>NW_027509164.1:2087500-2310000 GCF_051911475.1 Siphateles boraxobius
TTGAGGAAGCAGATAAAAGAGAAAGAAGGCAACTGCAAAAAGAATTAGCAGGAAGGAAAAATGAAAAGTGTGAAAGTCTGCCTGTATGTGTGTCTGCACCACCAGAACCGACTAACCCACAGTATGTTTGTGTTTCCCCACATGAAATGGCGGTGAGACCGGCACCGCCGGAGTACAAAACACACTTCCCAGGAGCCGGATTGACTGCACTGAAGTTCGACCCCGACCTTGACTGTTCTCCATCGAGACCGACCCAGCCGCGAGCACAAGCCGAACCGCAACCCGAGGCACAAGCAGCAGCGAGAGAGGCACAAGCACAAGCAGCGCGTGAAGCAGCGCGTGAAGCAGCGCGTGAAGCAGCGCGTGAAGCAGCGCGTGAAGCGCAAGAAGAGCAAAATGACCGAGCAGCAAGAGCTGAAGCGCTGGCCGCGCGGGAGGAACAAGAGGCGAGAGAAGCCGCACGAGCAGAAGCGCAAAAACAGCAAACAGCACAGATGGCGTTGGCATTCCAGCAACTAGCGATGCAAACGGCGCAGGCAATGCAACAAGTGCAAGCAGAGGGACAAGCGTCCAGTCACGTGACCCAGGGCGAGAAGGAAGAAATCACAGAGAACACGGACGAGCAACGCGGAGCCAAGCCGAAGAAAATCTTCACAAGATCGCAGGTCAGAGAAGAAACAGCTAACATCACGGCTCCAATGATTGAGGTGGCGGGGCCGGATGGATCGGTGATGGTCTACAGACCGTGGACGGTGACAGACATGAAAGAAGCAATGGCCCATTTGCCAAACCCGGACGATGCAGGTGACAGATTTTCAAACGAACTAGTCACTTTCTGTCAAGAGTTCAGCCCCACCACACAAGAACTGAAACGGCTGCTAGCCGTGAAACTGGGAGCCACGAGCTGGCACAAAGTGAGCAGCCACATGCCGGCAGCCGAACGACGAAGAGCGCACGGAGAGTGGATGAATGATGCCAACGAACTGTATCGAACAACAGTGGGCAAACTCGCCGAAGAAATAAAGAAGGCTTTCCCACCACGAGTGGACACAGAAAAAATCAACAGCTGTTGCCAGGTGAGAGAAGAGTCTGTTCGTGACTATTATGCAAGACTTTTTGAAACATTTCAGAAACACAGCGGCATGCCTGAGCCGGAGGAGAGAGGAGAGCAGCCAGGCACATGGGAGTGCCATTTGCAGAGCTGTTTCCTGAATGGACTGAGACCTGAAATCGCACAAGCGGTGAGAGCAAGTTACATCGAGTGGCAGAGCGGGCGGCTAACAACCACCCTAGCGCACGCTGTACACGCCGAGGAACAGCTGCTGACAAAGAAGGACAAAGCCGCGAAAGTAAAGGTGGAGAGAGAGCTGCAGCTGGCTGCTGTACAGATCAAAGTAAGTAACTGTCCACATTTCCACTTTCCCTGATACACTTTCTTCTTCTTGTTGGCCCAGTTCTGCCGCGCTGGTGGTGCGATCGTACTTACTTTGATCTGTACAGCAGCCAGCTGCAGCTCTCTCTCCACCTTTACTTTCGCGGCTTTGTCCTTCTTTGTCAGCAGCTGTTCCTCGGCGTGCACAGCGTGCGCTAGGGTGGTTGTTAGCCGCCCGCTCTGCCACTCGATGTAACTTGCTCTCACCGCTTGTGCGATTTCAGGAACATGAATTCAACGAACATGAATTTTCCAGATGCACGAAGTGCAGAGTGTGCAAGGGCGATGGACACTGGGCAAAGGATTGTCCGGAGACACAAAGGGCGGATTGACTACAGAGGAACGGAGAACAGGAGAGGGGAGGGCGAGCGACAGGCATTCAACCGACTGCGATAAAGGGAAGTGAAATTTTTTTAACACACACACACAACACGCACACATACACTGATGCACATAATGCTTCTTGCAACGAAGAAAATGCTAGCAAACCTTTATGTGTGAGTGATGAAAATTTGAATAACGCTGTTTCTGCTGAATGTCTGAGAATATACAAAGGTTCAGGATTTTTAAGACTACCGAGATATCCACTGTTAGTTGACGGTACAATGATAGAGTTTCTCGTGGACTCGGGAGCAGCCCGGTCCACAATAAGGCCATATGACTTGCCATGCAAACCAAGATTGACGAATGTGGTGTTTGAAAGCACGTCAGTGTCAGGGCATGAAATTTCAGAAAATTTCACTGTGCCGTTACAATGCGAGACGGAGGGGGGCAAAGCATTGAAACATGCGTTTTTGTGCTCTGCAACCTGTCCAGCTCCATTGTTGGCAAGAGATCTAATGTGTGAATTAAATTTGAAACTCACTGCGGGCCCGATGGGTATTGTTATTGAGGAAGAACAGCATATGTGTTGTGCAAAATTTGAGCCACGATGGGCATACGAGTGGCAGGTAAAAGATTCTGATTGGGCACAAATGATTTTGAACATGGCAAAAGATCGAACAGTATCAGATAACACAGAAAATATGATGCCTGACAAATTGCATTGCAAGTCACATGTTGTCTTTGAGCGTGAACCTCAGTTTGAGGAAGAGTGGTTTAACGAGACAGAAGATGAGAAAATGAAGTTTGATAAAATGTTCTGGAATGAGAATGTGTGTGCGCTTTCAGCTTGCCTGTCAGAAAAACAAATGAAGTTGTATTTGATAACAGGAATGTCGGCGCCTCACTTATCAGTAACCAAGGGCAAAGCGCAGCAGTGGGCAGATTTGGGCCCTTTTGTGAGACAGTGCATGACAGCCACAGTTTGGGCTGAAAAGGGAGACGGGGTGCAGAAGAGTGACAGTGTAGGGGCATTCATGCTGCCATGTGATTTTGAGGTTGATGTACACAGAGCTGTGACTGCTATTGTTCAGAGTGTAATGGAGAAGCATGATCACAGAGCTATTTCTGCCACAGATATTCATCCTATCCTGGCAGAAATACCTTCAGCATTGTGGGCGAAACACAAGTATGATGTTGGATTGATTAAAAATTGTGAACCAGTGGTAATCACCCCAAAGTCTGATTACAGGCCGTGTCAACCGCAATGTCCCCTGAAAAAGGAGGCATTGCGAGGGATCCGGCCAGTTTTTGAATCTCTCCTGAAAGAGAAAGTCATCATCCCGTGTCATGATTCTCCAGTTCGAACACCCATTTTCCCAGTAAAAAAGGCAACAGCTAATCAGAATGACATGGTTCAGTGGCGTTTTGTGCAGGATTTAATTTCAGTTAATGAAGCTGTTATCGCGAGAGCCCCGCGGGTTCCAAACCCGTACACGATTTTGTCACAGATTCCGCAAGATGCAACATACTTCACTGTGGTTGATTTGGCCAACGCGTTTTTTAGCGTCCCAGTGGCAAAGGAAAGTCAGTTCTGGTTTGCGTTTGATTTTGACAACAAACCGTATACTTTCACCCGTTTGTGCCAAGGTTTTTCTGAGTCCCCAACTATTTATAATGAGGCGCTCAAACGAAGCCTCGAACCGTTAATTTTGTCGAACGGAACAGCGCGGTTGCAATATGTGGACGATCTGTTGATTTGTGCACGAGATGAGGCTGTGTGTGTGGCTGACAGTGTGTCTCTCCTGAAGCATTTGGAAAGGGAGGGGCACAAGGTCAGTCTGGCTAAGCTGCAGTTTGTGAAGCAGAAAATAACTTTTTTGGGTCACACGATCACACCAAACAGTAAAGCTCTCTCTGAAAAACGAGTTAAAGCGATCAAAGATGTACCAAGACCAATAACAAAGAAACAATTGTTGTCATTTTTGGGAATGTGTGCATATTGTCGAACGTTTATTCCAAATTATGCACTGTTGGAAAAGCCCTTGAGAGCCCTGACAGCAGGGAAAGGGCTGAGATCATGTGACAAGATTGATTGGCCAGCAGAAGCACAGGAAGCTTTTGAAACTTTGAAAATGCAACTGGCTCAGGCTCCAGCGTTGGGCCTTCCAGCAGTTGACAAACCATTTACACAAATGGTAGATGAAAAATACGGCTTTATGAGTTCAGTGCTCTTGCAAACCCATGGTGACAGACTAAGCATATTTTTCAACGAAACTTGATGCAGTTGCAGCAGGTCTGCCACTCTGCCTGAGGGCTGTGGCAGCTGCTGAGCTGGCTGTGCTGGCTTCAAAAGAATTTGTGGGGTATTCTGATTTGACTTTGATGGTCCCACACGCAGTTACCATGATTTTGCAAGAACAGAAAACATCACACTTATCTTCAGCCAGATGGTTGAGATACCATACAATTTTGCTCGATATGCCGAACATAACTGTGAAAAGATGCACAACTTTGAATCCTGCCACACTTCTGCCAACAGAAGATGATGGGGAGGAAGATCACTGTTGTCTTTCTGTTTTGGAGCAGGTGTGTACTCAACGTCCAGACCTGTTGGACACACCTTTGGAGAATTGTGATAACGTCCTCTTTGTGGATGGATCGGCATCCAAAGATCCACAAACAGGCCTGAATAAGGTTGGTTTCGCGGTGACCACTGAATTTGAAGTTGTAAAATCTGGCAAATTGCCGGCAACTTATTCAGCTCAGGCAGCTGAATTGGTTGCACTGACAGAAGCGTGTAAATTAATGGCAGACAAATGTGTGACGATTTACACAGACTCGCGTTATGCTTTCGTGATTACACATGATTTCGGAGAAATTTGGAAGCACAGGAATTTTTTGAAGTCGGATGGACATCCGATATTGAACGCCTCACTAGTCTCTAAGCTTTTGGAGGCCATTCTTTTGCCAGACAAGGTTGCAGTCTGTAAATGCGCAGCGCACTCTAACAATAAAAGCTTTATTTCCACAGGAAACGCGAGAGCCAACGCGGCAGCGAAGGCCGCGGCAGCGCAGGAGACAAAAGAAACGACTTGTACTTTGGTATCTGTGCCTAACCCTGACATTCCTCTTTGTTTAGAAAGCATGCAGACTTTTTCCACAGGAGCAGAAAAACAGAAATGGAGGTCGTCTGGCTGCAGCCTCCAGGGGGGTGTATGGATGAGTGATGGCATTCCTTGTTTACCCAAACACTTCTTTCAGCATTACGCTAAGTTGACACATGGGTTAGACCACGTGTCCAAGGGGAGTATGGTAATGCAGATGAAAGATTTATGGTATACTAAAGGATTTACAGCCTTTGCTGAAAATTTTTGCAAAAGGTGTGTCACTTGTAACACACACAATGTGGCAAGAGGGATAAAAAAAACCTTAGCATCCCAACCAGCCCCAGCAGGTCCGTTTGAGTATCTGATGATGGATTTCATCGAATTAACCCCTTGTGGGAAACAGAAACACTGTCTGGTAATGGTAGACATGTGGTCAAATTGGGTGGAGGCTTTCCCGACCTCACAGCAAGATTCGGCAGCAGTGGCAAAGGCCCTGCTAACCGAAATTGTGCCAAGATGGGGGATACCAAGAAAAATCAGCTCTGACAATGGCAGACATTTTGTAAATGCTGCAATAAAGCAGGTGGGAGAGTTCTTGGGCATTGATATGAGAACACATTGCAGTTACGCTCCCTCGTCAGCAGGGGTGGTAGAGAGATCAAATCAAACAATCAAGAACAAATTGGCAAAATGTTGCGAAGAGACGGGTCTGTCTTGGGTTAAGGCCCTACCAATCGTACTGATGTACATGAGAATGAGGAAAAGAGTGAAAACAAACCTGAGCCCATTTGAAATTTTGTTCGGCAGGCCGCCATTCATGGGCATAGAAGGGGGTAAACAAAGGCTGCCATCCACGGATGTGTGTGAGAATGACATGTTGAATTACTGCAAAGAAATGTCTTGTCTGTTATCACAAATTTCTGTGCAGGTGAAAGCTGCCCAGGGGAAAGTTGCTGAGACGTTTCTGCACAAGGTCAGGCCGGGTGATTTCGTGGTGATTCGTGATCACAGGAGAAAGAGCTGGAAGGCGAAAAGGTGGCTTGGGCCTTTCCAGGTGCTTCTGGTGACGTACACGGCGGTGAAGGTCGCAGAGAGGGCCACGTGGGTGCACGCGAACCATTGCAGGAAGGTGCCGCCCATTGCGGAGGCGGAGCAATCGCAGGAGGGGGGTTCAACAATCATAATCGTCAAGGTCCAGTTATTGACAAGCAAGAAAAGGTACCGTTATCTGCGCAAGAGCAAGGCCATGCAAAAGACATAACAGAGCCTGCAGATAATGACCTTTGCATTGAAGCAGCAGGGAGGAGACAGGAGGAAGCAAACAACTTTGATTTTGTCAAGCGGTATCCATCTGGAAACCGTGTGGCCAACGGAACAGATAAGACTTTCTTGGTAGTGCTTTTAAGAACTGAACTGTCTTAACACTTTCTGGTCATACAGCAGATCAGAGTAACCGAGAACATGGAGCGTACCAGACCCTGGCACCCATTCAGAGTGCCAGGAATGTGTGGCCTGGCTAAGACTGCAGGCATAATGACTGTGTTGTCAGTGACAATTTGCTTGATAATAATGCATTTTACAGCAGGCCTGAAAGTATTACCAACAGGAGATCGTATAGTGGGTTATTGGACAAATAGTGGCTTCGTGGAATGGGACATATAGTGGGATATTGGACAAATAGTGGCTTCGTGGGATGGGACGTATAGTGGGTTATTGGACAAATAGTGGCTTCTACGGATGGGACGTATAGTGGGTTATTGGACAAATAGTGGCTTCGTGGGATGGGACGTATAGTGGGTTATTGGACAAATAGTGGGTTCGTGGGATGGGACGTAAAGTGGGTTATTGGACAAATAGTGGCTTCGTGGGATGGGGACGTACAGTGGGTTATTGGACAAATAGTGGCTTCGTGAGATGGGACGTATAGTGGGTTATTGGACAAATAGTGGCTTTGTGGGATGGGACGTATAGTGGGTTATTGGACAAATAGTGGCTTCGTGGGATGGGACGTATATTGGGTTATTGGACAAATAGTGGCTTCGTGGGATGGGAGGTATAGTGGGTCATTGGGCCCACTATACGAAGTGGCTTCGTGGGATGGGACGTATAGTGGGTTATTGGACAAATAGTGGCTTTGTGGGATGGGACTATTAGTGGGTTATTGGACAAATAGTGGCTTCGTGGGATGGGACGTATAGTGGGTTATTGGACAAATAGTGGCTTTGTTGGATGGGACGTATAGTGGGTTATTGGACAAATAGTGGCTTTGTGGGATGGACGTATAGTGGGTTATTGGACAAATAGTGGCTTCGTGGGATGGGACGTATAGTGGGTTATTGGAGAAATAGTGGGTTCGTGGGATGGGACGTATAGTGGGTTATTGGGCCCACTATACGAAGTGGCTTCGTGGGATGGGACGTATAGTGGGTTATTGGACAAATAGTGGCTTTGTGGGATGGGACTATTAGTGGGTTATTGGACAAATAGTGGCTTCGTGGGATGGGACGTATAGTGGGTTATTGGACAAATAGTGGCTTTGTTGGATGGGACGTATAGTGGGTTATTGGACAAATAGTGGGTTCGTGGGATGGGACGTATAGTGGGTTATTGGGCAAATAGTGGCTTTGTGGGATGGGACTATTAGTGGGTTATTGGACAAATAGTGGCTTCGTGGGATGGGACGTATAGTGGGTTATTGGACAAATAGTGGCTTTGTTGGATGGGACGTATAGTGGGTTATTGGACAAATAGTGGCTTTGTGGGATGGACGTATAGTCGGTTATTGGACAAATAGTGGCTTCGTGGGATGGGACGTATAGTGGGTTATTGGACAAATAGTGGGTTCGTGGGGTGGGACGTAAAGTGGGTTATTGGACAAATAGTGGCTTCGTGGGATGGGGACGTACAGTGGATTATTGGACAAATAGTGGCTTCGTGGGATGGGACGTATAGTGGGTTATTGGACAAATAGTGGCTTCGTGGGATGAGTCGTATAGTGGGTTATTGGACAAATAGCGGCTTTGTGAGATGGGACGTGTAGTGGGTTATTGGACAAATAGTGGCTTCGTGGGATGGGACGTATAGTGGGTTATTGGACAAATAGTGGCTTCGTGGGATGGGACGTATAGTGGGTTATTGGACAAATAGTGGCTTCGTGGGATGGGACGTATAGTGGGTTATTGGACAAATAGTAGCTTCGTGGGATGGGACTTAAAGTGGGTAATTGGACAAATAGTGGCTTCGTGGGATGGGGACGTACAGTGGATTATTGGACAAATAGTGGCTTCGTGGGATGGGACGTATAGTGGGTTATTGGACAAATAGTGGCTTCGTGGGATGGGTCGTATAGTGGGTTATTGGACAAATAGTGGCTTTGTGGGATGGGACGTGTAGGGGGTTATTGGACAAATAGTGGTTTCGTGGGATGGGGACGTATAGTGGGTTATTGGACAAATAGTGGCTTCGTGGGATGGGACGTATAGTGGGTTATTGGACAAATAGTGGCTTCGTGGGATGGGACGTATAGTGGGTTAGTGGACAAATAGTGGATTCGTGGGATGGGACGTATAGTGGGTTATTGGACAAATAGTGGCTTCGTGGGATGGGACGTATAGTGGGTTATTGGACAAATAGTGGCTTCATGGGATGGGGACGTATAGTGGGTTATTAGACAAATAGTGGCTTCGTGGGATGGGACGTGTAGTGGGTTATTGGACAAATAGTGGCTTTGTGGGATGGGACGTAAAGTGGGTTATTGGACAAATAGTGGCTTTGTGGGATGGGACGTATAGTGGGTTATTGGACAAATAGTGGCTTTGTGGGATGGGACGTAAAGAGGGTTATTGGACAAATAGTGGCTTTGTGGGATGGGGATGTATAGTGGGTTATTGGACAAATAGTGGCTTCGTGGGATGGGGCGTAAAGTTGGTTATTGGACAAATAGTGGCTTCGTGGGATGGGGACGTACAGTGGATTATTGGACAAATAGTGGCTTTGTGGGATGGGACGTATATTGGGTTATTGGATAAATAGTGGCTTCGTGGGATGGGTCGTATAGTGGGTTATTGGACAAATAGTGGCTTTGTGGGATGGGGACGTATAGTGGGTTATTGGATAAATAGTGGCTTCGTGGGATGGGACGTATAGTGGGTTATTGGACAAATAGTGGCTTTGTGGGATGGGGAAGTATAGTGGGTTATTGGATAAATAGTGGCTTCGTGGGATGGGTCGTATAGTGAGTTATTGGACAAATAGTGGCTTCGTGGGATGGGACGTATAGTGGGTTATTGGACAAATAGTGGCTTTGTGGGATGGGGACGTATAGTGGGTTATTGGAAAAATAGTGGCTTCTTGGGATGGGACGTAAAGTGGGTTATTGGACAAATAGTGGCCTCGTGGGATGGGGACGTACAGTGGATTATTGGACAAATAGTGGCTTCGTGGGATGGGACGTATATTGGGTTATTGGATAAATAGTGGCTTCGTGGGATGGGTCGTATAGTGGGTTATTGGACAAATAGTGGCTTTGTGGGATGGGACGTGTAGTGGGTTATTGGACAAATAATGGCCTCGTGGGATGGGATGTATAGTGGGTTATTGGACAAATAGTGGCTTCGTGGGATGGGACATATAGTGGGTTATTGGACAAATAGTGGCTTCGTGGGATGGGACGTATAGTGGGTTATTGGACAAATAGTGGCTTCGTGGGATGGGGGCATATAGTGGGTTATTGGACAAATAGTGGATTCGTGGGATGGGACGTATAGTGGGTTATTGGACAAATAGTGGCTTCGTGGGATGGGACGTATAGTGGGTTATTGGACAAATATTGACTTCGTGGGATGGGGACGTATAGTGGGTTATTGGACAAATAGTGGCTTCGTGGGATGGGACGTGAAGTGGGTTATTGGACAAATAGTGGCTTTGTGGGATGGGACGTATAGTGGGTTATTGGACAAATACTGGCTTTGTGGGATGGGACGTATAGTGGGTTATTGGACAAATAGTGGCTTTGTGGGATGGAACGTAAAGTGGGTTATTGGACAAATAGTGGCTTTGTGGGATGGGGACGTATAGTGGGTTATTGGACAAATAGTGGCTTTGTGGGATGGGGACGTATAGTGGGTTATTGGACAAATAGTGGCTTCGTGGGATGGGGCGTATAGTGGGTTATTGGACAAATAGTGGCTTTGTGGGATGGGGACGTATAGTGGGTTATTGGACAAATAGTGGCTTTGTGGGATGGGGACGTATAGTGGGTTATTGGACAAATAGTGGCTTCGTGGGATGGGGCGTATAGTGGGTTATTGGACAAATAGTGGCTTCGTGGGATGGGGCGTATAGTGGGTTATTGGACAAATAGTGGCTTTGTGGGATGGGGACGTATAGTGGGTTATTGGAAAAATAGTGGCTTCTTGGGATGGGACGTAAAGTGGGTTATTGGACAAATAGTGGCTTCGTGGGATGGGGACGTACAGTGGATTATTGGACAAATAGTGGCTTCGTGGGATGGGACGTATATTGGGTTATTGGATAAATAGTGGCTTCGTGGGATGGGTCGTATAGTGGGTTATTGGACAAATAGTGGCTTTGTGGGATGGGACGTGTAGTGGGTTATTGGACAAATAATGGCCTCGTGGGATGGGATGTATAGTGGGTTATTGGACAAATAGTGGCTTCGTGGGATGGGACGTATAGTGGGTTATTGGACAAATAGTGGCTTCGTGGGATGGGACGTATAGTGGGTTATTGGACAAATAGTGGCTTCGTGGGATGGGGGCATATAGTGGGTTATTGGACAAATAGTGGATTCGTGGGATGGGACGTATAGTGGGTTATTGGACAAATAGTGGCTTCGTGGGATGGGACGTATAGTGGGTTATTGGACAAATATTGACTTCGTGGGATGGGGACGTATAGTGGGTTATTGGACAAATAGTGGCTTCGTGGGATGGGACGTGAAGTGGGTTATTGGACAAATAGTGGCTTTGTGGGATGGGACGTATAGTGGGTTATTGGACAAATACTGGCTTTGTGGGATGGGACGTATAGTGGGTTATTGGACAAATAGTGGCTTTGTGGGATGGAACGTAAAGTGGGTTATTGGACAAATAGTGGCTTTGTGGGATGGGGACGTATAGTGGGTTATTGGACAAATAGTGGCTTTGTGGGATGGGGACGTATAGTGGGTTATTGGACAAATAGTGGCTTCGTGGGATGGGACGTGTAGTGGGTTATTGGACAAATAATGGCCTCGTGGGATGGGACGTATAGTGGGTTATTGGACAAATAGTGGATTCGTGGGATGGGACGTAAAGTGGGTTATTGGACAAATAGTGGCTTCGTGGGATGGGACGTATAGTGGGTTATTGGACAAATAGTGGCTTCGTGGGATGGGACGTATAGTGGGTTAGTGGACAAATAGTGGCTTCGTGGGATGGGACGTATAGTGGGTTATTGGACAAATAGTGGCTTGGTGGGATGGGACGTATAGTGGGTTATTGGACAAATAGTGGCTTCGTGGGATGGGACGTATAGTGGGTTATTGGACAAATAGTGGCTTTGTGGGATGGGGACGTATAGTGGGTTATTGGACAAATAGTTGGTTCGTGGGATGGGACGTACAGTGGGTTATTGGACAAATAGTGGCTTCGTGGGATGGGACGTATAGTGGGTTATTGGACAAATAGTGGCTTCTTGGGATGGGACGTATAGTGGGTTATTGGACAAATAGTGGCTTTGTGGGATGGGACGTATAGTGGGTTATTGGACAAATAGTGGCTTTGTGGGATGGGGACGTATAGTGGGTTATTGGACAAATAGTGGCTTCGTGGGATGGGACGTATAGTGGGTTATTGGACAAATAGTTGGTTCGTGGGATGGGACGTACAGTGGGTTATTGGACAAATAGTGGCTTCGTGGGATGGGACGTACAGTGGGTTATTGGACAAATAGTGGCTTCGTGGGATGGGACGTATAGTGGGTTATTGGACAAATAGGTGCTTTGTGGGATGGGACGTATAGTGGGTTATTAGACAAATAGTGGCTTGGTGGGATGGGACGTATAGTGGGTTATTGGACAAATAGTGGCTTCGTGGGATGGGGACGTACAGTGGATTATTGGACAAATAGTGGCTTCGTGGGATGGGGACGTACAGTGGATTATTGGACAAATAGTGGCTTCGTGGGATGGGACGTATAGTGGGTTATTGGACAAATAGTGGCTTTGTGGGATGGGACGTATAGTGGGTTATTGGACAAATAGTGGCTTCGTGGGATGGGGACGTATAGTGGGTTATTGGACAAATAGTGGCTTCGTGGGATGGGACGTATAGTGGGTTATTGGACAAATAGTGGCTTGGTGGGATGGGATGTAAAGTGGGTTATTGGACAAATAGTGGCTTCGTGGGATGGGACGTATAGTGGGTTATTGGACAAATAGTGGCTTCGTGGGATGGGGACGTATAGTGGGTTATTGGACAAATAGTGGCTTCGTGGGATGGGACGTGTAGTGGGTTATTGGACAAATAGTGGCTTTGTGGGATGGGACGTAAAGTGGGTTATTGGACAAATAGTGGCTTTGTGGGATGGGACGTATAGTGGGTTATTGGACAAATAGTGGCTTTGTGGGATGGGACGTAAAGTGGGTTATTGGACAAATAGTGGCTTTGTGGGATGGGGACGTATAGTGGGTTATTGAACAAATAGTGGCTTTGTGGGATGGGGACGTATAGTGGGTTATTGGACAAATAGTGGCTTCGTGGGATGGGACGTATAGTGGGTTATTGGACAAATAGTGGCTTCGTGGGATGGGGACGTATAGTGGGTTATTGGACAAATAGTGGATTCGTGGGATGGGACGTAAAGTGGGTTATTGGACAAATAGTGGCTTCCTGGGATGGGACGTATAGTGGGTTAGTGGACAAATAGTGGCTTCGTGGGATGGGACGTATAGTGGGTTATTGGACAAATAGTGGCTTCGTGGGATGGGGACGTATAGTGGGTTATTGGACAAATAGTGGCTTCGTGGGATGGGACGTATAGTGGGTTATTGGAAAAATAGTGGCTTCGTGGGATGGGACGTATAGTGGGTTAGTGGACAAATAGTGGATTCGTGGGATGGGACGTATAGTGGGTTATTGGACAAATAGTGGGTTCGTGGGATGGGACGTATAGTGGGTTATTGGACAAATAGTGGCTTCATGGGATGGGGACGTATAGTGGGTTATTAGACAAATAGTGGCTTCGTGGGATGGACGTGTAGTGGGTTATTGGACAAATAGTGGCTTCGTGGGATGGGACGTATAGTGGGTTATTGGACAAATAGTGGCTTCGTGGGATGGGGACGTATAGTGGGTTATTGGACAAATAGTGGCTTCATGGGATGGGACGTGAAGTGGGTTATTGGACAAATAGTGGCTTCGTGGGATGGGAGGTATAGTGGGTTATTGGACAAATAGTGGCTTCGTGGGATGGGACGTATAGTGGGTTATTGGACAAATAGTGGCTTCGTGGGATGGGATGTATAGTGGGTTATTGGACGAATAGTGGCTTCGTGGGATGGGACGTATAGTGGGTTAGTGGACAAATAGTGGATTCGTGGGATGGGACGTATAGTGGGTTATTGGACAAATAGTGGCTTCGTGGGATGGGACGTATAGTGGGTTATTGGACAAATAGTGGCTTCATGGGATGGGGACGTATAGTGGGTTATTAGACAAATAGTGGCTTCGTGGGATGGGACGTGTAGTGGGTTATTGGACAAATAGTGGCTTTGTGGGATGGGACATAAAGTGGGTTATTGGACAAATAGGTGCTTTGTGGGATGGGACGTATAGTGGGTTATTGGACAAATAGTGGCTTGGTGGGATGGGATGTAAAGTGGGTTATTGGACAAATAGTGGCTTTGTGGGATGGGGACGTATAGTGGGTTATTGGACAAATAGTGGCTTTGTGGGATGGGGACGTATAGTGGGTTATTGGACAAATAGTGGCTTCGTGGGATGGGGCGTATAGTGGGTTATTGGACAAATAGTGGCTTCGTGGGATGGGACGTAAAGTGGTTTATTGGAAAAATAGTGGCTTCGTGGGATGGGGACGTACAGTGGATTATTGGACAAATAGTGGCTTCGTGGGATGGGACGTATAGTGGGTTATTGGACAAATAGTGGCTTCGTGGGATGGGACGTATAGTGGGTTATTGGACAAATAGTGGCTTCGTGGGATGGGACGTATAGTGGGTTATTGGACAAATAGTGGCTTCGTGGGATGGGACGTATAGTGGGTTATTGGACAAATAGTGGCTTCGTGGGATGGGGGCATATAGTGGGTTATTGGACAAATAGTGGATTCGTGGGATGGGACGTATAGTGGGTTATTGGACAAATAGTGGCTTCGTGGGATGGGACGTATAGTGGGTTATTGGACAAATAGTGGCTTCGTGGGATGGGGACGTATAGTGGGTTATTGGACAAATAGTGGCTTCGTGGGATGGGACGTGAAGTGGGTTATTGGACAAATAGTGGCTTTGTGGGATGGGACGTATAGAGGGTTATTGGACAAATACTGGCTTTGTGGGATGGGACGTATAGTGGGTTATTGGACAAATAGTGGCTTTGTGGGATGGAACGTAAAGTGGGTTATTGGACAAATAGTGGCTTTGTGGGATGGGGACGTATAGTGGGTTATTGGACAAATAGTGGCTTTGTGGGATGGGGACGTATAGTGGGTTATTGGACAAATAGTGGCTTCGTGGGATGGGGCGTATAGTGGGTTATTGGACAAATAGTGGCTTCGTGGGATGGGAGATAAAGTGTGTTATTGGACAAATAATGGCTTCGTGGGATGGGCACGTACAGTGGATTATTGGACAAATAGTGGCTTCGTGGGATGGGACGTATAGTGGGTTATTGGACAAATAGTGGCTTCGTGGGATGGGTCGTATAGTGGGTTATTGGACAAATAGTGGCTTCGTGGGATGGGACGTGTAGTGGGTTATTGGACAAATAATGGCCTCGTGGGATGGGACGTATAGTGGGTTATTGGACAAATAGTGGCTTCGTGGGATGGGACGTATAGTGGGTTATTGGATAAATAGTGGCTTCGTGGGATGGGGACGTATAGTGGGTTATTGGACAAATAGTGGATTCGTGGGATGGGACGTAAAGTGGGTTATTGGACAAATAGTGGCTTCGTGGGATGGGACGTATAGTGGGTTATTGGACAAATAGTGGCTTCGTGGGATGGGACGTATAGTGGGTTAGTGGACAAATAGTGGCTTCGTGGGATGGGACGTATAGTGGGTTATTGGACAAATAGTGGCTTCGTGGGATGGGACGTATAGTGGGTTATTGGACAAATAGTGGCTTCGTGGGATGGGACGTATAGTGGGTTATTGGACAAATAGTGGCTTTGTGGGATGGGGACGTATAGTGGGTTATTGGACAAATAGTTGGTTCGTGGGATGGGACGTACAGTGGGTTATTGGACAAATAGTGGCTTCGTGGGATGGGACGTATAGTGGGTTATTGGACAAATAGTGGCTTCGTGGGATGGGACGTATAGTGGGTTATTGGACAAATAGTGGCTTTGTGGGATGGGACGCATAGTGGGTTATTGGACAAATAGTGGCTTTGTGGGATGGGGACGTATAGTGGGTTATTGGACAAATAGTGGGTTCGTGGGATGGGATGTATAGTGGGTTATTGGACAAATAGTGGGTTCGTGGGATGGGACGTACAGTGGGTTATTGGACAAATAGTGGCTTCGTGGGATGGGACGTATAGTGGGTTATTGGACAAGTAGTGGCTTTGTGGGATGGGGACGTACAGTGGTTTATTGGACAAATAGTGGCTTCGTGGGATGGGACGTATAGTGGGTTATTGGACAAATAGTGGCTTCGTGGGATGGGGACGTACAGTGGGTTATTGGACAAATAGTGGCTTCGTGGTTTGGGACGTATAGTGGGTTATTGGACAAATAGTGGCTTCGTGGGATGGGGGCATATAGTGGGTTATTGGACAAATAGTGGATTCGTGGGATGGGACGTATAGTGGGTTATTGGACAAATAGTGGCTTCGTGGGATGGGACGTATAGTGGGTTATTGGACAAATAGTGGCTTCGTGGGATGGGGACGTATAGTGGGTTATTGGACAAATAGTGGCTTCGTGGGATGGGACGTGAAGTGGGTTATTGGACAAATAGTGGCTTTGTGGGATGGGACGTATAGTGGGTTATTGGACAAATAGTGGCTTCGTGGGATGGGACGTATAGTGGGTTATTGGACAAATAGTGGCTTCGTGGGATGGGGACGTACAGTGGGTTATTGGACAAATAGTGGCTTCGTGGGATGGGACGTATAGTGGGTTATTGGACAAATAGTGGCTTCGTGGGATGGGGGCATATAGTGGGTTATTGGACAAATAGTGGATTCGTGGGATGGGACATATAGTGGGTTATTGGACAAATAGTGGCTTCGTGGGATGGGACGTATAGTGGTTTATTGGACAAATAGTGGCTTTGTGGGATGGGGACGTATAGTGGGTTATTGGACAAATAGTGGCTTCGTGGGATGGGACGTAAAGTGGGTTATTGGACAAATAGTGGCTTCGTGGGATGGGACGTATAGTGGGTTATTGGACAAATAGTGGCTTCGTGGGATGGGGACTTATAGTGGGTTATTGGACAAATAGTGGATTCGTGGGATGGGACTTAAAGTGGGTTATTGGACAAATAGTGGCTTCGTGGGATGGGACATATAGTGGGTTAGTGGACAAATAGTGGCTTCGTGGGATGGGACGTATAGTGGGTTATTGGACAAATAGTGGATTCGTGGGATGGGACGTATAGTGGGTTATTGGACAAATAGTGGCTTCGTGGGATGGGACGTATAGTGGGTTATTGGACAAATAGTGGCTTCGTGGGATGGGTCGTATAGTGGGTTATTGGACAAATAGTGGCTTCGTGGGATGGGACGTGTAGTGGGTTATTGGACAAATAATGGCCTCGTGGGATGGGACGTATAGTGGGTTATTGGACAAATAGTGGCTTCGTGGGATGGGACGTATAGTGGGTTATTGGATAAATAGTGGCTTCGTGGGATGGGGACGTATAGTGGGTTATTGGACAAATAGTGGATTCGTGGGATGGGACGTAAAGTGGGTTATTGGACAAATAGTGGCTTCGTGGGATGGGACGTATAGTGGGTTATTGGACAAATAGTGGCTTCGTGGGATGGGACGTATAGTGGGTTAGTGGACAAATAGTGGCTTCGTGGGATGGGACGTATAGTGGGTTATTGGACAAATAGTGGCTTCGTGGGATGGGACGTATAGTGGGTTATTGGACAAATAGTGGCTTCGTGGGATGGGACGTATAGTGGGTTATTGGACAAATAGTGGCTTTGTGGGATGGGGACGTATAGTGGGTTATTGGACAAATAGTTGGTTCGTGGGATGGGACGTACAGTGGGTTATTGGACAAATAGTGGCTTCGTGGGATGGGACGTATAGTGGGTTATTGGACAAATAGTGGCTTCGTGGGATGGGACGTATAGTGGGTTATTGGACAAATAGTGGCTTTGTGGGATGGGACGTATAGTGGGTTATTGGACAAATAGTGGCTTTGTGGGATGGGGACGTATAGTGGGTTATTGGACAAATAGTGGGTTCGTGGGATGGGATGTATAGTGGGTTATTGGACAAATAGTGGGTTCGTGGGATGGGACGTACAGTGGGTTATTGGACAAATAGTGGCTTCGTGGGATGGGACGTATAGTGGGTTATTGGACAAGTAGTGGCTTTGTGGGATGGGGACGTACAGTGGTTTATTGGACAAATAGTGGCTTCGTGGGATGGGACGTATAGTGGGTTATTGGACAAATAGTGGCTTCGTGGGATGGGGACGTACAGTGGGTTATTGGACAAATAGTGGCTTCGTGGTTTGGGACGTATAGTGGGTTATTGGACAAATAGTGGCTTCGTGGGATGGGGGCATATAGTGGGTTATTGGACAAATAGTGGATTCGTGGGATGGGACGTATAGTGGGTTATTGGACAAATAGTGGCTTCGTGGGATGGGACGTATAGTGGGTTATTGGACAAATAGTGGCTTCGTGGGATGGGGACGTATTGTGGGTTATTGGACAAATAGTGGCTTCGTGGGATGGGACGTGAAGTGGGTTATTGGACAAATAGTGGCTTTGTGGGATGGGACGTATAGTGGGTTATTGGACAAATAGTGGCTTCGTGGGATGGGACGTATAGTGGGTTATTGGACAAATAGTGGCTTCGTGGGATGGGGACGTACAGTGGGTTATTGGACAAATAGTGGCTTCGTGGGATGGGACGTATAGTGGGTTATTGGACAAATAGTGGCTTCGTGGGATGGGGGCATATAGTGGGTTATTGGACAAATAGTGGATTCGTGGGATGGGACATATAGTGGGTTATTGGACAAATAGTGGCTTCGTGGGATGGGACGTATAGTGGTTTATTGGACAAATAGTGGCTTTGTGGGATGGGGACGTATAGTGGGTTATTGGACAAATAGTGGCTTCGTGGGATGGGACGTAAAGTGGGTTATTGGACAAATAGTGGCTTTGTGGGATGGGGACGTATAGTGGGTTATTGAACAAATAGTGGCTTTGTGGGATGGGGACATATAGTGGGTTATTGGACAAATAGTGGCTTCGTGGGATGGGACGTATAGTGGGTTATTGGACAAATAGTGGCTTCGTGGGATGGGGACTTATAGTGGGTTATTGGACAAATAGTGGATTCGTGGGATGGGACTTAAAGTGGGTTATTGGACAAATAGTGGCTTCGTGGGATGGGACATATAGTGGGTTAGTGGACAAATAGTGGCTTCGTGGGATGGGACGTATAGTGGGTTATTGGACAAATAGTGGATTCGTGGGATGGGACGTATAGTGGGTTATTGGACAAATAGTGGCTTCGTGGGATGGGACGTATAGTGGGTTATTGGACAAATAGTGACTTCATGGGATGGGGACGTATAGTGGGTTATTAGACAAATAGCGGCTTCGTGGGATGGGACGTGTAGTGGGTTATTGGACAAATAGTGGCTTTGTGGGATGGGACGTAAAGTGGGTTATTGGACAAATAGTGGCTTTGTGGGATGGGACTGTATAGTGGGTTATTGGACAAATAGTGGCTTCGTGGGATGGGGCGTATAGTGGGTTATTGGACAAATAGTGGCTTCGTGGGATGGGACGTATATTGGGTTATTGGATAAATAGTGGCTTCGTGGGATGGGACGTATAGTGGGTTATTGGACAAATAGTGGCTTTGTGGGATGGGGACGTATAGTGGGTTATTGGACAAATAGTGGCTTCTTGGGATGGGACGTAAAGTGGGTTATTGGACAAATAGTGGCTTCGTGGGATGGGGACGTACAGTGGATTATTGGACAAATAGTGGCTTCGTGGGATGGGACGTATATTGGGTTATTGGATAAATAGTGGCTTCGTGGGATGGGTCGTATAGTGGGTTATTGGACAAATAGTGGCTTTGTGGGATGGGACGTGTAGTGGGTTATTGGACAAATAATGGCCTCGTGGGATGGGACGTATAGTGGGTTATTGGACAAATAGTGGTGAAGGGGTCGGATTGGAATCCACTGCTGCTTCAATGTATATGTAATGATTGATTATAATTAAGGTATTAATCAATATTTTTCCTTCTAAATATCAAATGAGTTGAATGACTTCTCTGGAGATTTTACTTTATTTATATAAGTTACCATTGTGATTACTGAAATGTTCTTTTCATGTATTCTTTAATGTCTGTATTTGATATCTGAATGCAGTGCTTGCTTATTTAACACAGCTTCCAGAAATGAAATAGGGACTTGTTTTTTGTTTGAGAAAGGTCTTCAATGTGTTAAAACATATAGGGGTCATTGAAGCCAATAGTTTAAGGGGCCATTTCTTCGTTAAAGCCTTTCTTTCCAGTTAGACTAAAGTTTAGCTATCCTTCAGAGAAAGAACGGATTATCTTGATGTTTTGAGAGGACTCTCCTGTTTATAGTGAGAGCCTGGCCAAATCCAACCTTGGAAAAGCTGTGTGTCGGTGTGTGTGTTAGTCTTCTTGGTTACAGGTTAAGGAACCACTGGTATTATTGGAGATTGACTGAGTTGTTGTTCTGGACATGCTGGCGCCCAGCAACCCAAATCTGCGACCTGGAAGGTAATGACGTGCCTAACTTCAGCTGCATAATCGATGAAGATATGCTTCAGTCTATCTGTATATGTGTGGAAAATTACTGTGTTTATCTATTTCATAGCCAATGAGAATCATTCATCCTGTAAGCAATGACGTAGCTTAGACCTTGGAAATCGTACAACTGCTGTGATCTTTGTAACTGTAAGCGGGGCGGCCTACGAACTCCTGTGCGAGTATTGAAGCTGACTTCTGCTGATGAAACTGCAAACTATCTTCAGTAAATATTTTCTTTAATTTTTTATAATTCTGACTCTGGGTCTTCATTCTTCATATCTGGTTCTGGGTCTTTAACTGTACACCCCTTACAGTGGCTTCGTGGGATGGGACGTATAGTGGGTTATTGGACAAATAGTGGCTTCGTGTGATGGGAAGTATAGTGGGTTATTGGACAAATAGTGGCTTCGTGGGATGGGGACGTATAGTGGGTTATTGGACAAATTGTGGCTTCGTGGGATGGGACGTGAAGTGGGTTATTGGACAAATAGTGGCTTTGTGGGATGGGACGTATAGTGGGTTATTGGACAAATACTGGCTTTGTGGGATGGGACGTATAGTGGGTTATTGGACAAATAGTGGCTTTGTGGGATGGAACGTAAAGTGGGTTATTGGACAAATAGTGGCTTTGTGGGACGGGGACGTATAGTGGGTTATTGGACAAATAGTGGCTTCGTGGGATGGGGCGTATAGTGGGTTATTGGACAAATAGTGGCTTCGTGGGATGGGACGTATAGTGGGTTATTGGACAAATAGTGGATTCGTGGGATGGGGACGTACAGTGGATTATTGGACAAATAGTGGCTTCGTGGGATGGGACGTATAGTGGGTTATTGGACAAATAGTGGCTTCGTGGGATGGGTCGTATAGTGGGTTATTGGACAAATAGTGGCTTCGTGGGATGGGACGTGTAGTGGGTTATTGGACAAATAATGGCCTCGTGGGATGGGACGTATAGTGGGTTATTGGACAAATATTGGCTTCGTGGGATGGGACGTATAGTGGGTTATTGGATAAATAGTGGCTTCGTGGGATGGGACGTATAGTGGGTTATTGGACAAATAGTGGCTTTGTGGGATGGGACGTATAGTGGGTTATTGGACAAATAGTGGCTTTGTGGGATGGGGACGTATAGTGGGTTATTGGACAAATAGTGGGTTCGTGGGATGGGATGTATAGTGGGTTATTGGACAAATAGTGGGTTCGTGGGATGGGACGTACAGTGGGTTATTGGACAAATAGTGGCTTCGTGGGATGGGACGTATAGTGGGTTATTGGACAAGTAGTGGCTTTGTGGGATGGGGACGTACAGTGGTTTATTGGACAAATAGTGGCTTCGTGGGATGGGACGTATAGTGGGTTATTGGACAAATAGTGGCTTCGTGGGATGGGGACGTACAGTGGGTTATTGGACAAATAGTGGCTTCGTGGTTTGGGACGTATAGTGGGTTATTGGACAAATAGTGGCTTCGTGGGATGGGGGCATATAGTGGGTTATTGGACAAATAGTGGATTCGTGGGATGGGACGTATAGTGGGTTATTGGACAAATAGTGGCTTCGTGGGATGGGACGTATAGTGGGTTATTGGACAAATAGTGGCTTCGTGGGATGGGGACGTATAGTGGGTTATTGGACAAATAGTGGCTTCGTGGGATGGGACGTGAAGTGGGTTATTGGACAAATAGTGGCTTTGTGGGATGGGACGTATAGTGGGTTATTGGACAAATAGTGGCTTCGTGGGATGGGACGTATAGTGGGTTATTGGACAAATAGTGGCTTCGTGGGATGGGGACGTACAGTGGGTTATTGGACAAATAGTGGCTTCGTGGGATGGGACGTATAGTGGGTTATTGGACAAATAGTGGCTTCGTGGGATGGGGGCATATAGTGGGTTATTGGACAAATAGTGGATTCGTGGGATGGGACATATAGTGGGTTATTGGACAAATAGTGGCTTCGTGGGATGGGACGTATAGTGGTTTATTGGACAAATAGTGGCTTTGTGGGATGGGGACGTATAGTGGGTTATTGGACAAATAGTGGCTTCGTGGGATGGGACGTAAAGTGGGTTATTGGACAAATAGTGGCTTTGTGGGATGGGGACGTATAGTGGGTTATTGAACAAATAGTGGCTTTGTGGGATGGGGACATATAGTGGGTTATTGGACAAATAGTGGCTTCGTGGGATGGGACGTATAGTGGGTTATTGGACAAATAGTGGCTTCGTGGGATGGGGACTTATAGTGGGTTATTGGACAAATAGTGGATTCGTGGGATGGGACTTAAAGTGGGTTATTGGACAAATAGTGGCTTCGTGGGATGGGACATATAGTGGGTTAGTGGACAAATAGTGGCTTCGTGGGATGGGACGTATAGTGGGTTATTGGACAAATAGTGGATTCGTGGGATGGGACGTATAGTGGGATATTGGACAAATAGTGGCTTCGTGGGATGGGACGTATAGTGGGTTATTGGACAAATAGTGACTTCATGGGATGGGGACGTATAGTGGGTTATTAGACAAATAGCGGCTTCGTGGGATGGGACGTGTAGTGGGTTATTGGACAAATAGTGGCTTTGTGGGATGGGACGTAAAGTGGGTTATTGGACAAATAGTGGCTTTGTGGGATGGGACTGTATAGTGGGTTATTGGACAAATAGTGGCTTCGTGGGATGGGGCGTATAGTGGGTTATTGGACAAATAGTGGCTTCGTGGGATGGGACGTATATTGGGTTATTGGATAAATAGTGGCTTCGTGGGATGGGACGTATAGTGGGTTATTGGACAAATAGTGGCTTTGTGGGATGGGGACGTATAGTGGGTTATTGGACAAATAGTGGCTTCTTGGGATGGGACGTAAAGTGGGTTATTGGACAAATAGTGGCTTCGTGGGATGGGGACGTACAGTGGATTATTGGACAAATAGTGGCTTCGTGGGATGGGACGTATATTGGGTTATTGGATAAATAGCGGCTTCGTGGGATGGGTCGTATAGTGGGTTATTGGACAAATAGTGGCTTTGTGGGATGGGACGTGTAGTGGGTTATTGGACAAATAATGGCCTCGTGGGATGGGACGTATAGTGGGTTATTGGACAAATAGTGGTGAAGGGGTCGGATTGGAATCCACTGCTGCTTCAATGTATATGTAATGATTGATTATAATTAAGGTATTAATCAATATTTTTCCTTCTAAATATCAAATGAGTTGAATGACTTCTCTGGAGATTTTACTTTATTTATATAAGTTACCATTGTGATTACTGAAATGTTCTTTTCATGTATTCTTTAATGTCTGTATTTGATATCTGAATGCAGTGCTTGCTTATTTAACACAGCTTCCAGAAATGAAATAGGGACTTGTTTTTTGTTTGAGAAAGGTCTTCAATGTGTTAAAACATATAGGGGTCATTGAAGCCAATAGTTTAAGGGGCCATTTCTTCGTTAAAGCCTTTCTTTCCAGTTAGACTAAAGTTTAGCTATCCTTCAGAGAAAGAACGGATTATCTTGATGTTTTGAGAGGACTCTCCTGTTTATAGTGAGAGCCTGGCCAAATCCAACCTTGGAAAAGCTGTGTGTCGGTGTGTGTGTTAGTCTTCTTGGTTACAGGTTAAGGAACCACTGGTATTATTGGAGATTGACTGAGTTGTTGTTCTGGACATGCTGGCGCCCAGCAACCCAAATCTGCGACCTGGAAGGTCATGACGTGCCTAACTTCAGCTGCATAATCGATGAAGATATGCTTCAGTCTATCTGTATATGTGTGGAAAATTACTGTGTTTATCTATTTCATAGCCAATGAGAATCATTCATCCTGTAAGCAATGACGTAGCTTAGACCTTGGAAATCGTACAACTGCTGTGATCTTTGTAACTGTAAGCGGGGCGGCCTACGAACTCCTGTGCGAGTATTGAAGCTGACTTCTGCTGATGAAACTGCAAACTATCTTCAGTAAATATTTTCTTTAATTTTTTATAATTCTGACTCTGGGTCTTCATTCTTCATATCTGGTTCTGGGTCTTTAACTGTACACCCCTTACAGTGGCTTCGTGGGATGGGACGTATAGTGGGTTATTGGACAAATAGTGGCTTCGTGTGATGGGAAGTATAGTGGGTTATTGGACAAATAGTGGCTTCGTGGGATGGGGACGTATAGTGGGTTATTGGACAAATTGTGGCTTCGTGGGATGGGACGTGAAGTGGGTTATTGGACAAATAGTGGCTTTGTGGGATGGGACGTATAGTGGGTTATTGGACAAATACTGGCTTTGTGGGATGGGACGTATAGTGGGTTATTGGACAAATAGTGGCTTCGTGGGATGGGACGTATAGTGGGTAAGTGGACAAATAGTGGCTTTGTGGGATGGGGACGTATAGTGGGTTATTGGACAAATAATGGCCTCGTGGGATGGGACGTATAGTGGGTTATTGGACAAATAGTGGCTTCGTGGGATGGGACGTATAGTGGGTTATTGGACAAATAGTGGCTTCGTGGGATGGGACGTATAGTGGGTTATTGGACAAATAGTGGCTTCGTGGGATGGGGACGTATAGTGGGTTATTGGACAAATAGTGGATTCGTGGGATGGGACGTATAGTGGGTTATTGGACAAATAGTGGCTTCGTGGGATGGGACGTATAGTGGGTTATTGGACAAATAGTGGCTTCGTGGGATGGGGACGTATAGTCGGTTATTGGACAAATAGTGGCTTCGTGGGATGGGACGTGTAGTGGGTAATTGGACAAATAGTGGCTTTGTGGGATGGGACGTAAAGTGGGTTATTGGACAAATAGTGGCTTTGTGGGATGGGACGTATAGTGGGTTATTGGACAAATAGTGGCTTCGTGGGATGGGACGTGTAGTGGGTTATTGGACAAATAATGGCCTCGTGGGATGGGACGTATACTGGGTTATTGGACAAATAGTGGCTTCGTGGGATGGGACGTATAGTGGGTTATTGGACAAATAGTGGCTTCGTGGGATGGGACGTATAGTGGGTTATTGGACAAATAGTGGCTTCGTGGGATGGGGACGTATAGTGGGTTATTGGACAAATAGTGGATTCGTGGGATGGGACGTATAGTGGGTTATTGGACAAATAGTGGCTTCGTGGGATGGGACGTATAGTGGGTTATTGGACAAATAGTGGCTTCGTGGGATGGGACGTGTAGTGGGTAATTGGACAAATAGTGGCTTTGTGGGATGGGACGTAAAGTGGGTTATTGGACAAATAGTGGCTTTGTGGGATGGGACGTATAGTGGGTTATTGGACAAATAGTGGCTTTGTGGGATGGGACGTATAGTGGGTTATTGGACAAATAGTGGCTTCGTGGGATGGGACGTATAGTGGGTTATTGGACAAATAGTGGCTTTGTGGGATGGGACGCATAGTGGGTTATTGGACAAATAGTTGGTTCGTGGGATGGGACGTACAGTGGGTTATTGGACAAATAGTGGCTTCGTGGGATGGGACGTATAGTGGGTTATTGGACAAATAGTGGCTTCGTGGGATGGGACGTATAGTGGGTAAGTGGACAAATAGTGGCTTCGTGGGATGGGACGTATAGTGGGTTATTGGACAAATAGTGGCTTCGTGGGATGGGACGTATAGTGGGTTATTGGACAAATAGTGGCTTCGTGGGATGGGACGTATAGTGGGTAAGTGGACAAATAGTGGCTTCGTGGGATGGGACGTATAGTGGGTTATTGTACAAATAGTGGCTTCGTGGGATGGGTCGTATAGTGGGTTATTGGACAAATAGTCGTCTCGTGGGATGGGACGTGTAGTGGGTTATTGGACAAATAATGGCCTCGTGGGATGGGACGTATAGTGGGTTATTGGACAAATAGTGGCTTCGTGGGATGGGACGTATAGTGGGTTATTGGACAAATAGTGGCTTCGTGGGATGGGACGTATAGTGGGTTATTGGACAAATAGTGGCTTCGTGGGATGGGGACGTATAGTGGGTTATTGGACAAATAGTGGATTCGTGGGATGGGACGTATAGTGGGTTATTGGACAAATAGTGGCTTCGTGGGATGGGACGTATAGTGGGTTATTGGACAAATAGTGGCTTTGTGGGATGGGACGTATAGTGGGTTATTGGACAAATACTGGCTTTGTGGGATGGGACGTATAGTGGGTTATTGGACAAATAGTGGCTTTGTGGGATGGAACGTAAAGTGGGTTATTGGACAAATAGTGGCTTTGTGGGACGGGGACGTATAGTGGGTTATTGGACAAATAGTGGCTTCGTGGGATGGGGCGTATAGTGGGTTATTGGACAAATAGTGGCTTCGTGGGATGGGACGTAAAGTGGGTTATTGGACAAATAGTGGATTCGTGGGATGGGGACGTACAGTGGATTATTGGACAAATAGTGGCTTCGTGGGATGGGACGTATAGTGGGTTATTGGACAAATAGTGGCTTCGTGGGATGGGTCGTATAGTGGGTTATTGGACAAATAGTGGCTTCGTGGGATGGGACGTGTAGTGGGTTATTGGACAAATAATGGCCTCGTGGGATGGGACGTATAGTGGGTTATTGGACAAATATTGGCTTCGTGGGATGGGACGTATAGTGGGTTATTGGATAAATAGTGGCTTCGTGGGATGGGGACGTATAGTGGGTTATTGGACAAATAGTGGATTGGTGGGATGGGACGTAAAGTGGGTTATTGGACAAATAGTGGCTTCGTGGGATGGGACGTATAGTGGGTTATTGGACAAATAGTGGCTTCGTGGGATGGGACGTATAGTGGGTAAGTGGACAAATAGTGGCTTCGTGGGATGGGACGTATAGTGGGTTATTGGACAAATAGTGGCTTCGTGGGATGGGACGTATAGTGGGTTATTGGACAAATAGTGGCTTCGTGGGATGGGACGTATAGTGGGTTATTGGACAAATAGTGGCTTTGTGGGATGGGACGCATAGTGGGTTATTGGACAAATAGTTGGTTCGTGGGATGGGACGTACAGTGGGTTATTGGACAAATAGTGGCTTCGTGGGATGGGACGAATAGTGGGTTATTGGACAAATAGTGGCTTCGTGGGATGGGGACGTACAGTGGATTATTGGACAAATAGTGGCTTCGTGGGATGGGATGTATAGTGGGTTATTGGACAAATAGTGGCTTCGTGGGATGGGACGTATAGTGGGTAAGTGGACAAATAGTGGCTTCGTGGGATGGGACGTATAGTGGGTTATTGGACAAATAGTGGCTTCGTGGGATGGGACGTATAGTGGGTTATTGGACAAATAGTGGCTTCGTGGGATGGGACGTATAGTGGGTTATTGGACAAATAGTGGCTTTGTGGGATGGGACGCATAGTGGGTTATTGGACAAATAGTTGGTTCGTGGGATGGGACGTACAGTGGGTTATTGGACAAATAGTGGCTTCGTGGGATGGGACGTATAGTGGGTTATTGGACAAATAGTGGCTTCGTGGGATGGGGACGTACAGTGGATTATTGGACAAATAGTGGCTTCGTGGGATGGGATGTATAGTGGGTTATTGGACAAATAGTGGCTTCGTGGGATGGGTCGTATAGTGGGTTATTGGACAAATAGTGGCTTCGTGGGATGGGACGTGTAGTGGGTTATTGGACAAATAATGGCCTCGTGGGATGGGACGTATAGTGGGTTATTGGACAAATAGTGGCTTCGTGGGATGGGACGTATAGTGGGTTATTGGACAAATAGTGGCTTCGTGGGATGGGACGTATAGTGGGTTATTGGACAAATAGTGGCTTCGTGGGATGGGGACGTATAGTGGGTTATTGGACAAATAGTGGATTCGTGGGATGGGACGTATAGTGGGTTATTGGACAAATAGTGGCTTCATGGGATGGGACGTATAGTGGGTTATTGGACAAATAGTGGCTTCGTGGGATGGGACGTGTAGTGGGTAATTGGACAAATAGTGGCTTTGTGGGATGGGACGTAAAGTGGGTTATTGGACAAATAGTGGCTTTGTGGGATGGGACGTATAGTGGGTTATTGGACAAATAGTGGCTTTGTGGGATGGGGACGTAGAGTGGGTTATTGGACAAATAGTGGCTTCGTGGGATGGGACGTATAGTGGGTTATTGGACAAATAGTGGCTTCGTGGGATGGGGACGTATAGTGGGTTATTGGACAAATAGTGGCTTCGTGGGATGGGACGTATAGTGGGTTATTGGACAAATAGTGGCTTCGTGGGATGGGGACGTATAGTGGGTTATTGGACAAATAGTGGATTCGTGGGATGGGACGTATAGTGGGTTATTGGACAAATAGTGGCTTCGTGGGATGGGGACGTATAGTCGGTTATTGGACAAATAGTGGCTTCGTGGGATGGGACGTGTAGTGGGTAATTGGACAAATAGTGGCTTTGTGGGATGGGACGTAAAGTGGGTTATTGGACAAATAGTGGCTTTGTGGGATGGGACGTATAGTGGGTTATTGGACAAATAGTGGCTTTGTGGGATGGGGACGTATAGTGGGTTATTGGACAAATAGTGGCTTCGTGGGATGGGACGTATAGTGGGTTATTGGACAAATAGTGGCTTCGTGGGATGGGGACGTATAGTGGGTTATTGGACAAATAGTGGATTCGTGGGATGGGACGTAAAGTGGGTTATTGGACAAATACTGGCTTTGTGGGATGGGACGTATAGTGGGTTATTGGACAAATAGTGGCTTTGTGGGATGGAACGTAAAGTGGGTTATTGGACAAATAGTGGCTTTGTGGGACGGGGACGTATAGTGGGTTATTGGACAAATAGTGGCTTCGTGGGATGGGGCGTATAGTGGGTTATTGGACAAATAGTGGCTTCGTGGGATGGGACGTATAGTGGGTTATTGGACAAATAGTGGCTTTGTGGGATGGGGACATATAGTGGGTTATTGGACAAATAGTGGCTTCGTGGGATGGGACGTATAGTGGGTTATTGGACAAATAGTGGCTTCGTGGGATGGGGACTTATAGTGGGTTATTGGACAAATAGTGGATTCGTGGGATGGGACTTAAAGTGGGTTATTGGACAAATAGTGGCTTCGTGGGATGGGACATATAGTGGGTTAGTGGACAAATAGTGGCTTCGTGGGATGGGACGTATAGTGGGTTATTGGACAAATAGTGGATTCGTGGGATGGGACGTATAGTGGGTTATTGGACAAATAGTGGCTTCGTGGGATGGGACGTATAGTGGGTTATTGGACAAATAGTGACTTCATGGGATGGGGACGTATAGTGGGTTATTAGACAAATAGCGGCTTCGTGGGATGGGACGTGTAGTGGGTTATTGGACAAATAGTGGCTTTGTGGGATGGGACGTAAAGTGGGTTATTGGACAAATAGTGGCTTTGTGGGATGGGACTGTATAGTGGGTTATTGGACAAATAGTGGCTTCGTGGGATGGGGCGTATAGTGGGTTATTGGACAAATAGTGGCTTCGTGGGATGGGACGTATATTGGGTTATTGGATAAATAGTGGCTTCGTGGGATGGGACGTATAGTGGGTTATTGGACAAATAGTGGCTTTGTGGGATGGGGACGTATAGTGGGTTATTGGACAAATAGTGGCTTCTTGGGATGGGACGTAAAGTGGGTTATTGGACAAATAGTGGCTTCGTGGGATGGGGACGTACAGTGGATTATTGGACAAATAGTGGCTTCGTGGGATGGGACGTATATTGGGTTATTGGATAAATAGTGGCTTCGTGGGATGGGTCGTATAGTGGGTTATTGGACAAATAGTGGCTTTGTGGGATGGGACGTGTAGTGGGTTATTGGACAAATAATGGCCTCGTGGGATGGGACGTATAGTGGGTTATTGGACAAATAGTGGTGAAGGGGTCGGATTGGAATCCACTGCTGCTTCAATGTATATGTAATGATTGATTATAATTAAGGTATTAATCAATATTTTTCCTTCTAAATATCAAATGAGTTGAATGACTTCTCTGGAGATTTTACTTTATTTATATAAGTTACCATTGTGATTACTGAAATGTTCTTTTCATGTATTCTTTAATGTCTGTATTTGATATCTGAATGCAGTGCTTGCTTATTTAACACAGCTTCCAGAAATGAAATAGGGACTTGTTTTTTGTTTGAGAAAGGTCTTCAATGTGTTAAAACATATAGGGGTCATTGAAGCCAATAGTTTAAGGGGCCATTTCTTCGTTAAAGCCTTTCTTTCCAGTTAGACTAAAGTTTAGCTATCCTTCAGAGAAAGAACGGATTATCTTGATGTTTTGAGAGGACTCTCCTGTTTATAGTGAGAGCCTGGCCAAATCCAACCTTGGAAAAGCTGTGTGTCGGTGTGTGTGTTAGTCTTCTTGGTTACAGGTTAAGGAACCACTGGTATTATTGGAGATTGACTGAGTTGTTGTTCTGGACATGCTGGCGCCCAGCAACCCAAATCTGCGACCTGGAAGGTCATGACGTGCCTAACTTCAGCTGCATAATCGATGAAGATATGCTTCAGTCTATCTGTATATGTGTGGAAAATTACTGTGTTTATCTATTTCATAGCCAATGAGAATCATTCATCCTGTAAGCAATGACGTAGCTTAGACCTTGGAAATCGTACAACTGCTGTGATCTTTGTAACTGTAAGCGGGGCGGCCTACGAACTCCTGTGCGAGTATTGAAGCTGACTTCTGCTGATGAAACTGCAAACTATCTTCAGTAAATATTTTCTTTAATTTTTTATAATTCTGACTCTGGGTCTTCATTCTTCATATCTGGTTCTGGGTCTTTAACTGTACACCCCTTACAGTGGCTTCGTGGGATGGGACGTATAGTGGGTTATTGGACAAATAGTGGCTTCGTGTGATGGGAAGTATAGTGGGTTATTGGACAAATAGTGGCTTCGTGGGATGGGGACGTATAGTGGGTTATTGGACAAATTGTGGCTTCGTGGGATGGGACGTGAAGTGGGTTATTGGACAAATAGTGGCTTTGTGGGATGGGACGTATAGTGGGTTATTGGACAAATACTGGCTTTGTGGGATGGGACGTATAGTGGGTTATTGGACAAATAGTGGCTTTGTGGGATGGAACGTAAAGTGGGTTATTGGACAAATAGTGGCTTTGTGGGACGGGGACGTATAGTGGGTTATTGGACAAATAGTGGCTTCGTGGGATGGGGCGTATAGTGGGTTATTGGACAAATAGTGGCTTCGTGGGATGGGACGTATAGTGGGTTATTGGACAAATAGTGGATTCGTGGGATGGGGACGTACAGTGGATTATTGGACAAATAGTGGCTTCGTGGGATGGGACGTATAGTGGGTTATTGGACAAATAGTGGCATCGTGGGATGGGTCGTATAGTGGGTTATTGGACAAATAGTGGCTTCGTGGGATGGGACGTGTAGTGGGTTATTGGACAAATAATGGCCTCGTGGGATGGGACGTATAGTGGGTTATTGGACAAATATTGGCTTCGTGGGATGGGACGTATAGTGGGTTATTGGATAAATAGTGGCTTCGTGGGATGGGACGTATAGTGGGTTATTGGACAAATAGTGGCTTTGTGGGATGGGACGTATAGTGGGTTATTGGACAAATAGTGGCTTTGTGGGATGGGGACGTATAGTGGGTTATTGGACAAATAGTGGGTTCGTGGGATGGGATGTATAGTGGGTTATTGGACAAATAGTGGGTTCGTGGGATGGGACGTACAGTGGGTTATTGGACAAATAGTGGCTTCGTGGGATGGGACGTATAGTGGGTTATTGGACAAGTAGTGGCTTTGTGGGATGGGGACGTACAGTGGTTTATTGGACAAATAGTGGCTTCGTGGGATGGGACGTATAGTGGGTTATTGGACAAATAGTGGCTTCGTGGGATGGGGACGTACAGTGGGTTATTGGACAAATAGTGGCTTCGTGGTTTGGGACGTATAGTGGGTTATTGGACAAATAGTGGCTTCGTGGGATGGGGGCATATAGTGGGTTATTGGACAAATAGTGGATTCGTGGGATGGGACGTATAGTGGGTTATTGGACAAATAGTGGCTTCGTGGGATGGGACGTATAGTGGGTTATTGGACAAATAGTGGCTTCGTGGGATGGGGACGTATAGTGGGTTATTGGACAAATAGTGGCTTCGTGGGATGGGACGTGAAGTGGGTTATTGGACAAATAGTGGCTTTGTGGGATGGGACGTATAGTGGGTTATTGGACAAATAGTGGCTTCGTGGGATGGGACGTATAGTGGGTTATTGGACAAATAGTGGCTTCGTGGGATGGGGACGTACAGTGGGTTATTGGACAAATAGTGGCTTCGTGGGATGGGACGTATAGTGGGTTATTGGACAAATAGTGGCTTCGTGGGATGGGGGCATATAGTGGGTTATTGGACAAATAGTGGATTCGTGGGATGGGACATATAGTGGGTTATTGGACAAATAGTGGCTTCGTGGGATGGGACGTATAGTGGTTTATTGGACAAATAGTGGCTTTGTGGGATGGGGACGTATAGTGGGTTATTGGACAAATAGTGGCTTCGTGGGATGGGACGTAAAGTGGGTTATTGGACAAATAGTGGCTTTGTGGGATGGGGACGTATAGTGGGTTATTGAACAAATAGTGGCTTTGTGGGATGGGGACATATAGTGGGTTATTGGACAAATAGTGGCTTCGTGGGATGGGACGTATAGTGGGTTATTGGACAAATAGTGGCTTCGTGGGATGGGGACTTATAGTGGGTTATTGGACAAATAGTGGATTCGTGGGATGGGACTTAAAGTGGGTTATTGGACAAATAGTGGCTTCGTGGGATGGGACATATAGTGGGTTAGTGGACAAATAGTGGCTTCGTGGGATGGGACGTATAGTGGGTTATTGGACAAATAGTGGATTCGTGGGATGGGACGTATAGTGGGATATTGGACAAATAGTGGCTTCGTGGGATGGGACGTATAGTGGGTTATTGGACAAATAGTGACTTCATGGGATGGGGACGTATAGTGGGTTATTAGACAAATAGCGGCTTCGTGGGATGGGACGTGTAGTGGGTTATTGGACAAATAGTGGCTTTGTGGGATGGGACGTAAAGTGGGTTATTGGACAAATAGTGGCTTTGTGGGATGGGACTGTATAGTGGGTTATTGGACAAATAGTGGCTTCGTGGGATGGGGCGTATAGTGGGTTATTGGACAAATAGTGGCTTCGTGGGATGGGACGTATATTGGGTTATTGGATAAATAGTGGCTTCGTGGGATGGGACGTATAGTGGGTTATTGGACAAATAGTGGCTTTGTGGGATGGGGACGTATAGTGGGTTATTGGACAAATAGTGGCTTCTTGGGATGGGACGTAAAGTGGGTTATTGGACAAATAGTGGCTTCGTGGGATGGGGACGTACAGTGGATTATTGGACAAATAGTGGCTTCGTGGGATGGGACGTATATTGGGTTATTGGATAAATAGCGGCTTCGTGGGATGGGTCGTATAGTGGGTTATTGGACAAATAGTGGCTTTGTGGGATGGGACGTGTAGTGGGTTATTGGACAAATAATGGCCTCGTGGGATGGGACGTATAGTGGGTTATTGGACAAATAGTGGTGAAGGGGTCGGATTGGAATCCACTGCTGCTTCAATGTATATGTAATGATTGATTATAATTAAGGTATTAATCAATATTTTTCCTTCTAAATATCAAATGAGTTGAATGACTTCTCTGGAGATTTTACTTTATTTATATAAGTTACCATTGTGATTACTGAAATGTTCTTTTCATGTATTCTTTAATGTCTGTATTTGATATCTGAATGCAGTGCTTGCTTATTTAACACAGCTTCCAGAAATGAAATAGGGACTTGTTTTTTGTTTGAGAAAGGTCTTCAATGTGTTAAAACATATAGGGGTCATTGAAGCCAATAGTTTAAGGGGCCATTTCTTCGTTAAAGCCTTTCTTTCCAGTTAGACTAAAGTTTAGCTATCCTTCAGAGAAAGAACGGATTATCTTGATGTTTTGAGAGGACTCTCCTGTTTATAGTGAGAGCCTGGCCAAATCCAACCTTGGAAAAGCTGTGTGTCGGTGTGTGTGTTAGTCTTCTTGGTTACAGGTTAAGGAACCACTGGTATTATTGGAGATTGACTGAGTTGTTGTTCTGGACATGCTGGCGCCCAGCAACCCAAATCTGCGACCTGGAAGGTCATGACGTGCCTAACTTCAGCTGCATAATCGATGAAGATATGCTTCAGTCTATCTGTATATGTGTGGAAAATTACTGTGTTTATCTATTTCATAGCCAATGAGAATCATTCATCCTGTAAGCAATGACGTAGCTTAGACCTTGGAAATCGTACAACTGCTGTGATCTTTGTAACTGTAAGCGGGGCGGCCTACGAACTCCTGTGCGAGTATTGAAGCTGACTTCTGCTGATGAAACTGCAAACTATCTTCAGTAAATATTTTCTTTAATTTTTTATAATTCTGACTCTGGGTCTTCATTCTTCATATCTGGTTCTGGGTCTTTAACTGTACACCCCTTACAGTGGCTTCGTGGGATGGGACGTATAGTGGGTTATTGGACAAATAGTGGCTTCGTGTGATGGGAAGTATAGTGGGTTATTGGACAAATAGTGGCTTCGTGGGATGGGGACGTATAGTGGGTTATTGGACAAATTGTGGCTTCGTGGGATGGGACGTGAAGTGGGTTATTGGACAAATAGTGGCTTTGTGGGATGGGACGTATAGTGGGTTATTGGACAAATACTGGCTTTGTGGGATGGGACGTATAGTGGGTTATTGGACAAATAGTGGCTTCGTGGGATGGGACGTATAGTGGGTAAGTGGACAAATAGTGGCTTTGTGGGATGGGGACGTATAGTGGGTTATTGGACAAATAATGGCCTCGTGGGATGGGACGTATAGTGGGTTATTGGACAAATAGTGGCTTCGTGGGATGGGACGTATAGTGGGTTATTGGACAAATAGTGGCTTCGTGGGATGGGACGTATAGTGGGTTATTGGACAAATAGTGGCTTCGTGGGATGGGGACGTATAGTGGGTTATTGGACAAATAGTGGATTCGTGGGATGGGACGTATAGTGGGTTATTGGACAAATAGTGGCTTCGTGGGATGGGACGTATAGTGGGTTATTGGACAAATAGTGGCTTCGTGGGATGGGGACGTATAGTCGGTTATTGGACAAATAGTGGCTTCGTGGGATGGGACGTGTAGTGGGTAATTGGACAAATAGTGGCTTTGTGGGATGGGACGTAAAGTGGGTTATTGGACAAATAGTGGCTTTGTGGGATGGGACGTATAGTGGGTTATTGGACAAATAGTGGCTTCGTGGGATGGGACGTGTAGTGGGTTATTGGACAAATAATGGCCTCGTGGGATGGGACGTATACTGGGTTATTGGACAAATAGTGGCTTCGTGGGATGGGACGTATAGTGGGTTATTGGACAAATAGTGGCTTCGTGGGATGGGACGTATAGTGGGTTATTGGACAAATAGTGGCTTCGTGGGATGGGGACGTATAGTGGGTTATTGGACAAATAGTGGATTCGTGGGATGGGACGTATAGTGGGTTATTGGACAAATAGTGGCTTCGTGGGATGGGACGTATAGTGGGTTATTGGACAAATAGTGGCTTCGTGGGATGGGACGTGTAGTGGGTAATTGGACAAATAGTGGCTTTGTGGGATGGGACGTAAAGTGGGTTATTGGACAAATAGTGGCTTTGTGGGATGGGACGTATAGTGGGTTATTGGACAAATAGTGGCTTTGTGGGATGGGACGTATAGTGGGTTATTGGACAAATAGTGGCTTCGTGGGATGGGACGTATAGTGGGTTATTGGACAAATAGTGGCTTTGTGGGATGGGACGCATAGTGGGTTATTGGACAAATAGTTGGTTCGTGGGATGGGACGTACAGTGGGTTATTGGACAAATAGTGGCTTCGTGGGATGGGACGTATAGTGGGTTATTGGACAAATAGTGGCTTCGTGGGATGGGACGTATAGTGGGTAAGTGGACAAATAGTGGCTTCGTGGGATGGGACGTATAGTGGGTTATTGGACAAATAGTGGCTTCGTGGGATGGGACGTATAGTGGGTTATTGGACAAATAGTGGCTTCGTGGGATGGGACGTATAGTGGGTAAGTGGACAAATAGTGGCTTCGTGGGATGGGACGTATAGTGGGTTATTGTACAAATAGTGGCTTCGTGGGATGGGTCGTATAGTGGGTTATTGGACAAATAGTCGTCTCGTGGGATGGGACGTGTAGTGGGTTATTGGACAAATAATGGCCTCGTGGGATGGGACGTATAGTGGGTTATTGGACAAATAGTGGCTTCGTGGGATGGGACGTATAGTGGGTTATTGGACAAATAGTGGCTTCGTGGGATGGGACGTATAGTGGGTTATTGGACAAATAGTGGCTTCGTGGGATGGGGACGTATAGTGGGTTATTGGACAAATAGTGGATTCGTGGGATGGGACGTATAGTGGGTTATTGGACAAATAGTGGCTTCGTGGGATGGGACGTATAGTGGGTTATTGGACAAATAGTGGCTTTGTGGGATGGGACGTATAGTGGGTTATTGGACAAATACTGGCTTTGTGGGATGGGACGTATAGTGGGTTATTGGACAAATAGTGGCTTTGTGGGATGGAACGTAAAGTGGGTTATTGGACAAATAGTGGCTTTGTGGGACGGGGACGTATAGTGGGTTATTGGACAAATAGTGGCTTCGTGGGATGGGGCGTATAGTGGGTTATTGGACAAATAGTGGCTTCGTGGGATGGGACGTAAAGTGGGTTATTGGACAAATAGTGGATTCGTGGGATGGGGACGTACAGTGGATTATTGGACAAATAGTGGCTTCGTGGGATGGGACGTATAGTGGGTTATTGGACAAATAGTGGCTTCGTGGGATGGGTCGTATAGTGGGTTATTGGACAAATAGTGGCTTCGTGGGATGGGACGTGTAGTGGGTTATTGGACAAATAATGGCCTCGTGGGATGGGACGTATAGTGGGTTATTGGACAAATATTGGCTTCGTGGGATGGGACGTATAGTGGGTTATTGGATAAATAGTGGCTTCGTGGGATGGGGACGTATAGTGGGTTATTGGACAAATAGTGGATTGGTGGGATGGGACGTAAAGTGGGTTATTGGACAAATAGTGGCTTCGTGGGATGGGACGTATAGTGGGTTATTGGACAAATAGTGGCTTCGTGGGATGGGACGTATAGTGGGTAAGTGGACAAATAGTGGCTTCGTGGGATGGGACGTATAGTGGGTTATTGGACAAATAGTGGCTTCGTGGGATGGGACGTATAGTGGGTTATTGGACAAATAGTGGCTTCGTGGGATGGGACGTATAGTGGGTTATTGGACAAATAGTGGCTTTGTGGGATGGGACGCATAGTGGGTTATTGGACAAATAGTTGGTTCGTGGGATGGGACGTACAGTGGGTTATTGGACAAATAGTGGCTTCGTGGGATGGGACGAATAGTGGGTTATTGGACAAATAGTGGCTTCGTGGGATGGGGACGTACAGTGGATTATTGGACAAATAGTGGCTTCGTGGGATGGGATGTATAGTGGGTTATTGGACAAATAGTGGCTTCGTGGGATGGGACGTATAGTGGGTAAGTGGACAAATAGTGGCTTCGTGGGATGGGACGTATAGTGGGTTATTGGACAAATAGTGGCTTCGTGGGATGGGACGTATAGTGGGTTATTGGACAAATAGTGGCTTCGTGGGATGGGACGTATAGTGGGTTATTGGACAAATAGTGGCTTTGTGGGATGGGACGCATAGTGGGTTATTGGACAAATAGTTGGTTCGTGGGATGGGACGTACAGTGGGTTATTGGACAAATAGTGGCTTCGTGGGATGGGACGTATAGTGGGTTATTGGACAAATAGTGGCTTCGTGGGATGGGGACGTACAGTGGATTATTGGACAAATAGTGGCTTCGTGGGATGGGATGTATAGTGGGTTATTGGACAAATAGTGGCTTCGTGGGATGGGTCGTATAGTGGGTTATTGGACAAATAGTGGCTTCGTGGGATGGGACGTGTAGTGGGTTATTGGACAAATAATGGCCTCGTGGGATGGGACGTATAGTGGGTTATTGGACAAATAGTGGCTTCGTGGGATGGGACGTATAGTGGGTTATTGGACAAATAGTGGCTTCGTGGGATGGGACGTATAGTGGGTTATTGGACAAATAGTGGCTTCGTGGGATGGGGACGTATAGTGGGTTATTGGACAAATAGTGGATTCGTGGGATGGGACGTATAGTGGGTTATTGGACAAATAGTGGCTTCATGGGATGGGACGTATAGTGGGTTATTGGACAAATAGTGGCTTCGTGGGATGGGACGTGTAGTGGGTAATTGGACAAATAGTGGCTTTGTGGGATGGGACGTAAAGTGGGTTATTGGACAAATAGTGGCTTTGTGGGATGGGACGTATAGTGGGTTATTGGACAAATAGTGGCTTTGTGGGATGGGGACGTAGAGTGGGTTATTGGACAAATAGTGGCTTCGTGGGATGGGACGTATAGTGGGTTATTGGACAAATAGTGGCTTCGTGGGATGGGGACGTATAGTGGGTTATTGGACAAATAGTGGCTTCGTGGGATGGGACGTATAGTGGGTTATTGGACAAATAGTGGCTTCGTGGGATGGGGACGTATAGTGGGTTATTGGACAAATAGTGGATTCGTGGGATGGGACGTATAGTGGGTTATTGGACAAATAGTGGCTTCGTGGGATGGGGACGTATAGTCGGTTATTGGACAAATAGTGGCTTCGTGGGATGGGACGTGTAGTGGGTAATTGGACAAATAGTGGCTTTGTGGGATGGGACGTAAAGTGGGTTATTGGACAAATAGTGGCTTTGTGGGATGGGACGTATAGTGGGTTATTGGACAAATAGTGGCTTTGTGGGATGGGGACGTATAGTGGGTTATTGGACAAATAGTGGCTTCGTGGGATGGGACGTATAGTGGGTTATTGGACAAATAGTGGCTTCGTGGGATGGGGACGTATAGTGGGTTATTGGACAAATAGTGGATTCGTGGGATGGGACGTAAAGTGGGTTATTGGACAAATACTGGCTTTGTGGGATGGGACGTATAGTGGGTTATTGGACAAATAGTGGCTTTGTGGGATGGAACGTAAAGTGGGTTATTGGACAAATAGTGGCTTTGTGGGACGGGGACGTATAGTGGGTTATTGGACAAATAGTGGCTTCGTGGGATGGGGCGTATAGTGGGTTATTGGACAAATAGTGGCTTCGTGGGATGGGACGTAAAGTGGGTTATTGGACAAATAGTGGATTCGTGGGATGGGGACGTACAGTGGATTATTGGACAAATAGTGGCTTCGTGGGATGGGACGTATAGTGGGTTATTGGACAAATAGTGGCTTCGTGGGATGGGTCGTATAGTGGGTTATTGGACAAATAGTGGCTTCGTGGGATGGGACGTGTAGTGGGTTATTGGACAAATAATGGCCTCGTGGGATGGGACGTATAGTGGGTTATTGGACAAATATTGGCTTCGTGGGATGGGACGTATAGTGGGTTATTGGATAAATAGTGGCTTCGTGGGATGGGGACGTATAGTGGGTTATTGGACAAATAGTGGATTCGTGGGATGGGACGTAAAGTGGGTTATTGGACAAATAGTGGCTTCGTGGGATGGGACGTATAGTGGGTTATTGGACAAATAGTGGCTTCGTGGGATGGGACGTATAGTGGGTAAGTGGACAAATAGTGGCTTCGTGGGATGGGACGTATAGTGGGTTATTGGACAAATAGTGGCTTCGTGGGATGGGACGTATAGTGGGTTATTGGACAAATAGTGGCTTCGTGGGATGGGACGTATAGTGGGTTATTGGACAAATAGTGGCTTTGTGGGATGGGACGCATAGTGGGTTATTGGACAAATAGTTGGTTCGTGGGATGGGACGTACAGTGGGTTATTGGACAAATAGTGGCTTCGTGGGATGGGACGTATAGTGGGTTATTGGACAAATAGTGGCTTCGTGGGATGGGGACGTACAGTGGATTATTGGACAAATAGTGGCTTCGTGGGATGGGATGTATAGTGGGTTATTAGACAAATAGTGGCTTCGTGGGATGGGTCGTATAGTGGGTTATTGGACAAATAGTGGCTTCGTGGGATGGGACGTGTAGTGGGTTATTGGACAAATAATGGCCTCGTGGGATGGGACGTATAGTGGGTTATTGGACAAATAGTGGCTTCGTGGGATGGGACGTATAGTGGGTTATTGGACAAATAGTGGCTTCGTGGGATGGGACGTATAGTGGGTTATTGGACAAATAGTGGCTTCGTGGGATGGGGACGTATAGTGGGTTATTGGACAAATAGTGGATTCGTGGGATGGGACGTATAGTGGGTTATTGGACAAATAGTGGCTTCGTGGGATGGGACGTATAGTGGGTTATTGGACAAATAGTGGCTTCGTGGGATGGGGACGTATAGTCGGTTATTGGACAAATAGTGGCTTCGTGGGATGGGACGTGTAGTGGGTAATTGGACAAATAGTGGCTTTGTGGGATGGGACGTAAAGTGGGTTATTGGACAAATAGTGGCTTTGTGGGATGGGACGTATAGTGGGTTATTGGACAAATAGTGGCTTTGTGGGATGGGGACGTATAGTGGGTTATTGGACAAATAGTGGCTTCGTGGGATGGGACGTAAAGTGGGTTATTGGACAAATAGTGGCTTCGTGGGATGGGGACGTACAGTGGATTATTGGACAAATAGTGGCTTCGTGGGATGGGACGTATAGTGGGTTATTGGACAAATAGTGGCTTCGTGGGATGGGTCGTATAGTGGGTTATTGGACAAATAGTGGCTTCGTGGGATGGGACGTGTAGTGGGTTATTGGACAAATAATGGCCTCGTGGGATGGGACGTATAGTGGGTTATTGGACAAATAGTGGCTTCGTGGGATGGGACGTATAATGGGTTATTGGATAAATAGTGGCTTCGTGGGATGGGGACGTATAGTGGGTTATTGGACAAATAGTGGATTCGTGGGATGGGACGTAAAGTGGGTTATTGGACAAATAGTGGCTTCGTGGGATGGGACGTATAGTGGGTTATTGGACAAATAGTGGCTTCGTGGGATGGGACGTATAGTGGGTAAGTGGACAAATAGTGGCTTCGTGGGATGGGACGTATAGTGGGTTATTGGACAAATAGTGGCTTCGTGGGATGGGACGTATAGTGGGTTATTGGACAAATAGTGGCTTCGTGGGATGGGACGTATAGTGGGTTATTGGACAAATAGTGGCTTTGTGGGATGGGGACTTATAGTGGGTTATTGGACAAATAGTTGGTTCGTGGGATGGGACGTACAGTGGGTTATTGGACAAATAGTGGCTTCGTGGGATGGGACGTATAGTGGGTTATTGGACAAATAGTGGCTTCGTGGGATGGGGTCGACAGTGGATTATTGGACAAATAGTGGCTTCGTGGGATGGGACGTATAGTGGGTTATTGGACAAATAGTGGCTTCGTGGGATGGGTCGTATAGTGGGTTATTGGACAAATAGTGGCTTCGTGGGATGGGACGTGTAGTGGGTTATTGGACAAATAATGGCCTCGTGGGATGGGACGTATAGTGGGTTATTGGACAAATAGTGGCTTCGTGGGATGGGACGTATAGTGGGTTATTGGACAAATAGTGGCTTCGTGGGATGGGACGTATAGTGGGTTATTGGACAAATAGTGGCTTTGTGGGATGGGGACGCATAGTGGGTTAGTGGACAAATAGTTGGTTCGTGGGATGGGACGTACAGTGGGTTATTGGACAAATAGTGGCTTCGTGGGATGGGACGTATAGTGGGTTATTGGACAAATAGTGGCTTCGTGGGATGGGGACGTACAGTGGATTATTGGACAAATAGTGGCTTCGTGGGATGGGACGTATAGTGGGTTATTGGACAAATAGTGGCTTCGTGGGATGGGTCGTATAGTGGGTTATTGGACAAATAGTGGCTTCGTGGGATGGGACGTGTAGTGGGTTATTGGACAAATAATGGCCTCGTGGGATGGGACGTATAGTGGGTTATTGGACAAATAGTGGCTTCGTGGGATGGGACGTATAGTGGGTTATTGGACAAATAGTGGCTTCGTGGGATGGGACGTATAGTGGGTTATTGGACAAATAGTGGCTTCGTGGGATGGGGACGTATAGTGGGTTATTGGACAAATAGTGGATTCGTGGGATGGGACGTATAGTGGGTTATTGGACAAATAGTGGCTTCGTGGGATGGGACGTATAGTGGGTTATTGGACAAATAGTGGCTTCGTGGGATGGGGACGTATAGTGGGTTATTGGACAAATAGTGGCTTCGTGGGATGGGACGTGTAGTGGGTAATTGGACAAATAGTGGCTTTGTGGGATGGGACGTAAAGTGGGTTATTGGACAAATAGTGGCTTTGTGGGATGGGACGTATAGTGGGTTATTGGACAAATAGTGGCTTTGTGGGATGGGGACGTATAGTGGGTTATTGGACAAATAGTGGCTTCGTGGGATGGGACGTATAGTGGGTTATTGGACAAATAGTGGCTTCGTGGGATGGGGACGTATAGTGGGTTATTGGACAAATAGTGGATTCGTGGGATGGGACGTAAAGTGGGTTATTGGACAAATAGTGGCTTCGTGGGATGGGACGTATAGTGGGTTAGTGGACAAATAGTGGCTTCGTGGGATGGGACGTATAGTGGGTTATTGGACAAATAGTGGCTTCGTGGGATGGGACGTATAGTGGGTTATTGGACAAATAGTGGCTTCGTGGGATGGGACGTATAGTGGGTTATTGGACAAATAGTGGCTTCGTGGGATGGGACGTATAGTGGGTTATTGGACAAATAGTTGCTTCGTGGGATGGGGACGTATAGTGGGTTATTGAACAAATAGTGGCTTTGTGGGATGGGGACATATAGTGGGTTATTGGACAAATAGTGGCTTCGTGGGATGGGACGTATAGTGGGTTATTGGACAAATAGTGGCTTCGTGGGATGGGGACTTATAGTGGGTTATTGGACAAATAGTGGATTCGTGGGATGGGACGTAAAGTGGGTTATTGGACAAATAGTGGCTTCGTGGGATGGGACGTATAGTGGGTTAGTGGACAAATAGTGGCTTCGTGGGATGGGACGTATAGTGGGTTATTGGACAAATAGTGGATTCGTGGGATGGGACGTATAGTGGGTTATTGGACAAATAGTGGCTTCGTGGGATGGGACGTATAGTGGGTTATTGGACAAATAGTTGCTTCATGGGATGGGGACGTATAGTGGGTTATTAGACAAATAGTGGCTTCGTGGGATGGGACGTGTAGTGGGTTATTGGACAAATAGTGGCTTTGTGGGATGGGACGTAAAGTGGGTTATTGGACAAATAGTGGCTTTGTGGGATGGGACGTATAGTGGGTTATTGGACAAATAGTGGCTTTGTGGGATGGGACGTAAAGTGGGTTATTGGACAAATAGTGGCTTTGTGGGATGGGGACGTATAGTGGGTTATTGGACAAATAGTGGCTTTGTGGGATGGGGATGTATAGTGGGTTATTGGACAAATAGTGGCTTCGTGGGATGGGGCGTATAGTGGGTTATTGGACAAATAGTGGCTTCGTGGGATGGGACGTATATTGGGTTATTGGATAAATAGTGGCTTCGTGGGATGGGACGTATAGTGGGTTATTGGACAAATAGTGGCTTTGTGTGATGGGGACGTACAGTGGGTTATTGGGCAAATAGTGGCTTCTTGGGATGGGACGTAAAGTGGGTTATTGGACAAATAGTGGCTTCGTGGGATGGGGACGTACAGTGGATTATTGGACAAATAGTGGCTTCGTGGGATGGGACGTATATTGGGTTATTGGATAAATAGTGGCTTCGTGGGATGGGTCGTATAGTGGGTTATTGGACAAATAGTGGCTTTGTGGGATGGGACGTGTAGTGGGTTATTGGACAAATAATGGCCTCGTGAGATGGGACGTATAGTGGGTTATTGGACAAATAGTGGTGAAGGGGTCGGATTGGAATCCACTGCTGCTTCAATGTATATGTAATGATTGATTATAATTAAGGTATTAATCAATATTTTTCCTTTTAAATATCAAATGAGTTGAATGACTTCTCTGGAGATTTTACTTTATTTATATAAGTTACCATTGTGATTACTGAAATGTTCTTTTCATGTATTCTTTAATGTCTGTATTTGATATCTGAATGCAGTGCTTGCTTATTTAACACAGCTTCCAGAAATGAAATAGGGACTTGTTTTTTGTTTGAGAAAGGTCTTCAATGTGTTAAAACATATAGGGGTCATTGAAGCCAATAGTTTAAGGGGCCATTTCTTCGTTAAAGCCTTTCTTTCCAGTTAGACTAAAGTTTAGCTATCCTTCAGAGAAAGAACGGATTATCTTGATGTTTTGAGAGGACTCTCCTGTTTATAGTGAGAGCCTGGCCAAATCCAACCTTGGAAAAGCTGTGTGTCGGTGTGTGTGTTAGTCTTCTTGGTTACAGGTTAAGGAACCACTGGTATTATTGGAGATTGACTGAGTTGTTGTTCTGGACATGCTGGCGCCCAGCAACCCAAATCTGCGACCTGGAAGGTCATGACGTGCCTAACTTCAGCTGCATAATCGATGAAGATATGCTTCAGTCTATCTGTATATGTGTGGAAAATTACTGTGTTTATCTATTTCATAGCCAATGAGAATCATTCATCCTGTAAGCAATGACGTAGCTTAGACCTTGGAAATCGTACAACTGCTGTGATCTTTGTAACTGTAAGCGGGGCGGCCTACGAACTCCTGTGCGAGTATTGAAGCTGACTTCTGCTGATGAAACTGCAAACTGTCTTCAGTAAATATTTTCTTTAATTTTTAATAATTCTGACTCTGGGTCTTCATTCTTCATATCTGGTTCTGGGTCTTTAACTGTACACCCCTTACAGTGGCTTCGTGGGATGGGACGTATAGTGGGTTATTGGACAAATAGTGGCTTCGTGGGATGGGAAGTATAGTGGGTTATTGGACAAATAGTGGCTTCGTGGGATGGGGACGTATAGTGGGTTATTGGACAAATAGTGGCTTCGTGGGATGGGACGTGAAGTGGGTTATTGGACAAATAGTGGCTTTGTGGGATGGGACGTATAGTGGGTTATTGGACAAATACTGGCTTTGTGGGATGGGACGTATAGTGGGTTATTGGACAAATACTGGCTTTGTGGGATGGAACCTAAAGTGGGTTATTGGACAAATAGTGGCTTTGTGGGATGGGGACGTATAGTGGGTTATTGGACAAATAGTGGCTTCGTGGGATGGGGCGTATAGTGGGTTATTGGACAAATAGTGGCTTCGTGGGATGGGACGTAAAGTGGGTTATTGGACAAATAGTGGCTTCGTGGGATGGGGACGTACAGTGGATTATTGGACAAATAGTGGCTTCGTGGGATGGGACGTATAGTGGGTTATTGGACAAATAGTGGCTTCGTGGGATGGGTCGTATAGTGGGTTATTGGACAAATAGTGGCTTCGTGGGATGGGACGTGTAGTGGGTTATTGGACAAATAATGGCCTCGTGGGATGGGACGTATAGTGGGTTATTGGACAAATAGTGGCTTCGTGGGATGGGACGTATAGTGGGTTATTGGATAAATAGTGGCTTCGTGGGATGGGGACGTATAGTGGGTTATTGGACAAATAGTGGATTCGTGGGATGGGACGTAAAGTGGGTTATTGGACAAATAGTGGCTTCGTGGGATGGGACGTATAGTGGGTTATTGGACAAATAGTGGCTTCGTGGGATGGGACGTATAGTGGGTAAGTGGACAAATAGTGGCTTCGTGGGATGGGACGTATAGTGGGTTATTGGACAAATAGTGGCTTCGTGGGATGGGACGTATAGTGGGTTATTGGACAAATAGTGGCTTCGTGGGATGGGACGTATAGTGGGTTATTGGACAAATAGTGGCTTTGTGGGATGGGGACGCATAGTGGGTTATTGGACAAATAGTTGGTTCGTGGGATGGGACGTACAGTGGGTTATTGGACAAATAGTGGCTTCGTGGGATGGGACGTATAGTGGGTTATTGGACAAATAGTGGCTTCGTGGGATGGGGACGTACAGTGGATTATTGGACAAATAGTGGCTTCGTGGGATGGGACGTATAGTGGGTTATTGGACAAATAGTGGCTTCGTGGGATGGGTCGTATAGTGGGTTATTGGACAAATAGTGGCTTCGTGGGATGGGACGTGTAGTGGGTTATTGGACAAATAATGGCCTCGTGGGATGGGACGTATAGTGGGTTATTGGACAAATAGTGGCTTCGTGGGATGGGACGTATAGTGGGTTATTGGACAAATAGTGGCTTCGTGGGATGGGACGTATAGTGGGTTATTGGACAAATAGTGGCTTCGTGGGATGGGGACGTATAGTGGGTTATTGGACAAATAGTGGATTCGTGGGATGGGACGTATAGTGGGTTATTGGACAAATAGTGGCTTCGTGGGATGGGACGTATAGTGGGTTATTGGACAAATAGTGGCTTCGTGGGATGGGACGTGTAGTGGGTAATTGGACAAATAGTGGCTTTGTGGGATGGGACGTAAAGTGGGTTATTGGACAAATAGTGGCTTTGTGGGATGGGACGTATAGTGGGTTATTGGACAAATAGTGGCTTTGTGGGATGGGGACGTATAGTGGGTTATTGGACAAATAGTGGCTTCGTGGGATGGGACGTATAGTGGGTTATTGGACAAATAGTGGCTTCGTGGGATGGGAACGTATAGTGGGTTATTGGACAAATAGTGGATTCGTGGGATGGGACGTAAAGTGGGTTATTGGACAAATAGTGGCTTCGTGGGATGGGACGTATAGTGGGTTAGTGGACAAATAGTGGCTTCGTGGGATGGGACGTATAGTGGGTTATTGGACAAATAGTGGCTTCGTGGGATGGGACGTATAGTGGGTTATTGGACAAATAGTGGCTTCGTGGGATGGGACGTATAGTGGGTTATTGGACAAATAGTGGCTTCGTGGGATGGGACGTATAGTGGGTTATTGGACAAATAGTTGCTTCGTGGGATGGGACGTATAGTGGGTTATTGGACAAATAGTGGATTTGTGGGATGGGACGTAAAGTGGGTTATTGGACAAATAGTGGCTTCGTGGGATGGGACGTATAGTGGGTTATTGGACAAATAGTTGCTTCGTGGGATGGGACGTATAGTGGGTTATTGGACAAATAGTGGGTTCGTGGGATGGGATGTATAGTGGGTTATTGGACAAATAGTGGCTTCGTGGGATGGGACGTATAGTGGGTTAGTGGACAAATAGTGGCTTCGTGGGATGGGACGTATAGTGGGTTATTGGACAAATAGTGGCTTTGTGGGATGGGGACGTATAGTGGGTTATTGGACAAATAGTGGCTTTGTGGGATGGGGACGTATAGTGGGTTATTGAACAAATAGTGGCTTTGTGGGATGGGGACGTATAGTGGGTTATTGGACAAATAGTGGCTTCGTGGAATGGGGACCTATAGTGGGTTATTGGACAAATAGTGGATTCGTGGGATGGGACGTAAAGTGGGTTATTGGACAAATAATGGCCTCGTGGGATGGGACGTATAGTGGGTTACTGGACAAATAGTGGCTTCATGGGATGGGGGCGTGGCCTGGGATGGGGGCGTGGCCTGGGAGTGGGGGGTGGGTGTCAACGGGACATTTGCCCAATATAGTGGGTTATTGGACAAATAGTGGGCCCGTGGGATGGGGGCGTGGCCTGGGAGTGGGGTGGGGTGGTCAACGGGACATTTGCCCAATATAGTGGGTTATTAGACAAATAGTGGGTCTCAGAGGGGGTCCGGGCCCCCCGACCCTGCCAGCGCTGGTCGGTCACCCGTAATTTGTGTTATCTACATGTATGTTAAAATCTCCAACAATTATTGCTTTATCGACATTGACCAATAGATCTGAGAGAAAGTCTGCAAACTCTTTTAGGAAATCAGCATAGGGCCCTGGAGGTCTATATACAGTAGCCAAGGCTAGAGATAATAGGGATTTCTTTCTTACATCTAAGAGCGTAACATTTAGCACAAGTACTTCAAAAGAATTAAACCTGTGACCTGTTTTCTGAGTAACATTTAGAATATCTCTATAGATTGTTGCAACACCGCCGCCACGACCGATCAGACGGAGCTCATGCTTATAACAGTATCCTGGTGGAGTAGACTAATTTAGACCGAAATACTCATTTGGTTTAAGCCAGGTTTCATTAAGGCAAAATACATTGAAACTATTATCTGTGACCATTTCATTTACAATAACCGCCTTAGGTGTGAGCGATCTAATGTTTAGAAGACCTAGCTTTAGAAATTGTTTTTGTTCACTGATATTGAGATTTTCTTGTTTAATTACAATAAGATTTTTCCTAGATCCTACAGTAGATTTATTGTTTGGCCTCACTAAACGAGGAATAGACACAGTTTCTACATAATGTTCTACACTACTTGTATCAATTAATTTGGGACAGCAAAGATTGTGATTTGGACTTTGAATTACTAGTCAGATGGTGTGTAACATCTTGGAGATGTTGTCCGACAGAATAGCCGCTCCGATTCTGCTGGGGTGCAGGCCATCAATGGTCAGTGGGATGAATAGGCTGTTCGTGGTCACATATGTGGTCAGTGGGATGAATAGGCTGTTTGTGGCGGCGGTCAGTGGGATGAATAGGCTGTTTGTGGTCACATAGGCGGTCAGTGGGATAGATAGGCTGTTTGTGGTCACATAGGCGGTCAGTGGGATGAATAGGCTGTTTGTGGTTACATAGGCGGTCAGTGGGACGAATAGGCTGTTCGTGGTCACGTGGGCATTTAGTGGGACGAATAGGCCGTGCATGGTCTCATAGGCAGTCATTGGGATGAATTAGCTGTTCGTGGTCACATAGGCGGTCAGTGGGAGGAATAGGCGGTAATTGGGACGAAAAGGACTTCCGTGGTCACATAGGAGGTCAGTGGGACGAATAGGCTGTTCGAGATCACATAGGCGTTCAGGGGGACGAATAGGCTGTTCGTGGTCACATAGGCGTCCAGAGTGACGAATAGGGTTTTTGTGGTCACACAGGCGGTCAGGGGATGAATAGGCTGTTCGTGGTCACATAGGCGATCAGTGGGACGAATAGGCGGTTTGTGGTCACATAGGCGGTCAGTGGGACGAATAGGCTGTTCCTGGTCACATAGGCGGTCAGTGTGACCAATAGGCTGTTCCTGGTCACATAGGCGGTCAGTGGGATGAATAGGCTGTTCCTGGTCACATGGGCGGTCAGTGGGACGAATAGGCCGTTCCTGGTCACATAGGCGGTCAGTGGGACGAATAGGCTGTTTGTGGTCACATAGGCGGTCAGTGGGACGAATAGGCTGTTCATGGTCACATAGGCGGTCAGTGGGACGAATAGGCTGTTCGTGGTCACATAGGCGGTCAGAGTGACGAATAGGCCGTTCGTGGTCACATAGGCGGTCAGTGTGACGAATAGGCCGTTCGTGGTCTATACGTCCCCCGGAACGCCTATGTGACCTCAACCCTCACATGCAATGAACTGTGACTCTTCACCCCCATAACACACACGCACACAAACACACACACACACACACACACGCACGCACACACGCACACACACACACACACACACACACACACACACACACACACACACACACACACACACACACACACACACACACGGGAATCCAGGATTAAATCAGGCATGTTGCATGAAAATGCTGTAAACATATATATTTATATATATTCATTTTGTTTTTTTATATATATATTTGCAGTGCGAGAGGGAAAGATTGAGGATAAAGATCTTCTGTCTGATCTGCAGGACATCAGTGACAGTGAGAGGAAGACCATCACACCAGAGTCATCATCACTGGGTACATCTCTCTCTCTCTCTCTCTCTCTCTCTCTCTCTGAGTTGTGTTAGATGTGTGTTGATTGTGTGTGTGTGTTTCGTCAGGCTCTGGCACTGAGGAAGAAGAAGGTGAGGAGAATGAAGAGGAAGAGTCCAGCAGCCAGAGTGAGGGAGAGTCAGGATCAGAGTCTGAGGGGCCAGAACACAGCGGAGGTTCACACACACACACACACACACACACACACACACACACACACACACACACACACACACACACACACACACACACACACACACACACACACACACACACACACACACACACACACACACAACCACACACACACACACACACACACCTCGGGGGAATGGCGGCATATTCTGGTTTGGTACCAACTGTATGCAGAAATAACAGTGGGACACATGGGGGTGTGCGATATCACAATATTTGATCGTGGAAGAGTCTCCACGATCTGCTTCTGAAGAAATGTCGTAGTATCGCGTTACTGCGCTCATTCTATCAGTGCCAGTTCTGTTACATTCACATCACATGTTAAGGCAGAGGTAGAGTCACACTCACGGGACACTGCCATTCACTAAAGTTCATTATTTGCATGTGATGAAAGCCTTGCAGGCTAAACATTTCATTCACATACACCGACGCTCACAGGCACTAAAAGCCTGTCAAACAGCGCCTTGAGTGTCCACAAACACCCGGACAGGAGCCGAGGCCAGCCGAGCCACAGACCGTGAGTCTCCCGTCATCATGCAGTGCTATAGTCTAGAGTAAACTGAGATTTCTGCACCCCTAGTTCTAGAGACAGTCCAATATAGCGACCACCCCCTGCTGCTACGGCTACGTTCATGAGAACATATATGCTACTTTTGCTTACAGTAGAGGCATCACGTACCACTGGATTCATGTCCATCTCAAGCTGTTGTTCTGGTTTAGTTTGTAATCTCCACTCATACTGGCTCCTGTTCTGCACTGGTGTGTTCAGTCTCATGCTGTATGTTAACACGTTGATGCTGTGTGTTTTTCAGTGAACTTAAGATTTCCTCATGAACCGAGATGCTTTCTGTGTTTTTATAAAGTGGGAAAGAAAGTGGGATATGATGATCGTGTCCATGAAGGAATTAGAAGATCGGACGGCCAGAAAGTATGTTGCTCTTTCTCCAAAAACAAACGTTTTGTCTCTTGTTTCCTTCTGTGAACTTAGAGTCTTGCCATAAACATCAGTGTTGACAGTTTTGATCAAAAAGTGTTTAAAAAATGTAGACTGTAGATGATCATGTGCAAAAAATTGTCTTTATTTTTTAGGTTGCCATCAAATTTGTTGAGAGATGCAGATTTTGGGAAAGATCGGTAAGTTGACAAGACTTTATTCTTCATGAAGTCCTCTAGAAAGAATTGGTTTGTTAAATTCGGTAATATAGATAGTATGAGATAACACTGAATTACACAGCCAAAGCCTAGAAGCATCGGTTGTAGAGTTCATGTAAAGTTTTTTTTTCATTTACTGGGTTTCCATCGAAACGTGAAGCAAATCTTTTTCGAATGAGCATCATTAAATGTGAGCAAATGTTTGACTATTCCTTTTAACTCTAAAGAAAATAGTGTCAAAGTCAGTTAGAATAATCAAATGTAACAATTTATTATGTCAGGTAAATGTATCATGCCAATTACATAATCAATCCAAAGATAATCGATACACAACATCAAATGCTCTGGAATAAAGAGAAGAGATGCAAACCCAGCATTTGATCTGAATTACAGAAAGGCCCAGAATCCCTTGCTGCGGTCCATTAAATAGCCAGAACCTCTTTTTGTTTTACTTATTTGGAAATGAGACATTTGTACCCGTCACACTGAGACATTGATTCGAATGATACTGTGATGTGCTTACAATGGTTTTATTTTGAATAGTTCAATATAAATCAAATTAATTTGGCAAATGGGTTTCCATCTCCCAATATTCGCATTAATCCTTTTTCGCACAAGTAAAAAAAAAACTTCAAGCGAGTGTGTGTGAACTTGAGTGTGTGTGAACCTTTTTAAGACTCAAGGGATTTTTTCCTCATTTGCCATTTCCATCACGTTTCTGATGCGAGACTTTAAATTGTGCATAAAAACAGGGTGATGGAAACATGGCTAATGCTTTCATCTTTCATTTCCCTCACTCTTTAATTAGGAGATTTGAATTTAGCCAATGTTTTGTCAATCTCTTTTCTTTAGCCTGAGTTTGTCAAGGAGGGCACTACATTGTGGGAAATGCAAAAGCGTCCAACTTGTGACCATTTCATACGGCTATATGAGCGTTTCTTCTTGAAAGACCAAACCGTCCTGGTAATGGAGCATGTTCCTGCCTATGTGCCCTTGAGGGAGTTCATCAGAGGAAACGGAGGGTGCCTGACCGACGAGACAGCGAACCGCATCATGAGCCAAATTTATGTTGCAGTGCATTACTGCAAGGATAAGGATGTTATTTACCCATTACTCAAGAGATTCATACTGATCAACCCAAAAACCCTGCATATAAAATATGCACACGTTGCCGAAAAAGAATTCAATAGTGAGTTGACTTTTTGAGCACAGATCACTGATAACTGGTGATGTTTTACTAAACACTGGAAATGTATTGCTTGCAGGAATTCTTCAGGAAATTCAGGAAGAAACGGATGAGGTTTTGGGAATGGAATGCACGGCTCTATTCGCTATGGTACTACACAACATAGACCCGTCCTGGGGTAAGATTGATAACAAGAACAAAGTGGAACTAACATTGCTTGGAAAACGTCTCAGGTTACGTATGTAACCCTGGTTCCCTGATAGGGAACGAGACGCTGCATTTGAGACGCGGTGGGAACGCTCTGCGTGATTACGTCGTGAAGCACGTGTAAAATCAGTCCAATGGAAGCCCGCTACGACATAGGTGACGTCATAGACCAGGAAACTATAAAGCAACCCTGAAATCAGACCGCGATAGCTTCTGAAAAACCTGAAGCAAGTCTATCAGGGCATGCAGGAAGTATGGCAGGCAAACGCAGCGTCTCGTTCCCTATCAGGGAACCAGGGTTACATACGTAACCTGAGACGTTCCCTTTCAAGGGAACTCAAGCTGCGTTTGAGACGCGGTGGGAACCCTATACCCACTACGCCATAGTGACAAATGCCCGTTCTGTGTGAGGTCCTGCGCACACTAAGAAGCAAGCAACCTCGGCCCAGGAGTGGAGAGGTCAAGGTCATAAAACCTGACAAATGTATGCGGAGAGGACCATCCTGCCGCATTACACACGTCAAGAAGGGAAACTCCCGAAATTAAGGGCCATAGAGGCCGCCATACTCCTAGTAGAATGGGCCCGCACAGCCATAGGTGAAGGCTGTCCGGCCGCTTCATAAGCCAATGAAATAGCCTCGACTATCCATTTACTCATAACCTGCTTAGATGCAGGGCATCCTCTTTTGAGTGACCCAAAACAAACAAATAGTTGCTCAGATTTACGCCACAGGGCAGCTCTGTGAACGTAGGCATCTAAAGCCCGGACTGGACATAACAGGTTAAGCTGTTCCTGGTCAGGGGTATTAAAGGGTGGAGGATAAAAGGCCTGCAGCACTATTGGGCCCCCAACATTCAGTGGGACCTCAGGAATATAACCCGGCCTGGGGTGAGAAATGCCTTCACCATACCAGGTACAAATTCCAGACATGAAGGAGCAACCAACAAAGCATGTAAATCACCAATTCTCTTGATAGATGAGATAGCAAGGAGAAATAAAGTCTTTAGAGTGAGGAACTTTTCAGAAACCTCCTCGATGGGCTCGAAGGGAGCTAAAGCCAGACCCTCGAGTACAATGGCCAAGTCCCAAGCCGGTGCTCTAGAGTGCAGTGCAGGTCTCAACCTCAATGTACCACGGAGAAAGCGAGTAATTAGAGGGTTTCTCCCAATAGAAGTACCCCCCAGAGGGGTGTGGTAGGCAGATATAGCCGCCACGTAAACCTTTAGGGTGGAAGGAGATAACCTGGCCGAGAAACGGTCTTGCAGAAAATCAAGAACTGAACCAACAGGGCAGTTAACAGGATCTAACTGATGTTCAACACACCACGTGGTGAAAAGTTTCCATTTTAGCGCATACAGCCTTCTCATGGAAGGAGCTCTGGATTGAAGAATGGTTTCTACAACATCGGTCGAAAGACCGGTCTCCCTGAGCCTGGCACCCTCAGAGGCCAGGCCCACAGTTTCCACAACTCCGGCCGAGGGTGAAATATCGTGCCCCCGGCCTGAGACAGGAGGTCCACCCTGATTGGGATCTCCAAGGGGGAGCCGTCCAGAAGAGACACCAAGTCCGAGAACCAAACTCGGGTCGGCCAATAAGGGGCTACTAGAAGCAGACGAGCCCCTTCTCGGCGAACCCTCTCCAGAACCCCCGGAAGCAAAGATATTGGGGGGAAGGCGTACAGGTGCAGCCTCGGCCACACCTGCACCATAGCATCCAGACCGAGAGGAGCTGGGTGCGTTAGAGAGAACCACATGGGACAATGGGTTGAATCTGATGATGCGAAAAGGTCTACCTGAGCACGACCAAACTTTTACCACAGGAACTCCACCACTTCTGGGTGAAGTCTCCACTCCCCGGGCCTCAGCCCCTGTCTTGACAGAATATCTGCTCCCACATTCTGACGCCCCGGAATATATACCGCCTTGAGCGACAGTAACTTCCCCTGGGCCCATAGGAGGATCTGATGGGCCAATTTGCAAAGGTGACGTGACCTCAGACCCCCCTGATGGTTGATATAGGAGACCACCGAAGTGTTGTCTGTGCGGACCAACACGTGATGGCCTCTCAGGTCTGGCAGGAAATATTTGAGTGCTCGAAATACCGCCATCAACTCTAAACGATTTATGTGCCAGGAACATTGATGGTCCTGCCACAGACCTTGCGCCGAGCGGCCACTCATGACCGCCCCCCATCCCGTGAGGGAAGCATCCGTCGAAAGCGTGACGCGTCGACAAGGAGCCCCCAATACTGGGCCCTGGGCGAGGAACCAAGGTTTCTTCCACAAGGCCAAGGCACGAAGGCATAGCCGCGTGACCTTGATCTTGCGGAACGGATTTCCCCTTGGAGAAAACCCCTTGGTCCTGAGCCACCATTGCAGGGGTCTCATGTACAGAAGGCCAAAAGTAATAACGTTGGACGCAGCTGCCATGAGACCCAATTTCAACATTCTCTGAAACTGTTTCACAGTGAGTGACTGGCCTAGTTTCACATTCTTTGCGGCTGTGAGAATCGCAGAAATACGAGCAGGAGACAGGCGTGCCTGCATTGTGGTCGAATCCCAAATTACACCTAGAAAAGTGGTCCTCTGAGCAGGGAGGAGCTCACTCTTTTTGGTGTTTAGCCGCAACCCCAAACTCTTTATGTGGGACAGAACAGCATCTCGATGCTGAACTGCCACCTGCTCTGAACCTAGGCCAAATGGAAGAACCCGATATTGGTATGCTTCGCCCCCGAAAGCGAACCTCAGGAACCTCCTGTGATGAGGATGGATAGATACATGGAAGTACGCGTCCTTCAAGTCTATTGTGACAAACCATTCCTCGGATAGAATCTGTGATACAATCTGTTTGAGTGTAAGCATTCTGAACTTGAGTTTCTGAACCCTGCTGTTTAACTGGCGCAGGTCTAGAATAGGACGCAGCCCTCCATCCTTCTTTGGAACAATGAAGTAACGGCTGTAAAACCCTGACTCTCTGCTGGGAGGAGAAACGCTTTCTATAGCTCCCTTTCGAAGAAGTGTCAGTACTTCTTGCTCCATTACCAGAGCCTGCTGTGAGTCCACCACCGTGGGGAGGACTCCTTGAAATCAGGGCGGACGAGAACCGAGCTGAATTCTGTAACCCTTTTCTATTATGTGCAGGACCCATAGAGAAATATTTGGCAGAAGTTTCCACGCTGCCAGAAATTCCGATAAGGGAACCAGTCTCTCGAGACTGGCCTCTGGATTTGATTGAACAACCATTTCGGTGCCCTGAAGCGGCGAACCGGCAGGGAACAACCGAACTGACCATTCTACAACCCTCCTCAGAGGATTGCACGGGGACGCTGACACCTCGGCGCCCTGAAGCGGCGAACCGGCAGGGAACAACCGAACTGGCAGCGCTGCGACCCTCCTCAGAGAGTCGCACCCCAGAGGGCGCCGTTAGGAGAAACGATTTCTCAAAACCGTTCCTATTTTTTTTTTTTTTTCATTCGACAGGACTTCTTGTCTAAGCTTTATTAGAGATGACGACAGTCCTCAGATCTTGCCTACCTCTAACTAGCTTAGTTGCTACGACTCTCCTCGGAGGATCCTAGGAAAATGCAGGCACCTCGGCACCCTGAAACGGCGAACCGGCAGGGAGACCGAACTGACTGCTCTACGACCCTCCTCGGAGGATCGTATGGGGACGCTGACACCTCGGTGCCCTGAACGGCGAACCGGCAGGGAACAACCGAACTGGCAGCGCTGCGACCCTCCTCAGAGAGTCGCACCCCAGAGGGCGCCGAGGAGAAACGATTTCTCAAAACCGTCCCTACCCCGGAGGGGACCACCCTTAGAAGCCTGATAGCCTCGGCATCAGGTCTTCTTCTTTGTACTTTATGCCAGTTTCAGGAACATAGATTGGTGAGGAAGAAACCTCTGGAGCGCCGCTGAAAGGTTTAGTTTTCTTGAAAGCGGAGCGTCCAGAAGAACAGACATTTTTATCTTTCTTTTTCTTTATTTTTATATCAGAAAAACGTATACATATAAACATATATATATATATATATATATATATATATATATATATATATATATATATTCTCGAATAGAGTCAATGCTGACATCCTCACATTCATCTATGTCCTTAAATACTTTACCCACCAGTACTGCCTAATAAAATTTATTTATTATTAAAGATGGCTGGTGGGTAACGTCGGGGTTAAAAATGATGACGCCGACTCGGGAGAGAGAAAGCTCGCAAGCGTCTCTATAATCCAAGGCACTGTCATACCATGATACTTAATACCCATAACATTACTCTAGTTAGACGTTTGGGTATTAAACACATAAAATAGAAACCGGTTTATTCCACGATCTCGACACCAGTGTGGAGATAGGGAAAAACCAGTAGTCCCCGACGAGGAGGCTGAGATACAGAGTTTCCCTGTTTTTTTAGATATATTTCATCGAATAAACTCTTTTTATTTTCACTCTCATAATGTTCAGCTGTCCAGTAAATATTTAACTAGCAACAGCATTAGAAAAGCCTCCTTTTAAAAGCTCCTCTTTATTCAACAGAGTTATGAGCTGCCTATTTATTGAAAAATCAAACATCTGCCTTTTTCTTAATATTTTTAATTGTTTTGTTCACTTTTTCTTAACAAAACACTAACGATACCAATTCCTCAGAACTGGAAATCGCAGCACACTGGATCTGCAGGTGAAAGCTGAGATAGGGCGGGGCCCGTCCCAACCCACGCTGTCAGATCCGATTTCGAACCCCAAAATGCGAGTCGCCGCCGTGTCTAGGCAACAGTGGGACCCGCACGGGGAGCGCAAACCGTACCGTCCTCCTCAAAGAACGATCGGCGAGAGCGGAGCGTCTTCATAGATAGACTCATACAATGCTCACAATCAGCCCCCTCGAGGACTGACTGAGCATGCTCCACTCCCAAACAAGCAACACAAAGCTGATGTGTGTGTCCCCACCCGTATATTACGAGGGGCAGGGAACAACACACCGTCTATAATCTTGCTTGATCGCCATAATAATGATAGATATATTGGGCTTGACAGACAACAATAAATAGACAAGGACAGATATACAGAGAGCGCTTGCTGAAGGTGCAGAAGCTATCGCGGTTTCCTGGTCTATGACGTCACCTATGTCGTAGCGGGCTTCCATTGGACTGATTTTACACGTGCTTCACGACGTAATAACGCAGAGCGTTCCCACCGCGTCTCAAACGCAGCTCGAGTTCCCTTGAAAGGGAACACATAAAGCTCTGAAACATAAAGTGACAGTAAAATGATAATTGTCAAACCTTGATGACGAATGAGCAAAGTGTAAAACACGGGGGACTGATAATGAATGTTAGCAGTGATTAGATGTTCATGTCATAGTAACAGCAACAAATGCTTTGTATGTCATGGTAGCATTCACCTTACGTGTACACGCCTATTACAGAAAGGCCAAACGTGATTAATCCGCTCTCTTCACAGCCATTTCCCCAGAACATGTGCCTGATGCAAAATACTACTTGACAACAGAGAACATGGCGGATCATCCCTTGTTTGCAGAAGATTTGGACAGAGAATGAAGAAGAGAGAAGCCAAAAAAGTAAGAACAAGACATTTTTTCTTTTGTCTCTTTTTGATTTTTTTGTTTTGATTTTTGTTTTGATTTTTTGTTTTTTGTTCAATTCAGGTCTTTAAATCAAAAAGACATTATTTGAGATAGAACAGACTCGGACCTAGTCACCCTGAACAATATAATCTAAATAAACTTGAAATCGCTATGGCTTTATGAAAGTGCTCAGACTTGTGGGTGACTGACAACTGCGAGTCTGGAGAAACAAGCATTTATTTATTCATTCTCAGTGTTGAGAAATGTAGCATTAAGAATGTGTAATGTTCTTGTGCTAAAAATAACTAAAGTACCTAATTATGTTACATATTCATTCAGTATGAAAACTAGCGTGTTAATTACTTCTGGATTTAAAAGTACCGTTGTCTCAGTGCTGCGCGAGCTCTCTCACAGACGCGACACAGAGAGAAGACGGGCTACTGTACGTCTAAAGTTTGTTCTTGCTTGTGTTTTTCTGTCAAAATATCAGAAAGCATCATATCTAGTAGCCTATATAATGAGGGGTTTTGTTTACCGTATTTTAACGATTTTTAAAAATGGAGAATACAAAACCCCTCATTATATAGGCCTACTTCATATTCTTTCTTGAATAAGTGATTCGTTTTGCTACTATTGGTCCTGTCTATTCATTGTCAACAGTTTTCTATATATGTTTGTATTGGCTAACGTTTATTCCGCTAACGCGTGTCCTGTTTATAATGTGCAAGACAGCACAAATATAAAACCTTTCTCTGTGGGATTTAGTATCATATTTGGATATTGGAATAATAAATTAAGTGGCCTATTTTAAATGAATCACATGTACACACAATGATCTTATGTTTTTTTTTTTTATTGTTTTCTACGAGTTTCTTAATTTTAGACTTGACCAGCACACAAATCCTAATGCAAATCAATATTAATCATGAATAAAAATAGTTTTGAGCCGTATTGAAACTTTAAACTTTCACTTTATTATAATGTAGTGTACATTATAATGTAACCCATTCAGTGCGGTGCAAGTGAACTTTTTGATTTGGGTCAAATTCAAAAAACGTTATAAGTATAAACTAGAATAATGAAGATAGGCGTGTGTTTGTGTATATCTTGCATTCTCAAAACTGTGAGAATATATGAGCCCACCCAAACCCCGTGTCCCGTCCCACTGATGCTACTCAGAAAAAATGTCAAGGTTGGCCGGTCTGCAGAGTAATAAATAACTAGATTTGTTTAATTGATGAAATTACTGTCACACAACAGGCAGTTCTTCAGTCGAGCAGTTTTAATGATTCTTAATATTTTAAACAATATTTAATTGTGTTACTGTGGCGAGCAGGACGAGGCTGAGATGAGCACCAGTCTCGAGTGTGTCACGGAGGAGCTACGGGAGCATTAACGCAGGAGCGACGACAGTGAAGAACAGGAGAGGGCCAGGCCTGAACATTCACATTACACTGAATCATTTAGCAGATGCTTCATGGTGGACACCCAACTGAATTGAGAGGTTGTGATGAAGTGCTGGGTTGTCGAAGGGAGCGGAGGAGTCTCCACCGGGGGCCGGAGCTGCTGCCGTCCGCTTGATGGGGAGGAGCAGTGAATGAGGAACCCGGAGAAGCTGTTGCTGTCCCGCAGGAGTGTGGAGCGTCACAGGCGGGGAGCGTGTGTGTGAGAGCAGGTCAGTCCAGCAATCATCAGAGTTTATGCAAACACACAGTCTATAGACACAGTAGTGAGATACAGGTTACAAACGCAGTCTATAGACACAGTAGTAAGATACAGGTTACAAACACAGTCTATAGACACAGTAGTGAGATACAGGTTACAAACGCAGTCTATAGACACAGTAGTAAGATACAGGTTACAAACACAGTCTATAGACACAGTAGTGAGATAAAGTTTACAAACACAGTCTATAGACACAGTAGTGAGATACAGTTTACAAACACAGTCTATAGACACAGTAGTGAGATACAGTTTAAAAACGCAGTCTATAGAGACAGTAGTGAGATACAGGTTACAAACGCAGTCTATAGAAACAGTAGTGAGATACAGTTTACAAACGCAGTCTATAGACACAGTAGTGAGATACAGTTTACAAACGCAGTCTATAGACACAGTAGTGAGATACAGGTTACAAACGCAGTCTATAGACACAGTAGTGAGATACAGGTTACAAACGCAGTCTATTGACACGGTTGTGAGATACAGGTTACAAACGCAGTCTATAGACACAGTAGTGAGATACAGGTTACAAACGCAGTCTATAGACACGGTAGTGAGATACAGTTTACAAACGCAGTCTATAGACACGGTAGTGAGATACAGTTTACAAACGCAGTCTATAGACACGGTAGTGAGATACAGGTTACAAACGCAGTCTATAGACACAGTAGTGAGATACAGGTTACAAACACGGTCTATAGACACAGTAGTGAGATACAGGTTACAAACGCAGTCTATAGTCACAGTAGTGAGATACAGGTTACAAACGCAATCTATAGACAGTAGTGAGATACAGGTTACAAACGCAGTATATAGACAGTAGTGAGATACAGTTTACAAATGCAGCCTATAGTCAGTAGTGAGATACAGGTTACAAACGCAGTCTATAGACACAGTAGTGAGATAAAGTTTACAAACACAGTCTATAGACACAGTAGTGAGATACAGGTTACAAACACAGTCTATTGACACAGTAGTGAGATACAGGTTACAAACGCAGTCTATAGTCACAGTAGTGAGATACAGGTTACAAACGCAGTCTATAGACACAGTAGTGAGATACAGGTTACAAAAAGGGTCTATAGACACAGTAGTGAGATACAGGTTACAAACGCAGTCTATAGACAGTAGTGAGATACAGGTTACAAACACAGTCTATAGACAAAGTAGTGAGATACAGGTTACAAACACGGTCTATAGACACAGTAGTGAGATACAGGTTACAAACACAGTCTATAGACAGTAGTGAGATACAGTTTACAAACGCAGTCTATAGACAGTAGTGAGATACAGGTTACAAACGCAGTCTATAGACAGTAGTTAGATACAGGTTACAAACGCAGTCTTTAGACAGTAGTGAGATACAGTTTACAAACGCAGTCTATAGTCAGTAGTGAGATACAGGTTACAAACGCAGTCTATAGACACAGTAGTGAGATAAAGTTTACAAACACAGTCTATAGACACAGTAGTGAGATACAGGTTACAAACACGGTCTATAGACACAGTAGTGAGATAAAGTTTACAAACACGGTCTATAGACACAGTAGTGAGATACAGGTTACAAACGCATTCTATAGTCAGTAGTGAGATACAGGTTACAAACGCAGTCTATAGACACAATAGTAAGATACAGGTTACAAACACAGTCTATAGACACAGTAGTGAGATAAAGTTTACAAACACAGTCTATAGACACAGTAGTGAGATACAGTTTACAAACACAGTCTATAGACACAGTAGTGAGATACAGTTTACAAACGCAGTCTATAGACACAGTAGTGAGATACAGGTTACAAACGCAGTCTATAGAAACAGTAGTGAGATACAGTTTACAAACGCAGTCTATAGACACAGTAGTGAGATACAGTTTACAAACGCAGTCTATAGACACAGTAGTGAGATACAGGTTACAAACGCAGTCTATAGACACAGTAGTGAGATACAGGTTACAAACGCAGTCTATTGACACGGTTGTGAGATACAGGTTACAAACGCAGTCTATAGACACAGTAGTGAGATACAGGTTACAAACGCAGTCTATAGACACGGTAGTGAGAAACAGTTTACAAACGCAGTCTATAGACACAGTAGTGAGATACAGTTTACAAACGCAGTCTATAGACACGGTAGTGAGATACAGGTTACAAACGCAGTCTATAGAAACAGTAGTGAGATACAGGTTACAAACACGGTCTATAGACACAGTAGTGAGATACAGGTTACAAACGCAGTCTATAGTCACAGTAGTGAGATACAGGTTACAAACGCAATCTATAGACAGTAGTGATATACAGGTTACAAACGCAGTATATAAACAGTAGTGAGATACAGTTTACAAATGCAGCCTATAGTCAGTAGTGAGATACAGGTTACAAACGCAGTCTATAGACACAGTAGTGAGATAAAGTTTACAAACACAGTCTATAGACACAGTAGTGAGATACAGGTTACAAACACAGTCTATTGACACAGTAGTGAGATACAGGTTACAAACGCAGTCTATAGACAGTAGTGAGATACAGGTTACAAACGCAGTCTATAGACACAGTAGTGAGATACAGTTTACAAACGCAGTCTATAGACACAGTAGTGAGATACAGTTTACAAACGCGGTCTATAGTCACAGTAGTGAGATACAGGTTACAAACACGGTCTATAGACACAGTAGTGAGATACAGGTTACAAACACAGTCTATAGTCACAGTAGTGAGATACAGGTTACAAACGCAGTCTATAGACACAGTAGTGAGATACAGGTTACAAACAGGGTCTATAGACACAGTAGTGAGATACAGGTTACAAACGCAGTCTATAGACAGTAGTGAGATACAGGTTACAAACACAGTCTATAGACAAAGTAGTGAGATACAGGTTACAAACACGGTCTATAGACACAGTAGTGAGATACAGGTTGCAAACGCAGTCTATAGACAGTAGTGAGATACAGGTTACAAACGCAGTCTTTAGACAGTAGTGAGATACAGTTTACAAACGCAGTCTATAGTCAGTAGTGAGATACAGGTTACAAACGCAGTCTATAGACACAGTAGTGAGATAAAGTTTACAAACACAGTCTATAGACACAGTAGTGATATACAGGTTACAAACACGGTCTATAGACACAGTAGTGAGATAAAGTTTACAAACACGGTCTATAGACACAGTAGTGAGATACAGGTTACAAACGCATTCTATAGTCAGTAGTGAGATACAGGTTACAAACGCAGTCTATAGACACAGTAGTGAGATAAAGTTTACAAACACAGTCTATAGACAGTAGTGAGATACAGGTTACAAACGCAGTCTATAGACAGTAGTGAGATACAGTTTACAAACGCAGTCTATAGTCAGTAGTGAGATACAGGTTACAAACGCAGTCTATAGACACAGTAGTGAGATAAGGTTTACAAACACAGTCTATAGACACAGTAGTGAGATACAGGTTACAAACACAGTCACTAGACACAGTAGTGAGATACAGGTTACAAACGCAGTCTATAGACAGTAGTGAGATACAGGTTACAAACGCAGTCTATAGACACAGTAGTGAGATACAGGTTACAAACGCAGTCTATAGACACAGTAGTGAGATACAGGTTACAAACGCAGTCTATAGACACAGTAGTGAGATACAGGTTACAAACACAGTCTATAGACAGTAGTGAGATACAGGTTACAAACGCAGTCTATAGACACAGTAGTGAGATACAGTTTACAAACGCAATCTATAGACAGTAGTGAGATACAGGTTACAAACGCAGTATATAGACAGTAGTGAGATACAGTTTACAAACGCAGTCTATAGACACAGTAGTGAGATACAGGTTACAAACGCAGTCTATAGACACAGTAGTGAGATACAGGTTACAAACACAGTCTATAGACACAGTAGTGAGATACAGTTTACAAACGCAGTCTATAGACACAGTAGTGAGATACAGGTTACAAACGCAGTCTATAGACACAGTAGTGAGATACAGGTTACAAACGCAGTCTATTGACACGGTTGTGAGATACAGGTTACAAACGCAGTCTATAGACACAGTAGTGAGATACAGGTTACAAACGCAGTCTATAGACACGGTAGTGAGATACAGTTTACAAACGCAGTCTATAGACACGGTAGTGAGATACAGTTTACAAACGCAGTCTATAGACACGGTAGTGAGATACAGGTTACAAACGCAGTCTATAGACACAGTAGTGAGATACAGGTTACAAACACGGTCTATAGACACAGTAGTGAGATACAGTTTACAAACGCAGTCTATAGACACAGTAGTGAGATACAGGTTACAAACGCAATCTATAGACAGTAGTGAGATACAGGTTACAAACGCAGTATATAGACAGTAGTGAGATACAGTTTACAAATGCAGCCTATAGTCAGTAGTGAGATACAGGTTACAAACGCAGTCTATAGACACAGTAGTGATATAAAGTTTACAAACACAGTCTATAGACACAGTAGTGAGATACAGGTTACAAACACAGTCTATTGACACAGTAGTGAGATACAGGTTACAAACGCAGTCTATAGACAGTAGTGAGATACAGGTTACAAACGCAGTCTATAGACACAGTAGTGAGATACAGTTTACAAACGCAGTCTATAGACACAGTAGTGAGATACAGTTTACAAACGCGGTCTATAGTCACAGTAGTGAGATACAGGTTACAAACATGGTCTATAGACACAGTAGTGAGATACAGGTTACAAACACAGTCTATAGTCACAGTAGTGAGATACAGGTTACAAACAGGGTCTATAGACACAGTAGTGAGATACAGGTTACAAACGCAGTCTATAGACAGTAGTGAGATACAAGTTACAAACACAGTCTATAGACAAAGTAGTGAGATACAGGTTACAAACACGGTCTATAGACACAGTAGTGAGATACAGGTTGCAAACGCAGTCTATAGACAGTAGTGAGATACAGTTTACAAACGCAGTCTATAGACAGTAGTGAGATACAGGTTACAAAAGCAGTCTATAGACAGTAGTTAGATACAGGTTACAAACGCAGTCTTTAGACAGTAGTGAGATACAGTTTACAAACGCAGTCTATAGTCAGTAGTGAGATACAGGTTACAAACGCAGTCTATAGACACAGTAGTGAGATAAAGTTTACAAACACAGTCTATAGACACAGTAGTGAGATACAGGTTACAAACACAGTCTATAGACACAGTAGTGAGATAAAGTTTACAAACACGGTCTATAGACACAGTAGTGAGATACAGTTTACAAACGCGGTCTATAGACACAGTAGTGAGATACAGGTTACAAACGCATTCTATAGTCAGTAGTGAGATACAGGTTACAAACGCAGTCTATAGACACAGTAGTGAGATAAAGTTTACAAACACAGTCTATAGACAGTAGTGAGATACAGGTTACAAACGCAGTCTATAGACACAGTAGTGAGATACAGGTTACAAACACGGTCTATAGACACAGTAGTGAGATACAGGTTACAAACGCAGTCTATAGACAGTAGTGAGATACAGTTTACAAACGCAGTCTATAGACAGTAGTGAGATACAGGTTACAAACGCAATCTATAGACAGTAGTGAGATACAGTTTACAAACGCAGTCTATAGTCAGTAGTGAGATACAGGTTACAAACGCAGTCTATAGACACAGTAGTGAGATAAGGTTTACAAACACAGTCTATAGACACAGTAGCGAGATACAGGTTACAAACACAGTCACTAGACACAGTAGTGAGATACAGGTTACAAACGCAGTCTATAGACAGTAGTGAGATACAGGTTAAAAACGCAGTCTATAGACACAGTAGTGAGATACAGGTTACAAACGCAGTCTATAGACACAGTAGTGAGATACAGGTTACAAATGCAGTCTATAGACAGTAGTGAGATACAGTTTACAAACGCAATCTATAGACAGTAGTGAGATACAGGTTACAAACGCAGTATATAGACAGTAGTGAGATACAGTTTACAAACGCAGTCTATAGACACAGTAGTGAGATACAGGTTACAAACGCAGTCTATAGACACAGTAGTGAGATACAGGTTACAAACGCAGTCTATAGACACAGTAGTGAGATACAGTTTACAAACGCAGTCTATAGACAGTAGTGAGATACAGTTTACAAACGCAGTCTATAGTCACAGTAGTGAGATACAGGTTACAAACACAGTCTATAGACACAGTAGTGAGATAAAGTTTACAAACACAGTCTATAGACACAGTAGTGAGATACAGGTTACAAACACGGTCTATAGACACAGTAGTGAGATACAGGTTACAAACACGGTCTATAGACACAGTAGTGAGATACAGGTTACAAACGCAGTCTATAGACACAGTAGTGAGATAAAGTTTACAAACACAGTCTATAGACAGTAGTGAGATACAGGTTACAAACACGGTCTATAGACACAGTAGTGAGATACAGGTTAAAAACGCAGTCTATAGACACAGTAGTGAGATACAGGTTACAAACGCAGTCTATAGAAACAGTAGTGAGATACAGTTTACAAACGCAGTCTATAGACACAGTAGTGAGATACAGGTTACAAACGCAGTCTATAGACACAGTAGTGAGATACAGGTTACAAACGCAGTCTATAGAAACAGTAGTGAGATACAGTTTACAAACGCAGTCTATAGACACAGTAGTGAGATACAGTTTACAAACGCAGTCTATAGACACAGTAGTGAGATACAGGTTACAAACGCAGTCTATAGACACAGTAGTGAGATACAGGTTACAAACGCAGTCTATTGACACGGTTGTGAGATACAGGTTACAAACGCAGTCTATAGACACAGTAGTGAGATACAGGTTACAAACGCAGTCTATAGACACGGTAGTGAGATACAGTTTACAAACGCAGTCTATAGACACGGTAGTGAGATACAGTTTACAAACGCAGTCTATAGACACAGTAGTGAGATACAGGTTACAAACGCAGTCTATAGACACAGTAGTGAGATACAGGTTACAAACGCAGTCTATTGACACGGTTGTGAGATACAGGTTACAAACGCAGTCTATAGACACAGTAGTGAGATACAGGTTACAAACGCAGTCTATAGACACGGTAGTGAGATACAGTTTACAAACGCAGTCTATAGACACGGTAGTGAGATACAGGTTACAAACGCAGTCTATAGACACAGTAGTGAGATACAGGTTACAAACACGGTCTATAGACACAGTAGTGAGATACAGGTTACAAACGCAGTCTATAGTCACAGTAGTGAGATACAGGTTACAAACGCAATCTATAGACAGTAGTGATATACAGGTTACAAACGCAGTATATAAACAGTAGTGAGATACAGTTTACAAATGCAGCCTATAGTCAGTAGTGAGATACAGGTTACAAACGCAGTCTATAGACACAGTAGTGAGTTAAAGTTTACAAACACAGTCTATAGACACAGTAGTGAGATACAGGTTACAAACACAGTCTATAGTCACAGTAGTGAGATACAGGTTACAAACACAGTCTATAGACACAGTAGTGAGATACAGTTTACAAACGCAGTCTATAGACACAGTAGTGAGATACAGGTTACAAACGCAGTCTATAGACACAGTAGTGAGATACAGGTTACAAACGCAGTCTATAGACACAGTAGTGAGATACAGGTTACAAACACAGTCTATAGACACAGTAGTGAGATACAGGTTACAAACACAGTCTATAGACACAGTAGTGAGATACAGGTTACAAACACGGTCTATAGAGACAGTAGTGCGATACAGGTTACAAACGCAGTCTATAGACAGTAGTGAGATACAGTTTACAAACGCAGTCTATAGACAGTAGTGAGATACAGTTTACAAACGGAGTCTATAGACAGTAGTGAGATACAGGTTACAAACACAGTCTATAGACACAGTAGTGAGATACAGGTTACAAACGCAGTCTATAGACAGTAGTGAGATACAGGTTTCGAGATACGCAGTCTCGAGATTCACACATTAGGCAACATGGAGCTAATGTTGGGTTACGCTCAGCCCAGCAGTAACCCAACAGTTGCTGTCTGAGGACATTAATACAAACCAAAACTCACATGTGTGCAGAAATAACAGTGGGATACGATTACTGGGGGACTTCTCACTCAACTCAAGCTTGCTAACAGTATGAATGAGAACGTAAGAATACAGATTTGTCATTTTAACTGAAATTAGGACTGGTGTTGCTTAAGACATTGTCGGTCAGTGTTTCTGTAAAAAACAAAAAACAAAGAATAACACTGATAGGATAATAATACTACTACGAATTCTGCTACTAATAAGAATATAAACCGCACTAAGGATTGATGAGCTGCCGGGTTCGTGAATATTAATCACTGCATTCGCTCAAACTGATTTGCTGAAATCAAAACGATGAGATTGCCGTTTGCGCATTAGTTTCTTGCTCATAAAGGCTGAATAGTTGAAATGAACTACATTATTTTTACAGGACAGTAAAAATAATATTGTTCACATGTAGCACATCAATGGACTACTTGCACAACTACTTCCGCGTTCTAGTTAGTGCATATCGGGAGTTCAGAGCACCTCCACACATGCAGATTATTATCAGTTTAATGGCTGCCATTGATTAAAACAGTGAATAATGATCTCTGTATTAATTATCTTGAGCCTGCTGAAATGTTCCTACAAATATATTTTCTTTCCAACTGTGCATTCTGAATAATAAATAGCTAAATACATTTATCCACTAAGCTGCGGCAGTCCTATATGCTCGTCTTCTCATGAACAGTTTTTTTCTCTTTCTGACATGTCATACCTTTTGGGTTTACATTTTTAAATGAAATTGAGTATTAAAAGGATTGCTTGTGTGCGCTGGTGCTCCAGTCTTTTAAAATGGGGTGCCCGAGGTGCCTGTGACCATGTTAAATAGGCTAGGCTATTTAATCAATAACGCACACAGCGTAGAGGAGAATGACACTCAACTACTTGGAATATTATAGCATTTTGGGCATAAACATGTAAATAGTGAAAAGATTGACATTGAAAAATGACACAGAATGGTTAAAATATTTAATCCCAATAAACAAATGTTGGTGGTTCGCACTGATGTTATTCCTCTGTTCTCACAGACTTCAGCGTCGCGGTCGCTTGTTTAGACGAACACTGACATCTCATTGATCACAGTACATTGAAAGTAAACATAACCAGAAATAAGTGAGGTGTACTTTATCATTAAAATATTATAAAGTTGTTGTAATTCGTGTCCAGGTGCAGGTCCACCATCTGATCTGGATCCGGCCGGGATCTGGCTGACTTCAGTAACAGGGAAGGGACTGCTTGACACTTCAGGACTGCTGTGTCGTCATGTCCAGGCGCAAGACCTTCATCAGATCTGGATACGGCCTGGATCCGGCGGACTGCGGCAAACCTCGGATAATCAGAGAGAGTAGTATTAGCGTAGACGCCATCCCTCTTACGATGTAACGAGTAGATCAGGATTTATGGTGAGTGTTCCCGGTTCCGGCTGACCTAAACTATACAGCCTAACATTGAATTATACACACGCACACTCACTCATTCAATCTCTCTCACACACACACACAAACACACACACACACACACACACACACACACACACACACACACACACACACACACACACACACACACACACACACACACACTCAATCTCACAGACACACACACTCACTCAATCTCTCTCACTCACACGTACACACACACACACTATCTCACTCTCTCTCACACACACACACACACTCAATCTCTCTCACACACACTCACACACTCCCTCACTCTCTCTCTCACACACACACACATACACACTCAATCTCTCTCAAACACACACACTCACTCACTCACTTGGGCCGATCTCGATTGCTCCTGTCTACCTCGCTGCTCTGCTGAGTTGGTTTGCGTCTGTAGCTTCGTATATCTTTCCGTTTTGAATCATTATTTACTATCATTCTCTGTTGTTTATATTGCTAAAATATAACTCACTCAACATCACATATTAACCCGACATCGCTAGCTTCAATCTAAATCGTTACTAGTACAACACGCTAGTAATTCGCTAGCCTGTTGGCGTGCCATCCGTGCACTCTTTATTTATTTATTTATTTATTTCGCTCATGTCTTTTACAAATCCATCAAAGCTGTGGTAAGTAGAATCAGTCAACAAGCACGGTAAGTCATGTCTTCTTCTCCTCTTATTGTCACTTGCACTTCATGTAACATGTATAGTATAGACTTCTCCGTCTGCATAGGATTTACATGTGATAAATGCAGGGAGATAGTCAGGCTGACGGAGAAGATTTCAGAACTAGATACACGCATCCAAACTTAATTGAGGATTGTAAGAGTGCAAGGGCTTTAGATACTGCTTTGGATGCGATTAGCTTAGAGAACACTGTACATTGTTCGGTTCCGGCTGAAGTAGAGCCAGTGCAGCAGGGCAATTGGGTGACGGTGAGCCGCTGTAGTTGCGGGACAAAACACCGCTCTTCCGTTCCGATTACAACATTAAACAGATTCTCCCCACTCAGTGAAACACCCACTTAGAATCCTGTTGAAAGTGCCCTAGTTATTGGCGATTCTATTACACGGAACGTGAAAATAGAGACACCAGCCACCATAGTCACATGTTTGCCGGGAACCAGAGCGCCTGACATCAAAGCAAATTTAAAAGTGCTGACTAATGCTAATCGTAAATTATCTAAGATTATTATTCACGTCGGCACTGATGATGTTCAACTAAGCCAGTCGGAGATCACTAAAATTAATGTTAAAGAGGTGTGTGAACTCGCAAGTACGATGTCAGGCACTGTAATTTGCTCTGGCCCCCTTTCTGTTTGCAGGAGTGATGAGATGGTTAGCAGATTGTCATCACTCAATGGCTGGCTGTCTAAGTGGTGTCCGCAAAATAATATAGAATTCATAGACAATTGGAAAAGTTTTTGGGGCAGACCTGACCTGTTGAAAAGAGATGGTATTCATCCCTCCTGGGATGGTGCTGCTCTTCTCTCTAGTAATATGGCACACAGTCTTAGAGACAAAACATGACAATCTGGGGCTCAGGTCAGGAAGCAGACAAACTGGCTAAACCGACCGTCTGCCAGCTGTCTCACGTCACCAAGGTCAGATAAATCCCATCACATAGAGCCCCTTTCACCAAGATATCATCATATAGAGACTGTGTCTGTTACCCGAATTAGGAAATACAAAAAACTTTGAAACCCATCTAAGGTTAAAAATTTAATTGATGTTCAACAAATAAAAAAACAGATTTAATACAAATGAACAAATGATAAAGCTTGGGTTGCTGAATATTCAATCCCTTACTTCAAAAGTACTAATTGTTAATGGTATGATTACAGACTATAACCTAGATGTGCTGTGTTTGACAGAAACCAAGCAATAACATTACTTTAAATGAGTGCACCCCCCAAGATTACGGTTATACACATTAACCCCGTCTGAAAGGCAAAGGGGGAGGTGTTGCTGTAATTTATAGTAATACTTTCAAAATTAGTCTAGTTTCAAATATAATTATTTAGAAGTGTTGTTGCTTAATGTAAAAATATATAGTGTAAATGATAAATCCCGTTTGAGATTTGTGCTGTATACAGGCCACCAGGGCACCATACAGATCAAATAATTTGCTGACTTTCTATCAGAGTTAGTACTGGCTGCAGATAAAGTACTAATTGTTGGTGATTTTAATATACATGTAGATAATGGAAAAGATGCATTGGGATTGGCATTTAAAGACATTCTTAACTCTATTGGAGTTAGACAACACGTGTCAGGACCTACTCATTGTCGTAATCATACTCTAGATCTAATATTATCACATGGAATCAATGTTGATGCTGTTGAAATTCTGCAGCAGAGCGATGACATCTCAGATCATTATCTAGTCTCGTGTAAACTTCATTTAGCCAAGGCTGCAAAGCCGACTACGTGTTACATGTATGTTAGACCTATCACTTCTGCCACTAAAGATTGCTTTATTAATAATCTTCCTAATCAGTTTCATCGTCTCAGCATCCCGGATAGCTTAGAAGAACTCGATATTGCGACAGAAACTTTTAACTCTCTCTTTTCCAGCACTTTAGACACAGTTGCTCCGTAGCACGCGCTACAGTGTTGCCCTTAAGAGAGCAGCCAGAAAAATGGAGCGCAACTGGAAGAAAACAAAACTAGAGGTATTTCGGATTTCATGGAAGGAGAGCTCGATTGCTTACAGAGAGGCTTTAAAAACTGCTAGATCTGCTTATTTTTCAACCCTATTAGAAGAAAATAAACAAAACCCAAGGTATTTATTCGAAACAGTGACTAAACTAACGAAAAAGAAAGCTTCAAGCCCAGAAGTTTCCAAGAAACACAGCAGTAATGACTTTATGAACTTATTTATCTTCCAAGATTGATAATATCAGGGAGAAAATTATAACTATGCAACCGTCTACTACAGTATCGCATCAGACAGTGCAGTGTAGTCTCACTGACGAAAAATGTTATTCATTCATTGCTATAGGAGAGGGTGAATTTTCTAAACTCATTAAATCATCTAAATCAACAACATGTATGTTAGACCCTATACCGACTAAACTATTGAAAGAGATGCTTCCAGAGGTCAAAGATCTTCTTCTTAATATCATTTATTCGTCTTCGTCATTAGGATACGTACCAAAAACTTTTAAGCTGGCTATGATTAAACCGCTTGTTAAAGAAATGCAACTTGATCCTACAGATTTAGTCAATTACACGCTGACCTCGAATCTACCTTTTCTGTCAAAGATACAAGAAAAGGCAGTATCCTCACAACTATGTTCCTTTTTAGTGCTTAGTGCTGCATTTGACACTATCAACCACAACATTCTTTTAAATAGACTCGAACATTATGTTGGCATTAGTGGAATTGCATTAGCATGGTTTAAATCATACTTATCTGACCGCTATCAGTTTGTAGCAGTAAATGAAGAGATGTCTTATCGGTCACAAGTTCAGTATGGCGTACCACAAGGCTCAGTACTAGGACCGCTGCTGTTCACTCTGTTAATGGTACCATTAGGAGATATCATTAGGAAACATGGAATTAGTTTTCACTGTTATGCTGATGATACTCAGCTCTATATTTCTTCAAGCCCTGACGAAATGTACTAATTCACCAAATTAATGGAATGCATAGCTGATATAAAAAATTGGATGACTAGTAATTTCCTACTACTAAATTCTAAAAAAACAGAGATTCTAATTATTGGACCAAAAACTTCCACACGTAATAACCTAGAATACTGTCTAACACTTGATAGCTGCTCTGTCAAGTCCTCGTCGTCGGTTAGGAACCTGGGCGTGCTCTTAATTATAGCCCTTCACATCTATTGCGATCTCAAAGTTCTGGCCAGTTGATAATACCTAGAATATCAAAACCGACTGCTGGCGGTAGATCCTTTTCCTATTTAGCACCAAAATTTTGGAACAGTCTTCCTAACATGGTCCGGGAAGCAGACACAGTCTGTCAGTTCAAAGCTAGACTAAAAACACATCTCTTTGGCTTAGCATTCACATAACACTCTATAGACTTCTATAATTCAATATTAGGCTGCATAGTTTAGATCAGCCGGAACCGGGAACACTCCCCATAAATCCTGATGTACTTTGTTACATCATAAGAAGGATGGCGTCTACGCTAATACTAGTCTCTGTTTATCCGAGGTTTGCCGCAGTCCGCCGGATCCAGGCCATATCCAGATCTGATGAAGGACCTTCGCCTGGACACGACGACAACGCAGTCCTGAAGTGTCAAGCAGTCCCTTCCCTGTTACTGAAGTCAGCCGGGTCCCGGCCGTATCCAGATCAAATGGTGGACCTGCGCCTGGACCCATCCATCCTTCATCAGCCCTGTGAAGGCCTCATCGACACGACAGCCATTGGCACTGATCCTCAACAATCTCGTCTCCATACCGGCGTGATGACTCCGACTTCCAACCAGATGATCTGCATAATATAATGTTCTGATCCAATCTGACCTCTGACCTGTAATGCTGCCTGGATCATAAACAGACACTGTTTGCTCGTTGGCCAGAGGAGAACTGGCCCCCCGACTGAGCCTGGGTTCTCCCAAGGTTTTTTCTCCATCCTGTCACTGATGGAGTTTTGGTTCCTTGCCACTGTCGCCTTGGCTTTTGGCTTGCTTAGTTGGGGACATTTAATATTCAACAATATTACTGATCCGCCTCACTTAAGGTTGACGCTGATGCAGTTTTCTTCTAGAAATAAACTTTGTTGTATTATTTTAATGTTATCACTGTAAAGCTGCTTTGATACAATCTATATTGTAAAAAGCGCTATATAAATAAAGGTGACTTGACTTAACAATCAAACTCTTAGATATTATTAATATTATTAATAAATTAATTCATAGATAGATAGATTACAAATATTAGATAGATAGATAGATAGATAAAAAGTTAGATGATAGATAGATAAGTTAAAAAGAAAGAAAGAGAAAGAAAGAAAGAAAGATTGTTTGTTAGAACCAAAGTTTAAAGAAGTTTTAAAAGCTTGAAGTTTGAAGGATTTCAGTTTGGTTGCAGTTGTAATTGTGTTGTTCATTTTTTGTTTGATTATTATTTATCTCCAGTATTTTGCAGACGACAAGGAGGAGGAGGATAAACAAATAAAAATAATAAAAATGTCTAATTATAGACCGATTTCTAAATTACCAATTTCAGCTAAAGTTTTAGAAAGTCTGGTTGGTGATCAGTTAAAGGACTATTTGGTTTCCAACCATATTTTGTCTGGGTTTCAAAGGCAGCACAGTACTACTAGTGCAACAATGAATGTCATTAATGACTTTATTGAAGCAATGGACTGTAAGAACACTTGTGTAGCTCTTTTTATAGATTTATCTAAAGCATTTGATACAGTGGATCATTTCATTTTACTGGAAAAGTTATATAATATATTTTTTTCTGACCATACTGTAGATTGTGCGATGGATTATCACGATCAATACCATTCCCAATTATCCTATATTCCCATCTAGAATATTTGGATAACTTTGCGGTAACTAAAGAGCCTATCCTTTAGTCGTGTCCTCAAGAGTTAGGTGATCAGTCTATACAAAATCGTATTCTTTTAAAATTAATAATAGATTTCCCCTTTGTATTATATGTCTACCTTTCGTGGTACTCTTCAACCGTGTTTGCAGTATAACAATCATGTCATATGCTGCCTCTTTGGCTAGGCTATTTGATCAGTCATATCTTACAGTGATTATCCTCATCTCGAGAGAATGCTCGCCTGCAGCTGTCATCTTCTCCAGAAAGGATCCTCCTGGTCCCGTTGGAAGAATATGACTCGTACTCAATAACCCAAGATTCAGTCAGATGATTATAATAAATGTTTTAACAAAATTTATTAAAAGAATCAAATGAAAGAAATACTTGCTACAGGTTATATATAAGTACCCTCTGACAGATGTGCACTAACTAGGCATCAATGCTTCTTGCGGTCAATAACTGTATGACAAATTGGCCGTCATTATCAGTGAGGAGGCACATTCATTGGCTTACGTTTATTCACAAGTCTATGCTGGATTTGCTTCCCTCTTACCTTTGCTCTTATATGTCTCGCAGCAGCTGTTCCTACAATTTGTGCTCTGGTAATTTGTATTCTTCATCTGAACCTACATCAACACCAGACACAACAAGTTTCTGCCATTTTACAATTTGCAATGTCTTGAAAGGGAAAGCAGCAGTTTAAAAAGTTAGGTTTGAACTGGTCCTGAGCGAGAGCTAGTTGCTTAGCACCAGCACTTCACCAGCCTAAACCAGCTCATGACCGGCTCAAACCAGCTTCAAAACATACCTAACCAGCACATGCTGTCTTTTTCATCAGGATCCATTTACACAATCTAAGATTGTATTAACTTTAAGATGCTTTAGGAGATACATTTAGTAAATTCCCTTTATTACTGGCCTTTAATTATCTGCCTTGGATAAGGAGATTCCATTCTCTGACCTATAATTAAAAAACAAACAAAAAATAAAATGAATAAGAATATTCAACACCTGTCGCAGGTACCAATCGGCAGAAATTAATTCTGAATTAAGAGATTAAAGAAATTTAAAAAATCGATACAAGCCTTACGCCCGTTTCACACAAACTCCTAGTGCGGTGTGCAACACACAGTGCGCACTGTGTGATGCGGTGTGTATACGGTACAGGAGCAGCACGCGCTACAGTGTTTTCACACATACTCCGTGTGCAGTGTGTATGCGGTGTGTGTTGCGGTGTGTATACGGTACAGGAGCAGCACGCGCTACAGTGTTTTCACACATACTCCGTGTGCAGTGTGTATGCGGTGTGTGTTGCGGTGCGTATACGGTACAGGAGCAGCACACGCTACAGTGTTTTCACACATACTCCGTGTGCAGTGTGTATGCGGTGTGTGTTGCGGTGTGTATACGGTACAGGAGCAGCACGCGCTAGAGTGTTTTCACACATACTCTGTGTGCAGTGTGTATGCGGTGTGTGTTGCGGTGTGTATACGGTACAGGAGCAGCACGCGCTACAGTGTTTTCACACATACTCCGTGTGCAGTGTGTATGCGGTGTGTGTTGCAGTGTGTATACGGTACAGGAGCAGCACGCGCTACAGTGTTTTCACTAGGTATGTAACGATTCACTCAACTCACGATGCGATACGATTCACGATACTGGTTTCACGATACGATTTTCTCACGATTTTTTAACAAGTGATTAATTTAAGAAATTATAAATGAAAAAGTGTCCCTTTTATTATTTCCCAGACAAAATGCTGCACATTTCTTTTTCATTTTAATTTGTCAACTAAAAAAACTACATTGAAATCCCTTCAAGGTTGTTTCAACTCAGTCTTTCTGTCTGTCTGGTCAAGAGGGTGGACACTGGTACCTTCGCACACTAAGTAAAAGACTGTAAAATTGGTACCACATTTAGAGGGGTTTTAATTTTGTTATAATTTGTATCATTACACTAGCAAGAGTAAAAAACAACAACACACATTTAGAAAAATATGCCATAACCATCAATAAATTATATATATAAAAATATATATATCCATGTACACATTTAGAGAAAGAGATAGTAAAATAAATACAACACCTGGTTGCCACGGAAACACTGATGCACCTCCGTGGCTCTCGCACTTGTCGTATTAATGCCTTTTACATCAAAACGGAGGTGACGTGCTTCTCACGGTGGTGATTATTATTAGTCTACGAAAAGTCAAAATGCCGCCACAGCTCCGATTTGAATGAGTCAATATCTACACTTGCCGTCGCCATGTGTTTGACGGCGCGTGCACACCAGTTTATGGCACACACTGGCGCGGCGCGAGCGGAGCAAACCGAGCGTTTTCAGTTTTCTGTGGAAGTTGAGTTTGGCTCACACAAGCTCAAGTTCCATGAATTAAGTGAAAACACTCGCTAGCTTCGCGCCAGTGTGTGCTTGCTGCTATTGTGCCCGTAAAGCGAGGTTCACAACTTCACAGTAGGCTACAGTAAACGCCCCTGCTTAAAAAGTGTATCGCGATTCGTTTAACAATTCAACCGACTTGAATCGTCACACATTTTTATCGATTTTCAACCGGTTGCGAGTGAATCGTACATACCTAGTTTTCACACATACTCCGTGTGCAGTGTGTATGCGGTGTGTGTTGCGGTGTGTATACGGTACAGGAGCAGCACGCGCTACAGTGTTTTCACACATACTCCGTGTGCAGTGTGTATGCGGTGTGTGTTGCGGTGTGTATACGGTACAGGAGCAGCACGCGCTACAGTGTTTTCACACATACTCCGTGTGCAGTGTGTATGCGGTGTGTGTTGCGGTGCGTATACGGTACAGGAGCAGCACGCGCTACAGTGTTTTCACACATACTCCGTTTGCAGTGTGTATGCGGTACAAGAGCAGCACGCGCTACAGTGTTTTCACACATACTCCGTGTGCAGTGTGTATGCGGTGTGTGTTGCGGTGTGTATACGGTACAGGAGCAGCACGCGCTACAGTGTTTTCACACATACTCCGTGTGCAGTGTGTATGCGGTGTGTGTTGCGGTGTGTATACGGTACAGGAGCAGCGCGCGCTACAGTGTTTTCAAACATACTCCGTGTGCAGTGTGTATGCGGTGTGTGTTGCGGTGTGTATACGGTACAAGAGCAGCACGCGCTACAGTGTTTTCAAACATACTCCGTGTGCAGTGTGTATGCGGTGTGTGTTGCGGTGCGTATACGGTACAGGAGCAGCGCGCGCTACAGTGTTTTCACACATACTCCGTGTGCAGTGTGTATGCGGTGTGTGTTGCGGTGCGTATACGGTACAGGAGTAGCACGCGCTACAGTGTTTTAACACATACTCCGTGTGCAGTGTGTATGCGGTGTGTGTTGCGGTGCGTATACGGTACAGGAGCAGCACGCGCTACAGTGTTTTCACACATACTCCGTGTGCAGTGTGTATGCGGTGCGTATACGGTACAGGACTAGCACGCGCTACAGTGTTTTCACACATACTCCGTGTGCAGTGTGTATGCGGTGTGTGTTGCGGTGCGTATACGGTACAGGAGCAGCACGCGCTACAGTGTTTCCAAACATGCTCCGTGTGCAGTGTGTATGCGGTGTGTGTTGCGGTGAGTATACGGTACAGGAGCAGCACGCGCTACAGTGTTTTCACACATACTCCGTGTGCAGTGTGTATGCGGTGTGTATACGGTAGAGGAGCAGCACGCGCTACGGTGTTTTCACACATACTCCGTGTGCAGTGTGTATGTGGTGTGTGTTGCGGTGTGTATACGGTACAGGAGCAGCACGCGCTACAGTGTTTTCACACATACTCCGTGTGCAGTGTGTATGCGGTGTGTGTTGCGGTGCGTATACGGTACAGGAGCAGCGCGCGCCACAGTGTTTTCACACATACTCCGTGTGCAGTGTGTATGCGGTGTGTATACGGTACAGGAGCAGCACGCGCTACAGTGTTTTCACACATACTCCGTGTGCAGTGTGTATGCGGTGTGTGTTGCGGTGCGTATACGGTACAGGAGCAGCACGCGCTACAGTGTTTTCACACATACTCCGTGTGCAGTGTTTATGCGGTGTGTGTTGCGGTGCGTATACGATACAGGAGCAGCACGCGCTACAGTGTTTTCACACATACTCCGTGTGCAGTGTGTATGCGGTGTGTGTTGCGGTGCGTATACGGTACAGGAGCAGCACGCGCTACAGTGTTTTCACACATACTCTGTGTGCAGTGTGTATGCGGTGTGTGTTGCGGTGAGTATACGGTACAGGAGCAGCACGCGCTACAGTGTTTTCACACATACTCTGTGTGCAGTGTGTATGCGGTGTGTGTTGCGGTGCGTATACGGTACAGGAGCAGCACGCGCTACAGTGTTTTCACACATACTCTGTGTGCAGTGTGTATGCGGTGTGTGTTGCGGTGTGTATACGGTACAGGAGCAGCACGCGCTATAGTGTTTTCACACATAGTCCGTGTGCAGTGTGTATGCGGTGTGTGTTGCGGTGTGTATACGGTACAGGAGCAGCACGCGCTACAGTGTTTTCACACATACTCCGTGTGTAGTGTGTATGTGGTGTGTGTTGCGGTGCGTATACGGTACAGGAGCAGCACGCGCTACAGTGTTTTCACACATACTCCGTGTGTAGTGTGTATGTGGTGCTTGTTGCGGTGAGTATACGGTACAGGAGCAGCACGCGCTACAGTGTTTTCACACATACTCTGTGTGCAGTGTGTATGCGGTGTGTGTTGCGGTGTGTATACGGTACAGGAGCAGCACGCGCTACAGTGTTTTCACACATACTCCGTGTGCAGTGTGTATGCGGTGTGTATACGGTACAGGAGCAGCACGCGCTACAGTGTTTTCACACATACTCCGTGTGCAGTGTGTATGCGGTGTGTGTTGCGGTGTGTATACGGTACAGGAGCAGCACGCGCTACAGTGTTTTCACACATACTCCGTGTGCAGTGTGTATGCGGTGTGTGTATGCGGTGTGTATACGGTACAGGAGCAGCACGCGCTACAGTGTTTTCACACATACTCCGTGTGCAGTGTGTATGCGGTGTGTGTTGCGGTGTGTACACGGTACAGGAGCAGCACGCGCTACAGTGTTTTCACACATACTCCGTGTGCAGTGTGTATGCGGTGTGTGTTGCGGTGTGTATACGGTACAGGAGCAGCACGCGCTACAGTGTTTTCACACATACTCCGTGTGTAGTGTGTATGCGGTGTGTGTTGCGGTGTGTATACGGTACAGGAGCAGCAAGCGCTACAGTGTTTTCACACATACTCCGTGTGCAGTGTGTATGCGGTGTGTGTTGCGGTGTGTATACGGTACAGGAGCAGCACGCGCTACAGTGTTTTCACACATACGCCGTGTGCAGTGTGTATGCGGTGTGTGTTGCGGTGTGTACACGGTACAGGAGCAGCACGCGCTACAGTGTTTTCACACATACTCCGTGTGTAGTGTGTATGCGGTGTGTGTTGCGGTGTGTATACGGTACAGGAGCAGCAAGCGCTACAGTGTTTTCACACATACTCCGTGTGCAGTGTGTATGCGGTGTGTATACGGTACAGGAGCAGCACGCGCTACAGTGTTTTCACACATACTCCGTGTGCAGTGTGTATGCGGTGTGTGTTGCGGTGTGTATACGGTACAGGAGCAGCACGCGCTACAGTGTTTTCACACATACTCCGTGTGCAGTGTGTATGCGGTGTGTGTATGCGGTGTGTATACGGTACAGGAGCAGCACGCGCTACAGTGTTTTCACACATACTCCGTGTGCAGTGTGTATGCGGTGTGTGTTGCGGTGTGTATACGGTAAAGGAGCAGCACGCGTTACATTGTTTTCACACATACTCCGTGTGCAGTGTGTATGCGGTGTGTGTTGCGGTGTGTATACGGTACAGGAGCAGCACGCGCTACAGTGTTTTCACACATACTCCGTGTGCAGTGTGTATGCGGTGTGTGTTGCGGTGTGTATACGGTACAGGAGCAGCACGCGCTACAGTGTTTTCAAACATACTCCGTGTGCAGTGTGTACGCGGTGTGTGTTGCGGTGTGTATACGGTACAAGAGCAGCACGCGCTACAGTGTTTTCAAACATACTCCGTGTGCAGTGTGTATGCGGTGTGTGTTGCGGTGTGTATACGGTACAAGAGCAGCACGCGCTACAGTGTTTTCAAACATACTCCGTGTGCAGTGTGTATGCGGTGTGTGTTGCGGTGTGTATACGGTACAGGAGCAGCACGCGCTACAGTGTTTTCACACATACTCCGTGTGCAGTGTGTATGCGGTGTGTATACGGTACAGGAGCAGCACGCGCTACAGTGTTTTCACACATACTCCGTGTGCAGTGTGTATGCGGTGTGTGTTGCGGTGTGTATACGGTACAGGAGCAGCACGCGCTACAGTGTTTTCACACATACTCCGTGTGCAGTGTGTATGCGGTGTGTGTTGCGGTGTGTATACGGTACAGGAGCAGCACGCGCTACAGTGTTTTCACACATACTCCGTGTGCAGTGTGTATGCGGTGTGTGTTGCGGTGTGTATACGGTAAAGGAGCAGCACGCGTTACATTGTTTTCACACATACTCCGTGTGCAGTGTGTATGCGGTGTGTGTTGCGGTGCGTATACGGTACAGGAGCAGCACGTGCTACAGTGTTTTCACACATACTCCGTGTGCAGTGTGTATGCGGTGTGTGTTGCGGTGCGTATACGGTACAGGAGCAGCACGCGCTACAGTGTTTTCACACATACTCCGTGTGCAGTGTGTATGCGGTGTGTGTTGCGGTGTGTATACGGTACAGGAGCAGCACGCGTTACAGTGTTTTCACACATACTCCGTGTGCAGTGTGTATGCGGTGTGTGTTGCGGTGTGTATACGGTACAGGAGCAGCACGCGTTACATTGTTTTCACACATACTCCGTGTGCAGTGTGTATGCGGTGTGTGTTGCGGTGCGTATACGGTACAGGAGCAGCACGCGTTACATTGTTTTCACACATACTCCGTGTGCAGTGTGTATGCGGTGTGTGTTGCGGTGCGTATACGGTACAGGAGCAGCACGTGCTACAGTGTTTTCACACATACTCCGTGTGCAGTGTGTATGCGGTGTGTGTTGCGGTGTGTATACGGTACAGGAGCAGCACGCGCTACAGTGTTTTCACACATACTCCGTGTGCAGTGTGTATGCGGTGTGTATACGGTACAGGAGCAGCACGCGCTACAGTGTTTTCACACATACTCCGTGTGCAGTGTGTATGCGGTGTGTGTTGCGGTGTGTATACGGTACAGGAGCAGCACGCGCTACAGTGTTTTCAAACATACTCCGTGTGCAGTGTGTATGCGGTGTGTGTTGCGGTGTGTATACGGTACAAGAGCAGCACGCGCTACAGTGTTTTCACACATACTCCGTGTGCAGTGTGTACGCGGTGTGTGTATGCGGTGCGTATACGGTACAGGAGTAGCACGCGCTACAGTGTTTTAACACATACTCCGTGTGCAGTGTGTATGCGGTGTGTGTTGCGGTGCGTATACGGTACAAGAGCAGCACGCGCTACAGTGTTTTCACACATACTCCGTGTGCAGTGTGTATGCGGTGTGTGTTGCGGTGCGTATACGGTACAGGACTAGCACGCGCTACAGTGTTTTCACACATACTCCGTGTGCAGTGTGTATGCGGTGTGAGTTGCGGTGCGTATACGGTACAGGAGCAGCACGCGCTACAGTGTTTTCACACATACTCCGTGTGCAGTGTGTATGCGGTGTGTGTTGCGGTGAGTATACGGTACAGGAGCAGCACGCGCTACAGTGTTTTCACACATACTCCGTGTGCAGTGTGTATGCGGTGTGTATACGGTAGAGGAGCAGCACGCGCTACGGTGTTTTCACACATACTCCGTGTGCAGTGTGTATGTGGTGTATGTTGCGGTGTGTATATGGTACAGGAGCAGCACGCGCTACGGTGTTTTCACACATACTCCGTGTGCAGTGTGTATGTGGTGTATGTTGCGGTGTGTATATGGTACAGGAGCAGCACGCGCTACAGTGTTTTCACACATACTCCGTGTGCAGTGTGTATGCGGTGTGTGTTGCGGTGCGTATACGGTAGAGAGGCAGCACGCGCTACAGTGTTTTCACACATACTCCGTGTGCAGTGTGTATGTGGTGTGTGTTGCGATGCGTATACGGTAGAGAGGCAGCACGCGCTACAGTGTTTTCACACATACTCCGTGTGCAGTGTGTATGTGGTGTGTGTTGCGATGCGTATACGGTAGAGAGGCAGCACGCGCTACAGTGTTTTCACACATACTCCGTGTGCAGTGTGTATGTGGTGTGTGTTGCGATGCGTATACGGTAGAGAGGCAGCACGCGCTACAGTGTTTTCACACATACTCCGTGTGCAGTGTGTATGTGGTGCTTGTTGCGGTGTGTATACGGTACAGGAGCAGCACGCGCTACAGTGTTTTCACACATACTCCGTGTGCAGTGTGTACGCGGTGTGTGTTGCGGTGCGTATACGGTACAGGAGCAGCACGCGCTACAGTGTTTTCACACATACTCCGTGTGCAGTGTTTATTTGGTGTGTGTTGCGGTGCGTATACGGTACAGGAGCAGCGCGCGCTACAGTGTTTTCACACATACTCCGTGTGCAGTGTGTATGTGGTGCTTGTTGCGGTGTGTATACGGTACAGGAGCAGCACGCGCTAAAGTGTTTTCACACATACTCCGTGTGCAGTGTGTATGCGGTGTGTGTTGCGGTGCGTATACGGTACAGGAGCAGCAAGCGCTACAGTGTTTTCACACATACTCCGTGTGCAGTGTGTATGCGGTGTGTGTTGCGGTGCGTATACGGTACAGGAGCAGCACGCGCTACAGTGTTTTCACACATACTCTGTGTGCAGTGTGTATGCGGTGTGTGTTGCGGTGAGTATACGGTACAGGAGCAGCACGCGCTACAGTGTTTTCACACATACTCTGTGTGCAGTGTGTATGCGGTGTGTGTTGCGGTGAGTATACGGTACAGGAGCAGCACGCGCTACAGTGTTTTCACACATACTCCGTGTGCAGTGTGTATGCGGTGTGTGTTGCGGTGTGTATACGGTACAGGAGCAGCGCGCGCTACAGTGTTTTCACACATACTCCGTGTGTAGTGTGTATGTGGTGCTTGTTGCGGTGTGTATACAGTACAGGAGCAGCACGCGCTACAGTGTTTTCACACATACTCCGTGTGTAGTGTGTATGTGGTGCTTGTTGCGGTGTGTATACGGTACAGGAGCAGCACGCGCTACAGTGTTTTCACACATACTCCGTGTGTAGTGTGTATGTGGTGCTTGTTGCGGTGTGTATACGGTACAGGAGCAGCACGCGCTACAGTGTTTTCACACATACTCCGTGTGTAGTGTGTATGTGGTGCTTGTTGCGGTGTGTATACGGTACAGGAGCAGCACGCGCTACAGTGTTTTCACACATACTCCGTGTGTAGTGTGTATGTGGTGCTTGTTGCGGTGTGTATACGGTACAGGAGCAGCACGCGCTACAGTGTTTTCACACATACTCCGTGTGCAGTGTGTATGCGGTGTGTATACGGTACAGGAGCAGCACGCGCTACAGTGTTTTCACACATACTCCGTGTGCAGTGTGTATGCGGTGTGTGTTGCGGTGTGTATACGGTACAGGAGCAGCAAGCGCTACAGTGTTTTCACACATACTCCGTGTGCAGTGTGTATGCGGTGTGTATACGGTACAGGAGAAGCACGCGCTACAGTGTTTTCACACATACTCCGTGTGCAGTGTGTATGCGGTGTGTGTTGCGGTGTGTATACGGTACAGGAGCAGCACGCGCTACAGTGTTTTCACACATACTCCGTGTGCAGTGTGTATGCGGTGCGAATACGGTACAGGAGCAGCACGCGCTACAGTGTTTTCACACATACTCCGTGTGCAGTGTGTATGCGGTGTGTGTTGCGGTGTGTATACGGTACAGGAGCAGCACGCACTACAGTGTTTTCACACATACTCCGTGTGCAGTGTGTATGTGGTGCTTGTTGCGGTGTGTATACGGTACAGGAGCAGCGCGCGCTACAGTGTTTTCACACATACTCCGTGTGCAGTGTGTATGTAGTGTGTGTTGCGGTGCGTATATGGTACAGGAGCAGCACGCGCTACAGTGTTTACACACATACTCCGTGTGCAGTGTGTATGTGGTGCTTGTTACGGTGTGTATACGGTACAGGAGCAGCGCGCGCTACAGTGTTTTCACACATACTCCGTGTGCAGTGTGTATGCGGTGTGTGTTGCGGTGTGTATACGGTACAGGAGCAGCGCGCGCTACAGTGTTTTCACACATACTCCGTGTGCAGTGTGTATGCGGTGTGTGTTGCGGTGTGTATACGGTACAGGAGCAGCACGCACTACAGTGTTTTCACACATACTCCGTGTGCAGTGTGTATGTGGTGCTTGTTACGGTGTGTATACGGTACAGGAGCAGCACGCACTACAGTGTTTTCACACATACTCCGTGTGCAGTGTGTATGCGGTGTGTGTTGCGGTGTGTATACGGTACAGGAGCAGCACGCGCTACAGTGTTTTCACACATACTCCGTGTGCAGTGTGTATGCGGTGTGTGTTGCGGTGTGTATACGGTACAGGAGCAGCACGCGCTACAGTGTTTTCACACATACTCCGTGTGTAGTGTGAATGTGGTGTGTGTTGCGGTGCGTATACGGTACAGGAGCAGCGCGCGCTACAGTGTTTTCACACATACTCCGTGTGCAGTGTGTATGCGGTGTGTGTTGCGGTGCGTATACGGTACAGGAGCAGCACGCGCTACAGTGTTTTCACACATACTCCGTGTGCAGTGTGTATGTGGTGTGTGTTGCGGTGCGTATACGGTACAGGAGCAGCGCGCGCTACAGTGTTTTCACACATACTCCGTGTGCAGTGTGTATGCGGTGTGTGTTGCGGTGCGTATACGGTACAGGAGCAGCACGCGCTACAGTGTTTTCACACATACTCCGTGTGCAGTGTGTATGCGGTGTGTGTTGCGGTGCGTATACGGTACAGGAGCAGCACGCGCTACAGTGTTTTCACACATACTCCGTGTGCAGTGTGTATGTGGTGCTTGTTGCGGTGTGTATACGGTACAGGAGCAGCGCGCGATACAGTGTTTTCACACATACTCCGTGTGCGGTGTGTATGTGGTCCTTGTTGCGGTGTGTATACGGTACAGGAGCAGCACGCGCTACAGTGTTTTCACACATACTCCGTGTGCAGTGTGTATGTGGTGTGTGTTGCGGTGCGTATACGGTACAGGAGCAGCGCGCGCTACAGTGTTTTCACACATACTCCGTGTGCAGTGTGTATGCGGTGTGTGTTGCGGTGCGTATACGGTACAGGAGCAGCACGCGCTACAGTGTTTTCACACATACTCCGTGTGCAGTGTGTATGCGGTGTGTGTTGCGGTGCGTATACGGTACAGGAGCAGCACGCGCTACAGTGTTTTCACACATACTTTGTGTGCAGTGTGTATGTGGTGTGTGTTGTGGTGTTTATACGGTACAGGAGCAGCGCGCGCTACAGGGTTTACACACATACTCCGTGTGCAGTGTGTATGCGGTGTGTTGCGGTGTGTATACGGTACAGGAGCAGCACGCGCTACAGTGTTTTCACACATACTCCGTGTGCAGTGTGTATGGGGTGTGTGTTGCATTGTGTATACGGTACAGGAGCAGCACGCGCTACAGTGTTTTCACACATACTCCGTGTGCAGTGTGTATGCGGTGTGTGTTGCAGTGTGTATACGGTACAGGAGCAGCACGCTCTACAGTGTTTTCACACATACTCCGTGTGCAGTGTGTATGGGGTGTGTGTTGCATTGTGTATACGGTACAGGAGCAGCACGCGCTACAGTGTTTTCACACATACTCCGTGTGCAGTGTGTATGGGGTGTGTGTTGCAGTGTGTATACGGTACAGGAGCAGCACGCGCTACAGTGTTTTCACACATACTCCGTGTGCAGTGTGTATGCGGTGTGTGTTTCAGTGGGTATACGGTACAGGAGCAGCACGCTCTACAGTGTTTTCACACATACTCCGTGTGCAGTGTGTATGCGGTGTGTATACGGTACAGGAGCAGCACGCGCTACAGTGTTTTCACACATACTCCGTGTGCAGTGTGTATGCGGTGTGTCTTGCGGTGCGTATACGGTACAGGAGCAGCACGCGCTACAGTGTTTTCACACATACTCCGTGTGCAGTGTGTATGTGGTGTGTGTTGCGGTGCGTATACGGTACAGGAGCAGCAAGCGCTACAGTGTTTTCAAACATACTCTGTGTGCAGTGTGTATTCGGTGTGTGTTGCGGTGTGTATACGGTACAGGAGCAGCACGCGCTACGGAGTTTTCACACATATGCCGTGTGCAGTGTGTACGCGGTGTGTGTTGCGGTGCGTATACGGTACAGGAGCAGCACGCTCTACGGTGTTGTCACACATACGCTGTGTGCAGTGTGTATGCGGTGCGTATACGGTACAGGAGCAGCACTCGCTACAGTGTTTTCACACATACTCCGTGTGCAGTGTGTATGCGGTGTGTGTTGCGGTGCGTATACGGTACAGGAGCAGCACGCGCTACAGTGTTTTCACACATACTCCGTGTGCAGTGTGTATACAGTACAGGAGCAGCACGCGCTACAGTGTTTTCACACATACTCCGTGTGGAGTGTGTATACAGTACAGGAGCAGCACGCGCTACAGTGTTTTCACACATACTCCGTGTGGGGTGTGTATACAGTACAGGAGCAGCACGCACTACAGTGTTTTCACACATACTTCGTGTGCAGTGTGTATGCGGTGTGTGTTGCGGTGCGTATACAGTAAAGGAGCAGCACGCGCTACAGTGTTTTCACACATACTCTGTGTGCAGTGTGTATGCGGTGTGTGTTGCGGTGTGTATACGGTACAGGAGCAGCGCGCGCTACAGTGTTTTCACACATACTCCGTGTGTAGTGTGTATGTGGTGCTTGTTGCGGTGTGTATACGGTACAGGAGCAGCACGCGCTACAGTGTTTTCACACATACTCCGTGTGTAGTGTGTATGTGGTGCTTGTTGCGGTGTGTATACGGTACAGGAGCAGCACGCGCTACAGTGTTTTCACACATACTCCGTGTGTAGTGTGTATGTGGTGCTTGTTGCGGTGTGTATACGGTACAGGAGCAGCACGCGCTACAGTGTTTTCACACATACTCCGTGTGTAGTGTGTATGTGGTGCTTGTTGCGGTGTGTATACGGTACAGGAGCAGCACGCGCTACAGTGTTTTCACACATACTCCGTGTGTAGTGTGTATGTGGTGCTTGTTGCGGTGTGTATACGGTACAGGAGCAGCACGCGCTACAGTGTTTTCACACATACTCCGTGTGCAGTGTGTATGCGGTGTGTGTTGCGGTGTGTATACGGTACAGGAGCAGCAAGCGCTACAGTGTTTTCACACATACTCCGTGTGCAGTGTGTATGCGGTGTGTATACGGTACAGGAGCAGCACGCGCTACAGTGTTTTCACACATACTCCGTGTGCAGTGTGTATGCGGTGTGTGTTGCGGTGTGTATACGGTACAGGAGCAGCACGCGCTACAGTGTTTTCACACATACTCCGTGTGCAGTGTGTATGCGGTGCGTATACGGTACAGGAGCAGCACGCGCTACAGTGTTTTCACACATACTCCGTGTGCAGTGTGTATGCGGTGTGTGTTGCGGTGTGTATACGGTACAGGAGCAGCACGCACTACAGTGTTTTCACACATACTCCGTGTGCAGTGTGTATGTGGTGCTTGTTACGGTGTGTATACGGTACAGGAGCAGCGCGCGCTATAGTGTTTTCACACATACTCCGTGTGCGGTGTGTATGTGGTGCTTGTTGCGGTGCGTATACGGTACAGGAGCAGCACGCGCTACAGTGTTTTCACACATACTCCGTGTGCAGTGTGTATGCGGTGTGTGTTGCGGTGCGTATACGGTACAGGAGCAGCACGCGCTACAGTGTTTTCACACATACTCCGTGTGCAGTGTGTATGTGGTGTGTGTTGCGGTGCGTATACGGTACAGGAGCAGCGCGCGCTACAGTGTTTTCACACATACTCCGTGTGCGGTGTGTATGTGGTCCTTGTTGCGGTGTGTATACGGTACAGGAGTAGCGCGCGCTACAGTGTTTTCACACATACTCCGTGTGCAGTGTGTATGCGGTGTGTGTTGCGGTGTGTATACGGTACAGGAGCAGCACGCGCTACAGTGTTTTCACACATACTCCGTGTGCAGTGTGTATGTGGTGCTTGTTGCGGTGTGTATACGGTACAGGAGCAGCGCGCGCTACAGTGTTTTCACACATACTCCGTGTGCAGTGTGTATGCGGTGTGTGTTGCGGTGTGTATACGGTACAGGAGCAGCGCGCGATACAGTGTTTTCACACATACTCCGTGTGCGGTGTGTATGTGGTCCTTGTTGCGGTGTGTATACGGTACAGGAGTAGCGCGCGCTACAGTGTTTTCACACATACTCCGTGTGCAGTGTGTATGCGGTTTGTGTTGCGGTGTGTATACGGTACAGGAGCAGCACGCTCTACAGTGTTTTCACACATACTCCGTGTGCAGTGTGTATGCGGTGTGTGTTGCGGTGTGTATACGGTACAGGAGCAGCGCGCGATACAGTGTTTTCACACATACTCCGTGTGCGGTGTGTATGTGGTCCTTGTTGCGGTGTGTATACGGTACAGGAGTAGCGCGCGCTACAGTGTTTTCACACATACTCCGTGTGCAGTGTGTATGTGGTGTGTGTTGCGGTGCGTATACGGTACAGGAGCAGCACGCGCTACAGGGTTTACACACATACTCCGTGTGCAGTGTGTATGCGGTGTGTGTTGCGGTGTGTATACGGTACAGGAGCAGCACGCGCTACAGTGTTTTCACACATACTCCGTGTGCAGTGTGTATGCGGTGTGTGTTGCAGTGTGTATACGGTACAGGAGCAGCACGCTCTACAGTGTTTTCACACATACTCCGTGTGCAGTGTGTATGCGGTGTGTGTTGCAGTGTGTATACGGTACAGGAGCAGCACGCGCTACAGTGTTTTCACACATACTCCGTGTGCAGTGTGTATGCGGTGTGTATACGGTACAGGAGCAGCACGCGCTACAGTGTTTTCACACATACTCCGTGTGCAGTGTGTATGCGGTGTGTCTTGCGGTGCGTATACGGTACAGGAGCAGCACGCTCTACAGTGTTTTCAAACATACTCCGTGTGCAGTGTGTATGCGGTGTGTATACGGTACAGGAGCAGCACGCGCTACAGTGTTTTCACACATACTCCGTGTGCAGTGTGTATGCGGTGTGTCTTGCGGTGCGTATACGGTACAGGAGCAGCACGCGCTACAGTGTTTTCACACATACTCCGTGTGCAGTGTGTATGTGGTGTGTGTTGCGGTGCGTATACGGTACAGGAGCAGCAAGCGCTACAGTGTTTTCAAACATACTCCGTGTGCAGTGTGTATGCGGTGTGTGTTGCGGTGCGTATACGGTACAGGAGCAGCACGCTCTACGGTGTTGTCACACATACGCTGTGTGCAGTGTGTATGCGGTGCGTATACGGTACAGGAGCAGCACTCGCTACAGTGTTTTCACACATACTCCGTGTGCAGTGTGTATGCGGTGTGTGTTGCGGTGCGTATACAGTAAAGGAGCAGCACGCGCTACAGTGTTTTCACACATACTCCGTGTGCAGTGTGTATGCGGTGTGTGTTGCGGTGCATATACGGTACAGGAGCAGCGCGCGCTACAGTGTTTTCACACATACTCCGTGTGCAGTGTGTATGCGGTGTGTGTTGCGGTGTGTATACTGTACAGGAGCAGCAAGCGCTACAGTGTTTTCAAACATACTCTGTGTGCAGTGTGTATAAGGTGTGTGTTGCGGTGTGTATACGGTACAGGAGCAGCACCCTCTACAGTGTTTTCACACATACTCCGTGTGCAGTGTGTATGCGGTGTGTGTTGCGGTGTGTATACGGTACAGGAGCAGCACGCGCTACAGTGTTTTCACACATACTCCGTGTGCAGTGTGTGTTGCGGTGTGTGTTGCGGTGTGTATACGGTACAGGAGCAGCACGCACTACAGTGTTTTCACACATACTCTGTGTGCAGTGTGTATGCGGTGTGTGTTGCGGTGTGTATACGGTACAGGAGCAGCGCGCGCTACAGTGTTTTCACAAATACTCCGTGTGCAGTGTGTATGCGGTGTGTGTTGCGGTGTGTATACGGTACAGGAGCAGCACGCGCTACAGTGTTTTCACACATACTCCGTGTGCAGTGTGTATACGGTACAGGAGCAGCACGCGCTACAGTGTTTTCACACATACTCCGTGTGCAGTGTGTATGCGGTGTGTGTTGCGGTGCGTATACGGTACAGGAGCAGCACGCGCTACAGTGTTTTCACACATACTCCGTTTGCAGTGTGTATGCGGTGCGTGTTGCGGTGTGTATGCGGTACAGGAGCAGCACGCGCTACAGTGTTTTCACACATACTCCGTGTGCAGTGTGTATGCGGTGTGTGTTGCAGTGCGTATACGGTACAGGAGCAGCACGCGTTACAGTGTTTTCACACATACTCCGTGTGCAGTGTGTATGCGGTGTGTGTTGCGGTGCGTATACGGTACAGGAGCAGCACGCGCTACAGTGTTTTCACACATACTCCGTGTGCAGTGTGTATGCGGTGCGTATACGGTACAGGAGCAGCACGCGCTACAGTGTTTTCACACATACTCCGTGTGCAGTGTGTATGCGGTGTGTGTTGCGGTGTGTACACGGTACAGGAGCAGCGCGCGCTACAGTGTTTTCACACATACTCCGTGTGCAGTGTGTATGCGGTGCGTATACGGTACAGGAGCAGCACGCGCTACAGTGTTTTCACACATACTCCGTGTGCAGTGTGTATGCGGTGTGTGTTGCGGTGCGTATACGGTACAGGAGCAGCACGCGCTACAGTGTTTTCACACATACTCCGTGTGCAGTGTGTATGCGGTGCGTATACGGTACAGGAGCAGCACGCGCTACAGTGTTTTCACACATACTCCGTGTGCAGTGTGTATGCGGTGTGTGTTGCGGTGCGTATACGGTACAGGAGCAGCGCGCGCTACAGTGTTTTCACACATACTCCGTGTGCAGTGTGTATGCGGTGCGTATACGGTACAGGAGCAGCACGCGCTACAGTGTTTTCACACATACTCCGTGTGCAGTGTGTATGCGGTGCGTATACGGTACAGGAGCAGAGCGCGCTACAGTGTTTTCACACATACTCCGTGTGCAGTGTGTATGCGGTGTGTATACGGTACAGGAGCAGCACGCGCTACAGTGTTTTCACACATACTCCGTGTGCAGTGTGTATGCGGTGTGTGTTGCGGTGCATATACGGTACAGGAGCAGCACGCGTTACAGTGTTTTCACACATACTCCGTGTGCAGTGCGTATACGGTACAGGAGCAGCGCGCGCTACAGTGTTTTCACACATACTCCGTGTGCAGTGTGTATGCGGTGTGTGTTGCGGTGCGTACACGGTGCAGGAGCAGCACGCGCTAGAGTGTTTTCACACATACTCCGTGTGCAGTGTGTATGCGATGTGTGTTGCGGTGCGTATACGGTACAGGAGCAGCGCGCGCTACAGTGTTTTCACACATACTCTGTTTGCAGTGTGTATGCGGTGTGTGTTGCAGTGCGTATACGGTACAGGAGCAGCACGCGCTACAGTGTTTTCACACATACTCTGTTTGCAGTGTGTATGCGGTGTGTGTTGCGGTGCGTATACGGTACAGGAGCAGCACGCGTTACAGTGTTTTCACACATACTCCGTGTGCAGTGTGTATGCGGTGTGTGTTGCGGTGCGTATACGGTACAGGAGCAGCACGCGCTACAGTGTTTTCACACATACTCCATGTGCAGTGTGTATGCGGTGTGTGTTGCGGTGCGTATACGGTACAGGAGCAGCACGCGCTACAGTGTTTTCACACATACTCCATGTGCAGTGTGTATGCGGTGTGTGTTGCGGTGCGTATACGGTACAGGAGCAGCACGCGCTACAGTGTTTTCACACATACTCTGTTTGCAGTGTGTATGCGGTGTGTGTTGCGGTGCGTATACGGTACAGGAGCAGCACGCGTTACAGTGTTTTCACACATACTCCGTGTGCAGTGTGTATGCGGTGTGTGTTGCGGTGCGTATACGGTACAGGAGCAGCGCGCGCTACAGTGTTTTCACACATACTCCGTGTGCAGTGTGTATGCGGTGCGTGTTGCGGTGCGTATACGGTAAATGAGCAGCACGCGCTACAGTGTTTTCACAAATACTCCGTGTGCAGTGTGTATGCGGTGTGTGTTGCGGTGCGTATACGGTACAGGAGCAGCACGCGCTACAGTGTTTTCACACATACTCCGTGTGCAGTGTGTATGTGGTACAGGAGCAGCACGCGCTACAGTGTTTTCACACATACTCCGTGTGCAGTGTGTATACGGTACAGGAGCAGCACGCGCTACAGTGTTTTCACACATACTCCGTGTGCAGTGTGTATGCGGTGTGTGTTGCGGTGCGTATACGGTACAGGAGCAGCACGCACTACAGTGTTTTCACACATACTCCGTTTGCAGTGTGTATGCGGTGCGTGTTGCGGTGTGTATACGGTACAGGAGCAGCACGCGCTACAGTGTTTTCACACATACTCCGTGTGCAGTGTGTATGCGGTGTGTGTTGCGGTGCGTATACGGTAAATGAGCAGCACGCGCTACAGTGTTTTCACAAATACTCCGTGTGCAGTGTGTATGCGGTGTGTGTTGCGGTGCGTATACGGTACAGGAGCAGCACGCGCTACAGTGTTTTCACACATACTCCGTGTGCAGTGTGTATGTGGTACAGGAGCAGCACGCGCTACAGTGTTTTCACACATACTCCGTGTGCAGTGTGTATACGGTACAGGAGCAGCACGCGCTACAGTGTTTTCACACATACTCCGTGTGCAGTGTGTATGCGGTGTGTGTTGCGGTGCGTATACGGTACAGGAGCAGCACGCACTACAGTGTTTTCACACATACTCCGTTTGCAGTGTGTATGCGGTGCGTGTTGCGGTGTGTATACGGTACAGGAGCAGCACGCGCTACAGTGTTTTCACACATACTCTGTTTGCAGTGTGTATGCGGTGCGTATACGGTACAGGAGCAGCACGCACTACAGTGTTTTCACACATACTCCGTTTGCAGTGTGTATGCGGTGCGTGTTGCGGTGTGTATACGGTACAGGAGCAGCACGCGCTACAGTGTTTTCACACATACTCTGTTTGCAGTGTGTATGCGGTGTGTGTTGCAGTGCGTATACGGTACAGGAGCAGCACGCGTTACAGTGTTTTCACACATACTCCGTGTGCAGTGTGTATGCGGTGTGTGTTGCGGTGCGTATACGGTACAGGAGCAGCACGCGCTACAGTGTTTTCACACATACTCCGTGTGCAGTGTGTATACGGTGCGTATACGGTACAGGAGCAGCACGCGCTACAGTGTTTTCACACATACTCCGTGTGCAGTGTGTATGCGGTGCGTATACGGTACAGGAGCAGCACGCGCTACAGTGTTTTCACACATACTCCGTGTGCAGTGTGTATGCGGTGTGTGTTGCGGTGCGTATACGGTACAGGAGCAGCACGCGCTACAGTGTTTTCACACATACTCCGTGTGCAGTGTGTATACGGTGCGTATACGGTACAGGAGCAGCACGCGCTACAGTGTTTTCACACATACTCCGTGTGCAGTGTGTATGCGGTGTGTGTTGCGGTGCGTATACGGTACAGGAGCAGCACGCGTTACAGTGTTTTCACACATACTCCGTGTGCAGTGTGTATGCGGTGTGTATACGGTACAGGAGCAGCACGCGCTACAGTGTTTTCACACATAAACCGTGTGCAGTGTGTATGCGGTGTGTGTTGCGGTGTGTATACGGTACAGGAGCAGCACGCGTTACAGTGTTTTCACACATACTCCGTGTGCAATGTGTATACGGTACAGGAGCAGCGCGCGCTACAGTGTTTTCACACATACTCCGTGTGCAGTGCGTATACGGTACAGGAGCAGCGCGCGCTACAGTGTTTTCACACATACTCCGTGTGCAGTGTGTATGCGGTGTGTGTTGCGGTGCGTACACGGTGCAGGAGCAGCGCGCGCTACAGTGTTTTCACACATACTCTGTTTGCAGTGTGTATGCGGTGTGTGTTGCAGTGCGTATACGGTACAGGAGCAGCACGCGCTACAGTGTTTTCACACATACTCTGTTTGCAGTGTGTATCCGGTGTGTGTTGCGGTGCGTATACGGTACAGGAGCAGCACGCGTTACAGTGTTTTCACACATACTCCGTGTGCAGTTTGTATGCGGTGTGTGTTGCGGTGCGTATACGGTACAGGAGCAGCGCGCGCTACAGTGTTTTCACACATACTCCGTGTGCAGTGTGTATGCGGTGCGTATACGGTACAGGAGCAGCACGCGCTACAGTGTTTTCACACATACTCCGTGTGCAGTGTGTATGCGGTGCGTATACGGTACAGGAGCAGCACGCGCTACAGTGTTTTCACACATACTCCGTGTGCAGTGTGTATGCGGTGTGTATACGGTACAGGAGCAGCACACGCTACAGTGTTTTCACACATACTCCGTGTGCAGTGTGTATGCGGTGTGTATACGGTACAGGAGCAGCACACGCTACAGTGTTTTCACACATACTCCGTGTGCAGTGTGTATGCGGTGCGTATACGGTACAGGAGCAGCACGCGCTACAGTGTTTTCACACATACTCCGTGTGCAGTGTGTATGCGGTGCGTATACGGTACAGGAGCAGCACGCGCTACAGTGTTTTCACACATACTCCGTGTGCAGTGTGTATGCAGTGCGTATACGGTACAGGAGCAGCGCGCCCTACAGTGTTTTCACACATACTCCGTGTGCAGTGTGTATGCAGTGCGTATACGGTACAGGAGCAGCGCGCGCTACAGTGTTTTCACACATACTCCGTGTGCAGTGTGTATGTGGTGTGTGTTGCGGTGCGTATACGGTACAGGAGCAGCACGCGCTACAGTGTTTTCACACATACTCCGTGTGCAGTGTGTATGCGGTGTGTGTTGCGGTGCGTATACAGTAAAGGAGCAGCGCGCGCTACAGTATTTTCACACATACTCCGTGTGCAGTGTGTATGCGGTGTGTGTTGCGGTGCGTATACGGTACAGGAGCAGCACGCTCTACGGTGTTTTCACACATACGCCGTGTGCAGTGTGTTGCGGTGCGTATACGGTACAGGAGCAGCACGCGTTACAGTGTTTTCACACATACTCCGTGTGCAGTGTGTATGCGGTGTGTGTTGCGGTGTGTATACGGTACAGGAGCAGCACGCTCTACGGTGTTTTCACACATACGCCGTGTGCAGTGTGTTGCGGTGCGTATACGGTACAGGAGCAGCACGCACTACAGTGTTTTCACACATACTTCGTGTGCAGTTTGTATGCGGTGTGTGTTGCGGTGTGTGTTGCGGTGTGTATACGGTACAGGAGCAGCACGCGCTACAGTGTTTTCACACATACTCCGTGTGCAGTGTGTATGCGGTGTGTGTTGCGGTGCGTATACGGTACAGGAGCAGCACGCGCTACAGTGTTTTCACACATACTCCGTGTGCAGTGTGTATGCGGTGCGTATACGGTACAGGAGCAGAACGCGCTACAGTGTTTTCACACATACTCTGTGTGCAGTGTGTATACGGTACAGGAGCAGCATGCGTTACAGTGTTTTCACACATACTCCGTGTGCAGTGTGTATGCGGTGTGTGTTGCGGTGTGTATACGGTACAGGAGCAGCACGCGCTACAGTGTTTTAAGTCATACTCCGTGTGCAGTGTGTATGCGGTGTGTGTTGCGGTGTGTATACAGTAAAGGAGCGGCGCGCGCTACAGTGTTTTCACACATACTCCGTATGCGGTGTGTGTATGCGGTGTGTGTTGCGGTGCGTATACGGTACAGGAGCAGCATGCGTTACAGTGTTTTCACACATACTCCGTGTGCAGTGTGTATGCGGTGTGTGTTGCGGTGTGTATACGGTACAGGAGCAGCACGCGCTACAGTGTTTTAAGTCATACTCCGTGTGCAGTGTGTATGCGGTGTGTGTTGCGGTGCGTATACAGTAAAGGAGCAGCACGCGCTACAGTGTTTTCACACATACTCCGTATGCGGTGTGTGTATGCGGTGTGTGTTGCGGTGCGTATACGGTACAGGAGCAGCACGCGTTACAGTGTTTTCACACATACTCCGTGTGCAGTGTGTATGCCGTGTGTGTTGCGGTGCGTATACGGTACAGGAGCAGCACGCGTTACAGTGTTTTCACACATACGCTGAGTGCAGTGTGTAAGCGGTGTGTGTTGCGGTGTGTATACGGTACAGGAGCAGCACGCGCTACAGTGTTTTCACACATACTCCGTGTGCAGTGTGTATGCGGTGTGTGTTGCAGTGCGTATACGGTACAGGAGCAGCACGCGCTACAGTGTTTTCACACATACGCTGTGTGCAGTGTGTAAGCGGTGTGTGTTGCGGTGTGTATACGGTACAGGAGCAGCACGCGCTACAGTGTTTTCACACATACTCCGTGTGCAGTGTGTATGCTGTGTTTGTTGCGGTGTGTATACAGTACAGGAGCAGCACGCGCTACAGTGTTTTCACACATACGCTGTGTGCAGTGTGTAAGCGGTGTGTGTTGCGGTGTGTATACGGTACAGGAGCAGCACGCGCTACAGTGTTTTCACACATAGTCCGTGTGCAGTGTGTATGCGGTGTGTGTTGCAGTGTGTATACAGTACAGGAGCAGCACGCGCTACAGTGTTTTCACACATACTCCGTGTGCAGTGTGTATGCGGTGTGTGTTGCGGTGTGTATACGGTACAGGAGCAGCACGCTCTACGGTGTTTTCACACATACGCTGTGTGCAGTGTGTAAGCGGTGTGTGTTGCGGTGTGTATACGGTACAGGAGCAGCACGCGCTACAGTGTTTTCACACATACTCCGTGTGCAGTGTGTATGCGGTGTGTGTTGCGGTGCGTATACGGTACAGGAGCAGCACGCGCTACAGTGTTTTCACACATACTCCGTGTGCAGTGTGTATGCGGTGTGTGTTGCAGTGTGTATACAGTACAGGAGCAGCACGCGCTACAGTGTTTTCACACATACTCCGTGTGCAGTGTGTATGCGGTGTGTGTTGCGGTGCGTATACAGTAAAGGAACAGCGCGCGCTACAGTGTTTTCACACATACTCCGTGTGCAGTGTGTATGCGGTGTGTGTTGCGGTGTGTATGCGGTACAGGACCAGCACGCGCTACAGTGTTTTCACACATACTCCGTGTGCAGTGTGTATGCGGTGTGTGTTGCGGTGCGTATACGGTACAGGACCAGCACGCGCTACAGTGTTTTCACACATACTCCGTGTGCAGTGTGTATGCGGTGTGTGTTGCGGTGTGTACACGGTACAGGAGCAGCACGCACTACAGTGTTTTCACACATACTCCGTGTGCAGTGTGTATGCGGTGTGTGTTGCGGTGTGTATACGGTACAGGAGCAGCACGCGTTACAGTGTTTTCACACATACTCCGTGTGCAGTGTGTATGCGGTGTGTATTGCGGTGCGTATACGGTACAGGAGCAGCACGCGCTACAGTGTTTTCACACATACTCAGTGTGCAGTGTGTATGCGGTACAGGAGCAGCACGCGCTACAGTGTTTTCACACATTCTCCGTGTGCAGTGTGTATGCGGTGTGTGTTGCGGTGCGTATACAGTAAAGGAGCAGCGCGCGCTACAGTGTTTTCACACATACTCCGTGTGCAGTGTGTATGCGGTGTGTGTTGCGGTGCGTATACAGTAAAGGAGCAGCACGCGCTACAGTGTTTTCACACATACTCCGTATGCAGTGTGTGTATGCGGTGTGTGTTGCGGTGCGTATACGGTACAGGAGCAGCACGCGTTACAGTGTTTTCACACATACTCCGTGTGCAGTGTGTATGCCGTGTGTGTTGCGGTGCGTATACGGTACAGGAGCAGCACGCGCTACAGTGTTTTCACACATACTCCGTGTGCAGTGTGTATGCGGTGTGTGTTGCAGTGCGTATACGGTACAGGAGCAGCACGCGCTACAGTGTTTTAAGTCATTCTCCGTGTGCAGTGTGTATGCGGTGTGTGTTGCGGTGCGTATACAGTAAAGGAGCAGCGCGCGCTACAGTGTTTTCACACATACTCCGTGTGCAGTGTGTATGCGGTGTGTGTTGCGGTGCGTATACAGTAAAGGAGCAGCACGCGCTACAGTGTTTTCACACATACTCCGTATGCAGTGTGTGTATGCGGTGTGTGTTGCGGTGCGTATACGGTACAGGAGCAGCACGCGTTACAGTGTTTTCACACATACTCCGTGTGCAGTGTGTATGCGGTGTGTGTTGCGGTGTGTATACGGTACAGGAGCAGCACGCGCTACGGTGTTTTCACACATACGCCGTGTGCAGTGTGTAAGCGGTGTGTGTTGCGGTGTGTATACGGTACAGGAGCAGCACGCGCTACAGTGTTTTCACACATACTCCGTGTGCAGTGTGTATGCGGTGTGTGTTGCAGTGTGTATACGGTACAGGAGCAGCACGCGCTACAGTGTTTTCACACATACTCCGTGTGCAGTGTGTATGCGGTGTGTGTTGCGGTGCGTATACGGTACAGGAGCAGCACGCGCTACAGTGTTTTCACACATACTCCGTGTGCAGTGTGTATGCGGTGTGTGTTGCGGTGCGTATACGGTACAGGAGCAGCACGCGCTACAGTGTTTTCACACATACTCCGTGTGCAGTGTGTATGCGGTGTGTGTTGCGGTGTGTATACGGTACAGGAGCAGCACGCTCTACGGTGTTTTCACACATACGCCGTGTGCAGTGTGTATGTGGTGTGTGTTGCGGTGCGTATACGGTACAGGAGCAGCACGCGCTACAGTGTTTTCACACATACTCCGTGTCTGTGTGTATGTGGTGCTTGTTGCGGTGTGTATACGGTACAGGAGCAGCACGCGCTACAGTGTTTTCACACATACTCCGTGTGCAGTGTGTATGTGGTGCTTGTTGCGGTGTGTATACGGTACAGGAGCAGCAAGCGCTACAGTGTTTTCACACATACGCTGTGTGCAGTGTGTATGTGGTGCTTGTTGCGGTGTGTATACGGTACAGGAGCAGCACGCGCTACGGTGTTTTCACACATACTCCGTGTGCAGTGTTTATGCGGTGTGTGTTGCGGTGTGTATACGGTACAGGAGCAGCACGCGCTACAGTGTTTTCACACATACTCCGTGTGCAGTGTGTATGTGGTGTGTGTTGCGGTGTGTATACGGTACAGGAGCAGCACGCGCTACGGTGTTTTCACACATACTCCGTGTGCAGTGTTTATGCGGTGTGTGTTGCGGTGTGTATACGGTACAGGAGCAGCACGCGCTACAGTGTTTTCACACATACTCCGTGTGCAGTGTGTATGTGGTGTGTGTTGCGGTGTGTATACGGTACAGGAGCAGCACGCGCTACGGTGTTTTCACACATACGCTGTGTGCAGTGTGTATGTGGTGTGTGTTGCGGTGTGTATACGGTACAGGAGCAGCACGCGCTACGGTGTTTTCACACATACGCTGTGTGCAGTGTGTATGTGGTGTGTGTTGCGGTGTGTATACGGTACAGGAGCAGCGCGCGCTACAGTGTTTTCACACATACTCCGTGTGCAGTGTTTATGCGGTGTGTGTTGCGGTGCGTATACGGTACAGGAGCAGCACGCGCTACAGTGTTTTCACACATACTCCGTGTGCAGTGTGCATGCGGTGTGTGTTGCGGTGTGTATACGGTACAGGAGCAGCACGCGCTACAGTGTTTTCACACATACTCCGTGTGCAGTGTGTATGCGGTGTGTGTTGCGGTGTGTATACGGTACAGGAGCAGCACGCGCTACAGTGTTTTCACACATACTCCGTGTGCAGTGTGTATGTAGTGCTTGTTGCGGTGTGTATACGGTACAGGAGCAGCACACGCTACAGTGTTTTCACACATACTCCGTGTGCAGTGTGTAAGAGGTGCTTGTTGCGGTGTGTATACGGTACAGGAGCAGCACGCGCTACGGTGTTTTCACACATACGCTGTGTGCAGTGTGTATGCGGTGTGTGTTACGGTGCGTATACGGTACAGGAGCAGCGCGCGCCACAGTGTTTTCACACATACTCCGTGTGCAGTGTGTATGCGGTGTGTGTATGCGGTGTGTATACGGTACAGGAGCAGCACGCGCTACAGTGTTTTCACACATACTCCGTGTGCAGTGTGTATGTGGTGCTTGTTGCGGTGTGTATACGGTACAGGAGCAGCAAGCGCTACAGTGTTTTCACACATACGCTGTGTGCAGTGTGTATGTGGTGCTTGTTGCGGTGTGTATACGGTACAGGAGCAGCACGCGCTACGGTGTTTTCACACATACGCTGAGTGCAGTGTGTATGTGGTGTGTGTTGCGGTGCGTATACGGTACAGGAGCAGCACGCGCTACAGTGTTTTCACACATACTCCGTGTGCAGTGTGTATGCGGTGTGTGTTGCGGTGCGTATACGGTACAGGAGCAGCACGCGCTACAGTGTTTTCACACATACTCCGTGTCTGTGTGTATGTGGTGCTTGTTGCGGTGTGTATACGGTACAGGAGCAGCACGCGCTACAGTGTTTTCACACATACTCCGTGTGCAGTGTGTATGTGGTGCTTGTTGCGGTGTGTATACGGTACAGGAGCAGCAAGCGCTACAGTGTTTTCACACATACGCTGTGTGCAGTGTGTATGTGGTGCTTGTTGCGGTGTGTATACGGTACAGGAGCAGCACGCGCTACGGTGTTTTCACACATACGCTGAGTGCAGTGTGTATGTGGTGTGTGTTGCGGTGCGTATACGGTACAGGAACAGCACGCGCTACAGTGTTTTCACACATACTCCGTGTGCAGTGTTTATGCGGTGTGTGTTGCGGTGTGTATACGGTACAGGAGCAGCACGCGCTACAGTGTTTTCACACATACTCCGTGTGCAGTGTGTATGTGGTGTGTGTTGCGGTGTGTATACGGTACAGGAGCAGCACGCGCTACGGTGTTTTCACACGTACGCTGTGTGCAGTGTGTATGTGGTGTGTGTTGCGGTGTGTATACGGTACAGGAGCAGCACGCGCTACGGTGTTTTCACACATACGCTGTGTGCAGTGTGTATGTGGTGTGTGTTGCGGTGCGTATACGGTACAGGAGCAGCACGCGCTACAGTGTTTTCACACATACTCCGTGTGCAGTGTGTATGCGGTGTGTGTTGCGGTGTGTATACGGTACAGGAGCAGCACGCGCTACAGTGTTTTCACACATACTCCGTGTGCAGTGTGTATGCGGTGTGTGTTGCGGTGTGTATACGGTACAGGAGCAGCACGCGCTACAGTGTTTTCACACATACTCCGTGTGCAGTGTGTATGTGGTGTGTGTTGCGGTGCGTATACGGTACAGGAGCAGCACGCGCTACAGTGTTTTCACACATACTCCGTGTGCAGTGTGTATGTAGTGCTTGTTGCGGTGTGTATACGGTACAGGAGCAGCACACGCTACAGTGTTTTCACACATACTCCGTGTGCAGTGTGTAAGAGGTGCTTGTTGCGGTGTGTATACGGTACAGGAGCAGCACGCGCTACGGTGTTTTCACACATACTCCGTGTGCAGTGTGTATGCGGTGTGTGTTGCGGTGTGTATACGGTACAGGAGCAGCGCGCGCCACAGTGTTTTCACACATACTCCGTGTGCAGTGTGTATGTGGTGCTTGTTGCGGTGTGTATACGGTACAGGAGCAGCACGCGCTACAGTGTTTTCACACATACTCCGTGTGCAGTGTGTATGCGGTGTGTGTTGCGGTGTGTATACGGTACAGGAGCAGCACGCTCTACAGTGTTTTCACACATACTCCGTGTGCAGTGTGTATGCGGTGTGTATACGGTACAGGAGCAGCAAGCGCTACAGTGTTTTCACACATACTCCGTGTGCAGTGTGTATGTGGTGTGTGTTGTGTTGCGGTGCGTATACGGTACAGGAGCAGCACGCGCTACAGTGTTTTCACACATACGCCGTGTGCAGTGTGTATGCGGTGTGTGTTGCGGTGTGTATACGGTACAGGAGCAGCACGCGCTACAGTGTTTTCACACATACTCCGTGTGCAGTGTGTATGCGGTGTGTGTTGCGGTGCGTATACGGTACAGGAGCAGCACGCTGTTTTCACACATACTCCGTGTGCAGTGTGTATGCGGTGTGTGTTGCGGTGTGTATACGGTACAGGAGCAGCACGCACTACAGTGTTTTCACACATACTCCGTGTGCAGTGTGTATGCGGTGTGTGTTGCGGTGTGTATACGGTACAGGAGCAGCACGCGCTACGGTGTTTTCACACATACTCCGTGTGCAGTTTGTATGCGGTGTGTGTTGCGGTGTGTATACGGTACAGGAGCAGCACGCGCTACAGTGTTTTCACACATACTCCGTGTGCAGTGTGTATGCGGTGTGTGTTGCGGTGCGTATACAGTACAGGAGCAGCACGCGCTACAGTGTTTTCACACATACTCCGTGTGCAGTGTGTATGCGGTGTGTGTTGCGGTGTGTATACGGTACAGGAGCAGCACGCTCTACAGTGTTTTCACACGTACTCCGTGTGCAGTGTGTATGCGGTGTGTGTTGCGGTGTGTATACGGTACAGGAGCAGCACGCACTACAGTGTTTTCACACATACTCCGTGTGCAGTGTGTATGCGGTGTGTGTTGCGGTGTGTATACGGTACAGGAGCAGCACGCACTACAGTGTTTTCACACATACTCCGTGTGCAGTGTGTATGCGGTGCGTATACGGTACAGGAGCAGCACGCACTACAGTGTTTTCACACATACTCCGTGTGCAGTGTGTATGCGGTGTGTGTTGCGGTGTGTATACGGTACAGGAGCAGCGCGCGCTACAGTGTTTTCACACATACTCCGTGTGCAGTGTGTATGCGGTGTGTGTTGCGGTGTGTATACGGTACAGGAGCAGCACGCACTACAGTGTTTTCACACATACTCCGTGTGCAGTGTGTATGCGGTACAGGAGCAGCACGCGCTACAGTGTTTTCACACATACTCCGTGTGCAGTGTGTATGCGGTGTGTGTTGCGGTGTGTATACGGTACAGGAGCAGCACGCGCTACAGTGTTTTCACACATACTCCGTGTGCAGTGTGTATGCGGTGTGTGTTGCGGTGTGTATACGGTACAGGAGCAGCACGCACTACAGTGTTTTCACACATACTCCGTGTGCAGTGTGTATGCGGTACAGGAGCAGCACGCGCTACAGTGTTTTCACACATACTCCGTGTGCAGTGTGTATGCGGTGTGTGTTGCGGTGTGTATACGGTACAGGAGCAGCACGCGCTACAGTGTTTTCACACATACTCCGTGTGCAGTGTGTATGCGGTGTGTGTTGCGGTGTGTATGCGGTACAGGAGCAGCACGCGCTACAGTGTTTTCACACATACTCCGTGTGCAGTGTGTATGCGGTGTGTGTTGCGGTGTGTATACGGTACAGGAGCAGCACGCGCTACAGTGTTTTCACACATACTCCGTGTGCAGTGTGTATGCGGTGTGTGTTGCGGTGTGTATACGGTACAGGAGCAGCACGCACTACAGTGTTTTCACACATACTCCGTGTGCAGTGTGTATGCGGTGCGTATACGGTACAGGAGCAGCACGCTCTACAGTGTTTTCACACATACTCCGTGTGCAGTGTGTATGCGGTGCGTATACGGTACAGGAGCAGCACGCTCTACAGTGTTTTCACACATACTCCGTGTGCAGTGTGTATGCGGTGCGTATACGGTACAGGAGCAGCAAGCGCTACAGTGTTTTCACACATACTCCGTGTGCAGTGTGTATGCGGTGTGTGTTGCGGTGTGTATACGGTAGAGGAGCAGCACGCGCTACGGTGTTTTCACACATACGCTGTGTGCACTGTGTATGCGGTGTGTATACGGTACAGGAGCAGCAAGCGCTACAGTGTTTTCACACATACTGCGTGTGCAGTGTGTATGCGGTGTGTGTTGCGGTGCGTATACGGTACAGGAGCAGCACGCGCTACAGTGTTTTCACACATACTCCGTGTCTGTGTGTATGTGGTGCTTGTTGCGGTGTGTATACGGTACAGGAGCAGCACGCGCTACAGTGTTTTCACACATACTCCGTGTGCAGTGTGTATGCGGTGTGTATACGGTACAGGAGCAGCACGCGCTACAGTGTTTTCACACATACGCTGTGTGCAGTGTGTATGTGGTGCTTGTTGCGGTGTGTATACGGTACAGGAGCAGCACGCGCTACAGTGTTTTCACACATACTTCGTGTGCAGTGTGTATGCGGTGTGTGTTGAGGTGTGTATACGGTACAGGAGCAGCACGCGCTACAGTGTTTTCACACATACTCCGTGTGCAGTGTGTATGCGGTGTGTGTTGCGGTGTGTATACGGTACAGGAGCAGCACGCGCTACAGTGTTTTCACACATACTCCGTGTGCAGTGTGTATGCGGTGTGTGTTGCGGTGCGTATACGGTACAGGAGCAGCACGCGCTACAGTGTTTTCACACATACTCCGTGTGCAGTGTGTATGCGGTGCGTATACGGTACAGGAGCAGCACGCGCTACGGTGTTTTCACACATACTCCGTGTGCAGTGTGTATGCGGTGTGTGTTGCGGTGTGTATACGGTACAGGAGCATCACGCGCTACAGTGTTTTCACACATACTCCGTGTGCAGTGTGTATGTGGTGTGTGTTGCGGTGCGTATACGGTACAGGAGCAGCACGCGCTACAGTGTTTTCACACATACTCCGTGTGCAGTGTGTATGCGGTGTGTGTTGCGGTGTGTATACGGTACAGGAGCAGCACGCTGTTTTCACACATACTCCGTGTGCAGTGTGTATGCGGTGTGTGTTGCGGTGTGTATACGGTACAGGAGCAGCACGCGCTATAGTGTTTTCACACATACTCCGTGTGCAGTGTGTATGCGGTGTGTGTTGCGGTGCGTATACGGTACAGGAGCAGCACGCGCTACAGTGTTTTCACACATACTCCGTGTGCAGTGTGTATGCGGTGTGTGTTGCGGTGTGTATACGGTACAGGAGCATCACGCGCTACAGTGTTTTCACACATACTCCGTGTGCAGTGTGTATGTGGTGTGTGTTGCGGTGCGTATACGGTACAGGAGCAGCACGCGCTACAGTGTTTTCACACATACTCCGTGTGCAGTGTGTATGCGGTGTGTGTTGCGGTGTGTATACGGTACAGGAGCAGCACGCTGTTTTCACACATACTCCGTGTGCAGTGTGTATGCGGTGTGTGTTGCGGTGTGTATACGGTACAGGAGCAGCACGCGCTACGGTGTTTTCACACATACTCCGTGTGCAGTGTGTATGCGGTGTGTGTTGCGGTGTGTATACGGCACAGGAGCAGCACGCTGTTTTCACACATACTCCGTGTGCAGTGTGTATGCGGTGTGTGTTGCGGTGTGTATACGGTACAGGAGCAGCACGCGCTACGGTGTTTTCACACATACTCTGTGTGCAGTGTGTATGCGGTGTGTGTTGCGGTGTGTATACGGCACAGGAGCAGCACGCGCTATAGTGTTTTCACACATACTCCGTGTGCAGTGTGTATGCGGTGTGTGTTGCGGTGTGTATACGGTACAGGAGCAGCACGCGCTACAGTGTTTTCACACATACTCCGTGTGCAGTGTGTATGCGGTGTGTGTTGCAGTGTGTATACGGTACAGGAGCAGCACGCGCTACGGTGTTTTCACACATACTCCGTGTGCAGTGTGTATGCGGTGTGTGTATGCGGTGTGTATACGGTACAGGAGCAGCACGCGCTACAGTGTTTTCACACATACTCCGTGTGCAGTGCGTATGCGGTGTGTGTTGCGGTGCGTATACGGTACAGGAGCAGCACGCGCTACAGTGTTTTCACACATACTCAGTGTGCAGTGTGTATGCGGTGTGTATACGGTACAGGAGCAGCACGCGCTACAGTGTTTTCACACATACTCCGTGTGCAGTGTGTATGCGGTGTGTGTTGCGGTGCGTATACGGTACAGGAGCAGCGCGCGCTACAGTGTTTTCACACATACTCAGTGTGCAGTGTGTATGCGGTGTGTATACGGTACAGGAGCAGGACACGCTACAGTGTTTTCACACATACTCCGTGTGCAGTGTGTATGCGGTGTGTGTTGCGGTGTGTATACGGTACAGGAGCAGCACGCGCTACGGTGTTTTCACACATACGCCGTGTGCAGTGTGTATGCGGTGTGTGTTACGGTGTGTATACGGTACAGGAGCAGCACGCGCTACGGTGTTTTCACACATACGCCGTGTGCAGTGTGTATGCGGTGTGTGTTGCGGTGTGTATACGGTACAGGAGCAGCACGCGCTACGGTGTTTTCACACATACGCCGTGTGCAGTGTGTATGTGGTGTGTGTTGCGGTGCGTATACGGTACAGGAGCAGCACGCTCTACAGTGTTTTCACACATACTCCGTGTGCAGTGTGTATGCGGTGTGTGTTGCGGTGTGTATACGGTACAGGAGCAGCACGCGCTACGGTGTTTTCACACATACGCCGTGTGCAGTGTGTATGCGGTGTGTGTTGCGGTGCGTATACGGTACAGGAGCAGCACGCGCTACGGTGTTTTCACACATACGCCGTGTGCAGTGTGTATGCGGTGTGTGTTGCGGTGTGTATACGGTACAGGAGCAGCACGCTCTACGGTGTTTTCACACATACGCCGTGTGCAGTGTGTATGCGGTGTGTGTTGCGGTGCGTATACGGTACAGGAGCAGCACGCGTTACAGTGTTTTCACACATACTCCGTGTGCAGTGTGTATGCGGTGTGTGTTGCGGTGTGTATACGGTGCAGGAGCAGCACGCGTTACAGTGTTTTCACACATACTCCGTGTGCAGTGTGTATGTGGTGTGTGTTGCGGTGTGTATACGGTACAGGAGTAGCGCGCGCTACAGTGTTTTCACACATACTCCGTGTGCAGTGTGTATGCGGTGTGTGTTGCGGTGTGTATACGGTACAGGAGCAGCACGCGCTACAGTGTTTTCACAAATACTCTGTGTGCAGTGTGTATGCGGTGTGTGTTGCGGTGCGTATACGGTACAGGAGCAGCACGCGTTACAGTGTTTTCACACATACTCCGTGTGCAGTGCGTATGCGGTGTGTGTTGCGGTGCGTATACGGTACAGGACCAGCACGCCCTACAGTGTTTTCACACATACTCCGTGTGCAGTGTGTATGCGGTGTGTGTTGCGGTGCGTATACGGTACAGGAGCAGCACGCGTTACAGTGTTTTCACACATACTCCGTGTGCAGTGCGTATGCGGTGTGTGTTGCGGTGCGTATACGGTACAGGACCAGCACGCCCTACAGTGTTTTCACACATACTCCGTGTGCAGTGTGTATGCGGTGTGTGTTGCGGTGCGTATACGGTACAGGACCAGCACGCCCTACAGTGTTTTCACAAATACTCCGTGTGCAGTGTGTATGCGGTGTGTGTTGCGGTGTGTATACGGTACAGGAGCATCACGCGCTACAGTGTTTTCACACATACTCCATGTGCAGTGCGTATGCGGTGTGTGTTGCGGTGTGTATACGGTACAGGAGCAGCACGCGCTACAGTGTCTTCACACATACTCCGTGTGCAGTGTGTATGCGGTGTGTGTTGCGGTGCGTATACGGTACAGGAGCAGCACGCGTTACAGTGTTTTCACACATACTCCGTGTGCAGTGTGTATGCGGTGTGTGTTGCGGTGCGTATACAGTAAAGGAGCAGCACGCGCTACAGTGTTTTCACACATACTCCGTGTGCAGTGCGTATGCGGTGTGTGTTGCGGTGCGTATACGGTACAGGACCAGCACGCCCTACAGTGTTTTCACACATACTCCGTGTGCAGTGTGTATGCGGTGTGTGTTGCGGTGTGTATACGGTACAGGAGCATCACGCGCTACAGTGTTTTCACACATACTCCATGTGCAGTGCGTATGCGGTGTGTGTTGCGGTGTGTATACGGTACAGGACCAGCACGCGCTACAGTGTTTTCACACATACTCCGTGTGCAGTGTGTATGCGGTGTGTGTTGCGGTGTGTATACGGTACAGGACCAGCACGCGCTACAGTGTTTTCACACATACTCCGTGTGCAGTGCGTATGCGGTGTGTGTTGCGGTGTGTATACGGTACAGGAGCAGCACGCGCTACAGTGTTTTCACACATACTCCGTGTGCAGTGTGTATGCGGTGTGTGTTGCGGTGCGTATACGGTACAGGACCAGCACGCGCTACAGTGTTTTCACACATACTCCGTGTGCAGTGCGTATGCGGTGTGTGTTGCGGTGTGTATACGGTACAGGAGCAGCACGCGCTACAGTGTTTTCACACATACTCCGTGTGCAGTGTGTATGCGGTGTGTGTTGCGGTGCGTATACGGTACAGGAGCATCACGCGCTACAGTGTTTTCACACATACTCCATGTGCAGTGCGTATGCGGTGTGTGTTGCGGTGTGTATACGGTACAGGACCAGCACGCGCTACAGTGTTTTCACACATACTCCGTGTGCAGTGTGTATGCGGTGTGTGTTGCGGTGCGTATACGGTACAGGACCAGCACGCCCTACAGTGTTTTCACACATACTCCGTGTGCAGTGTGTATGCGGTGTGTGTTGCGGTGTGTATACGGTACAGGAGCATCACGCGCTACAGTGTTTTCACACATACTCCATGTGCAGTGCGTATGCGGTGTGTGTTGCGGTGTGTATACGGTACAGGACCAGCACGCGCTACAGTGTTTTCACACATACTCCGTGTGCAGTGTGTATGCGGTGTGTGTTGCGGTGTGTACACGGTACAGGAGCAGAACGCGCTACAGTGTTTTCACACATACTCTGTGTGCAGTGTGTATACGGTACAGGAGCAGCACGCGCTACAGTGTTTTCACACATACTCCGTGTGCAGTGTGTATGCGGTGTGTGTTGCGGTGCGTATACGGTACAGGAGCAGAACGCGCTACAGTGTTTTCACACATACTCTGTGTGCAGTGTGTATACGGTACAGGAGCAGCATGCGTTACAGTGTTTTCACACATACTCCGTGTGCAGTGTGTATGCGGTGTGTGTTGCGGTGTGTATACGGTACAGGAGCAGCACGCGCTACAGTGTTTTAAGTCATACTCCGTGTGCAGTGTGTATGCGGTGTGTGTTGCGGTGTGTATACAGTAAAGGAGCGGCGCGCGCTACAGTGTTTTCACACATACTCCGTATGCGGTGTGTGTATGCGGTGTGTGTTGCGGTGCGTATACGGTACAGGAGCAGCATGCGTTACAGTGTTTTCACACATACTCCGTGTGCAGTGTGTATGCGGTGTGTGTTGCGGTGTGTATACGGTACAGGAGCAGCACGCGCTACAGTGTTTTAAGTCATACTCCGTGTGCAGTGTGTATGCGGTGTGTGTTGCGGTGCGTATACAGTAAAGGAGCAGCACGCGCTACAGTGTTTTCACACATACTCCGTATGCGGTGTGTGTATGCGGTGTGTGTTGCGGTGCGTATACGGTACAGGAGCAGCACGCGTTACAGTGTTTTCACACATACTCCGTGTGCAGTGTGTATGCCGTGTGTGTTGCGGTGCGTATACGGTACAGGAGCAGCACGCGTTACAGTGTTTTCACACATACGCTGAGTGCAGTGTGTAAGCGGTGTGTGTTGCGGTGTGTATACGGTACAGGAGCAGCACGCGCTACAGTGTTTTCACACATACTCCGTGTGCAGTGTGTATGCGGTGTGTGTTGCAGTGCGTATACGGTACAGGAGCAGCACGCGCTACAGTGTTTTCACACATACGCTGTGTGCAGTGTGTAAGCGGTGTGTGTTGCGGTGTGTATACGGTACAGGAGCAGCACGCGCTACAGTGTTTTCACACATACTCCGTGTGCAGTGTGTATGCGGTGTGTGTTGCGGTGTGTATACAGTACAGGAGCAGCACGCGCTACAGTGTTTTCACACATACTCCGTGTGCAGTGTGTATGCGGTGTGTGTTGCGGTGCGTATACGGTACAGGAGCAGCACGCGCTACAGTGTTTTCACACATACGCTGTGTGCAGTGTGTAAGCGGTGTGTGTTGCGGTGTGTATACGGTACAGGAGCAGCACGCGCTACAGTGTTTTCACACATAGTCCGTGTGCAGTGTGTATGCGGTGTGTGTTGCAGTGTGTATACGGTACAGGAGCATCACGCGCTACAGTGTTTTCACACATACTCCGTGTGCAGTGCGTATGCGGTGTGTGTTGCGGTGCGTATACGGTACAGGAGCAGCACGCGCTACAGTGTTTTCACACATACTCAGTGTGCAGTGTGTATGCGGTGTGTATACGGTACAGGAGCAGCACACGCTACAGTGTTTTCACACATACTCCGTGTGCAGTGTGTATGCGGTGTGTGTTGCGGTGCGTATACGGTACAGGAGCAGCACGCGCTACAGTGTTTTCACACATACTCAGTGTGCAGTGTGTATGCGGTGTGTATACGGTACAGGAGCAGCACACGCTACAGTGTTTTCACACATACTCCGTGTGCAGTGTGTATGCGGTGTGTGTTGCGGTGTGTATACGGTACAGGAGCAGCACGCGCTACGGTGTTTTCACACATACGCCGTGTGCAGTGTGTATGCGGTGTGTGTTGCGGTGTGTATACGGTACAGGAGCAGCACGCGCTACGGTGTTTTCACACATACGCCGTGTGCAGTGTGTATGCGGTGTGTGTTGCGGTGTGTATACGGTACAGGAGCAGCACGCGCTACGGTGTTTTCACACATACGCCGTGTGCAGTGTGTATGTGGTGTGTGTTGCGGTGCGTATACGGTACAGGAGCAGCACGCGCTACGGTGTTTTCACACATACGCCGTGTGCAGTGTGTATGCGGTGTGTGTTGCGGTGTGTATACGGTACAGGAGCAGCACGCTCTACGGTGTTTTCACACATACGCCGTGTGCAGTGTGTATGCGGTGTGTGTTGCGGTGCGTATACGGTACAGGAGCAGCACGCGTTACAGTGTTTTCACACATACTCCGTGTGCAGTGTGTATGCGGTGTGTGTTGCGGTGTGTATACGGTGCAGGAGCAGCACGCGTTACAGTGTTTTCACACATACTCCGTGTGCAGTGTGTATGCGGTGTGTGTTGCGGTGCGTATACAGTAAAGGAGCAGCTAGCGCTAGAGTGTTTTCACAAATACTCTGTGTGCAGTGTGTATGCGGTGTGTGTTGCGGTGCGTATACGGTACAGGACCAGCACGCCCTACAGTGTTTTCACACATACTCCGTGTGCAGTGTGTATGCGGTGTGTGTTGCGGTGCGTATACAGTAAAGGAGCAGCTAGCGCTAGAGTGTTTTCACAAATACTCTGTGTGCAGTGTGTATGCGGTGTGTGTTGCGGTGCGTATACGGTACAGGACCAGCACGCACTACAGTGTTTTCACACATACTCCGTGTGCAGTGTGTATGCGGTGTGTGTTGCGGTGTGTATACGGTACAGGAGCAGCACGCGCTACAGTGTTTTCACACATACTCCGTGTGCAGTGCGTATGCGGTGTGTGTTGCGGTGCGTATACGGTACAGGACCAGCACGCCCTACAGTGTTTTCACACATACTCCGTGTGCAGTGTGTATGCGGTGTGTGTTGCGGTGTGTATACGGTACAGGAGCATCACGCGCTACAGTGTTTTCACACATACTCCATGTGCAGTGCGTATGCGGTGTGTGTTGCGGTGTGTATACGGTACAGGACCAGCACGCGCTACAGTGTTTTCACACATACTCCGTGTGCAGTGTGTATGCGGTGTGTGTTGCGGTGTGTATACGGTACAGGACCAGCACGCGCTACAGTGTTTTCACACATACTCCGTGTGCAGTGCGTATGCGGTGTGTGTTGCGGTGTGTATACGGTACAGGAGCAGCACGCGCTACAGTGTTTTCACACATACTCCGTGTGCAGTGTGTATGCGGTGTGTGTTGCGGTGCGTATACGGTACAGGACCAGCACGCGCTACAGTGTTTTCACACATACTCCGTGTGCAGTGCGTATGCGGTGTGTGTTGCGGTGTGTATACGGTACAGGACCAGCACGCGCTACAGTGTTTTCACACATACTCCGTGTGCAGTGCGTATGCGGTGTGTGTTGCGGTGTGTATACGGTACAGGAGCAGCACGCGCTACAGTGTTTTCACACATACTCCGTGTGCAGTGTGTATGCGGTGTGTGTTGCGGTGCGTATACGGTACAGGACCAGCACGCCCTACAGTGTTTTCACACATACTCCGTGTGCAGTGTGTATGCGGTGTGTGTTGCGGTGTGTATACGGTACAGGAGCATCACGCGCTACAGTGTTTTCACACATACTCCATGTGCAGTGCGTATGCGGTGTGTGTTGCGGTGTGTATACGGTACAGGACCAGCACGCGCTACAGTGTTTTCACACATACTCCGTGTGCAGTGTGTATGCGGTGTGTGTTGCGGTGCGTATACGGTACAGGACCAGCACGCCCTACAGTGTTTTCACACATACTCCGTGTGCAGTGTGTATGCGGTGTGTGTTGCAGTGTGTATACGGTACAGGAGCATCACGCGCTACAGTGTTTTCACACATACTCCATGTGCAGTGCGTATGCGGTGTGTGTTGCGGTGTGTATACGGTACAGGACCAGCACGCGCTACAGTGTTTTCACACATACTCCGTGTGCAGTGTGTATGCGGTGTGTGTTGCGGTGTGTACACGGTACAGGAGCAGAACGCGCTACAGTGTTTTCACACATACTCTGTGTGCAGTGTGTATACGGTACAGGAGCAGCACGCGCTACAGTGTTTTCACACATACTCCGTGTGCAGTGTGTATGCGGTGTGTGTTGCGGTGCGTATACGGTACAGGAGCAGAACGCGCTACAGTGTTTTCACACATACTCTGTGTGCAGTGTGTATACGGTACAGGAGCAGCATGCGTTACAGTGTTTTCACACATACTCCGTGTGCAGTGTGTATGCGGTGTGTGTTGCGGTGTGTATACGGTACAGGAGCAGCACGCGCTACAGTGTTTTAAGTCATACTCCGTGTGCAGTGTGTATGCGGTGTGTGTTGCGGTGCGTATACGGTACAGGAGCAGCACGCGCTACAGTGTTTTCACACATACTCCGTGTGCAGTGTGTATGCGGTGTGTGTTGCGGTGTGTATACGGTACAGGAGCAGCACGCGCTACAGTATTTTAAGTCATACTCCGTGTGCAGTGTGTATGCGGTGTGTGTTGCGGTGCGTATACAGTAAAGGAGCAGCACGCGCTACAGTGTTTTCACACATACTCCGTATGCGGTGTGTGTATGCGGTGTGTGTTGCGGTGCGTATACGGTACAGGAGCAGCACGCGTTACAGTGTTTTCACACATACTCCGTGTGCAGTGTGTATGCCGTGTGTGTTGCGGTGCGTATACGGTACAGGAGCAGCACGCGTTACAGTGTTTTCACACATACGCTGAGTGCAGTGTGTAAGCGGTGTGTGTTGCGGTGTGTATACGGTACAGGAGCAGCACGCGCTACAGTGTTTTCACACATACTCCGTGTGCAGTGTGTATGCGGTGTGTGTTGCAGTGCGTATACGGTACAGGAGCAGCACGCGCTACAGTGTTTTCACACATACGCTGTGTGCAGTGTGTAAGCGGTGTGTGTTGCGGTGTGTATACGGTACAGGAGCAGCACGCGCTACAGTGTTTTCACACATACTCCGTGTGCAGTGTGTATGCGGTGTGTGTTGCGGTGTGTATACAGTACAGGAGCAGCACGCGCTACAGTGTTTTCACACATACGCTGTGTGCAGTGTGTAAGCGGTGTGTGTTGCGGTGTGTATACGGTACAGGAGCAGCACGCGCTACAGTGTTTTCACACATAGTCCGTGTGCAGTGTGTATGCGGTGTGTGTTGCAGTGTGTATACAGTACAGGAGCAGCACGCGCTACAGTGTTTTCACACATACTCCGTGTGCAGTGTGTATGCGGTGTGTGTTGCGGTGTGTATACGGTACAGGAGCAGCACGCTCTACGGTGTTTTCACACATACGCTGTGTGCAGTGTGTAAGCGGTGTGTGTTGCGGTGTGTATACGGTACAGGAGCAGCACGCGCTACAGTGTTTTCACACATACTCCGTGTGCAGTGTGTATGCGGTGTGTGTTGCGGTGTGTATACGGTACAGGAGCAGCACGCGTTACAGTGTTTTCACACATACTCCGTGTGCAGTGTGTATGCGGTGTGTATTGCGGTGTGTATACGGTACAGGAGCAGCACGCGTTACAGTGTTTTCACACATACTCAGTGTGCAGTGTGTATGCGGTACAGGAGCAGCACGCGCTACAGTGTTTTCACACATACTCAGTGTGCAGTGTGTATGCGGTGTGTATTGCGGTGTGTATACGGTACAGGAGCAGCACGCGTTACAGTGTTTTCACACATACTCAGTGTGCAGTGTGTATGCGGTGTGTGTTGCGGTGTGTATACGGTACAGGAGCAGCACGCGTTACAGTGTTTTCACACATACTCCGTGTGCAGTGTGTATGCGGTGTGTATTGCGGTGTGTATACGGTACAGGAGCAGCACGCGTTACAGTGTTTTCACACATACTCAGTGTGCAGTGTGTATACGGTACAGGAGCAGCACGCGCTACAGTGTTTTAAGTCATTCTCCGTGTGCAGTGTGTATGCGGTGTGTGTTGCGGTGCGTATACAGTAAAGGAGCAGCGCGCGCTACAGTGTTTTCACACATACTCCGTGTGCAGTGTGTATGCGGTGTGTGTTGCGGTGCGTATACAGTAAAGGAGCAGCACGCGCTACAGTGTTTTCACACATACTCCGTATGCAGTGTGTGTATGCGGTGTGTGTTGCGGTGTGTATACGGTACAGGAGCAGCACGCGTTACAGTGTTTTCACACATACTCCGTGTGCAGTGTGTATGCCGTGTGTGTTGCGGTGCGTATACGGTACAGGAGCAGCACGCGCTACAGTGTTTTCACACATACTCCGTGTGCAGTGTGTATGTGGTGTGTGTTGCGGTGTGTATACGGTACAGGAGCAGCACGCGCTACGGTGTTTTCACACATACGCCGTGTGCAGTGTGTAAGCGGTGTGTGTTGCGGTGTGTATACGGTACAGGAGCAGCACGCACTACAGTGTTTTCACACATACTCCGTGTGCAGTGTGTATGCGGTACAGGAGCAGCACGCGCTACAGTGTTTTAAGTCATTCTCCGTGTGCAGTGTGTATGCGGTGTGTGTTGCGGTGCGTATACAGTAAAGGAGCAGCGCGCGCTACAGTGTTTTCACACATACTCCGTGTGCAGTGTGTATGCGGTGTGTGTTGCGGTGCGTATACAGTAAAGGAGCAGCACGCGCTACAGTGTTTTCACACATACTCCGTATGCAGTGTGTGTATGCGGTGTGTGTTGCGGTGCGTATACGGTACAGGAGCAGCACGCGTTACAGTGTTTTCACACATACTCCGTGTGCAGTGTGTATGCGGTGTGTGTTGCGGTGTGTATACGGTACAGGAGCAGCACGCGCTACGGTGTTTTCACACATACGCCGTGTGCAGTGTGTAAGCGGTGTGTGTTGCGGTGTGTATACGGTACAGGAGCAGCACGCGCTACAGTGTTTTCACACATACTCCGTGTGCAGTGTGTATGCGGTGTGTGTTGCAGTGTGTATACGGTACAGGAGCAGCACGCTCTACAGTGTTTTCACACATACTCCGTGTGCAGTGTGTATGCGGTGTGTGTTGCGGTGCGTATACGGTACAGGAGCAGCACGCGCTACAGTGTTTTCACACATACTCCGTGTGCAGTGTGTATGCGGTGTGTGTTGCGGTGCGTATACGGTACAGGAGCAGCACGCGCTACAGTGTTTTCACACATACTCCGTGTGCAGTGTGTATGCGGTGTGTGTTGCGGTGCGTATACAGTACAGGAGCAGCACGCGCTACAGTGTTTTCACACATACTCCGTGTGCAGTGTGTATGCGGTGTGTGTTGCGGTGCGTATACAGTACAGGAGCAGCACGCGCTACAGTGTTTTCACACATACTCCGTGTGCAGTGTGTATGCGGTGTGTGTTGCGGTGCGTATACGGTACAGGAGCAGCACGCGCTACAGTGTTTTCACACATACTCCGTGTCTGTGTGTATGTGGTGCTTGTTGCGGTGTGTATACGGTACAGGAGCAGCACGCGCTACAGTGTTTTCACACATACTCCGTGTGCAGTGTGTATGTGGTGCTTGTTGCGGTGTGTATACGGTACAGGAGCAGCAAGCGCTACAGTGTTTTCACACATACGCTGTGTGCAGTGTGTATGTGGTGCTTGTTGCGGTGTGTATACGGTACAGGAGCAGCACGCGCTACGGTGTTTTCACACATACGCTGAGTGCAGTGTGTATGTGGTGTGTGTTGCGGTGCGTATACGGTACAGGAACAGCACGCGCTACAGTGTTTTCACACATACTCCGTGTGCAGTGTTTATGCGGTGTGTGTTGCGGTGTGTATACGGTACAGGAGCAGCACGCGCTACAGTGTTTTCACACATACTCCGTGTGCAGTGTGTATGTGGTGTGTGTTGCGGTGTGTATACGGTACAGGAGCAGCACGCGCTACGGTGTTTTCACACATACGCTGTGTGCAGTGTGTATGTGGTGTGTGTTGCGGTGTGTATACGGTACAGGAGCAGCACGCGCTACGGTGTTTTCACACATACGCTGTGTGCAGTGTGTATGTGGTGTGTGTTGCGGTGCGTATACGGTACAGGAGCAGCACGCGCTACAGTGTTTTCACACATACTCCGTGTGCAGTGTGTATGCGGTGTGTGTTGCGGTGTGTATACGGTACAGGAGCAGCACGCGCTACAGTGTTTTCACACATACTCCGTGTGCAGTGTGTATGCGGTGTGTGTTGCGGTGTGTATACGGTACAGGAGCAGCACGCGCTACAGTGTTTTCACACATACTCCGTGTGCAGTGTGTATGTAGTGCTTGTTGCGGTGTGTATACGGTACAGGAGCAGCACACGCTACAGTGTTTTCACACATACTCCGTGTGCAGTGTGTAAGAGGTGCTTGTTGCGGTGTGTATACGGTACAGGAGCAGCACGCGCTACGGTGTTTTCACACATACGCTGTGTGCAGTGTGTATGCGGTGTGTGTTACGGTGTGTATACGGTACAGGAGCAGCGCGCGCCACAGTGTTTTCACACATACTCCGTGTGCAGTGTGTATGCGGTGTGTGTATGCGGTGTGTATACGGTACAGGAGCAGCACGCGCTACAGTGTTTTCACACATACTCCGTGTGCAGTGTGTATGTGGTGCTTGTTGCGGTGTGTATACGGTACAGGAGCAGCAAGCGCTACAGTGTTTTCACACATACGCTGTGTGCAGTGTGTATGTGGTGCTTGTTGCGGTGTGTATACGGTACAGGAGCAGCACGCGCTACGGTGTTTTCACACATACGCTGAGTGCAGTGTGTATGTGGTGTGTGTTGCGGTGCGTATACGGTACAGGAGCAGCACGCGCTACAGTGTTTTCACACATACTCCGTGTGCAGTGTGTATGCGGTGTGTGTTGCGGTGCGTATACGGTACAGGAGCAGCACGCGCTACAGTGTTTTCACACATACTCCGTGTCTGTGTGTATGTGGTGCTTGTTGCGGTGTGTATACGGTACAGGAGCAGCACGCGCTACAGTGTTTTCACACATACTCCGTGTGCAGTGTGTATGTGGTGCTTGTTGCGGTGTGTATACGGTACAGGAGCAGCAAGCGCTACAGTGTTTTCACACATACGCTGTGTGCAGTGTGTATGTGGTGCTTGTTGCGGTGTGTATACGGTACAGGAGCAGCACGCGCTACGGTGTTTTCACACATACGCTGAGTGCAGTGTGTATGTGGTGTGTGTTGCGGTGCGTATACGGTACAGGAACAGCACGCGCTACAGTGTTTTCACACATACTCCGTGTGCAGTGTTTATGCGGTGTGTGTTGCGGTGTGTATACGGTACAGGAGCAGCACGCGCTACAGTGTTTTCACACATACTCCGTGTGCAGTGTGTATGTGGTGTGTGTTGCGGTGTGTATACGGTACAGGAGCAGCACGCGCTACGGTGTTTTCACACATACGCTGTGTGCAGTGTGTATGTGGTGTGTGTTGCGGTGTGTATACGGTACAGGAGCAGCACGCGCTACGGTGTTTTCACACATACGCTGTGTGCAGTGTGTATGTGGTGTGTGTTGCGGTGCGTATACGGTACAGGAGCAGCACGCGCTACAGTGTTTTCACACATACTCCGTGTGCAGTGTGTATGCGGTGTGTGTTGCGGTGTGTATACGGTACAGGAGCAGCACGCGCTACAGTGTTTTCACACATACTCCGTGTGCAGTGTGTATGCGGTGTGTGTTGCGGTGTGTATACGGTACAGGAGCAGCACGCGCTACAGTGTTTTCACACATACTCCGTGTGCAGTGTGTATGTGGTGTGTGTTGCGGTGCGTATACGGTACAGGAGCAGCACGCGCTACAGTGTTTTCACACATACTCCGTGTGCAGTGTGTATGTAGTGCTTGTTGCGGTGTGTATACGGTACAGGAGCAGCACACGCTACAGTGTTTTCACACATACTCCGTGTGCAGTGTGTAAGAGGTGCTTGTTGCGGTGTGTATACGGTACAGGAGCAGCACGCGCTACGGTGTTTTCACACATACGCTGTGTGCAGTGTGTATGTGGTGTGTGTTGCGGTGCGTATACGGTACAGGAGCAGCACGCGCTACAGTGTTTTCACACATACTCCGTGTGCAGTGTGTATGCGGTGTGTGTTGCGGTGTGTATACGGTACAGGAGCAGCACGCGCTACAGTGTTTTCACACATACTCCGTGTGCAGTGTGTATGCGGTGTGTGTTGCGGTGTGTATACGGTACAGGAGCAGCACGCGCTACAGTGTTTTCACACATACTCCGTGTGCAGTGTGTATGTGGTGTGTGTTGCGGTGCGTATACGGTACAGGAGCAGCACACGCTACAGTGTTTTCACACATACTCCGTGTGCAGTGTGTAAGAGGTGCTTGTTGCGGTGTGTATACGGTACAGGAGCAGCACGCGCTACGGTGTTTTCACACATACGCTGTGTGCAGTGTGTATGCGGTGTGTGTTACGGTGCGTATACGGTACAGGAGCAGCGCGCGCCACAGTGTTTTCACACATACTCCGTGTGCAGTGTGTATGTGGTGCTTGATGCGGTGTGTATACGGTACAGGAGCAGCACGCGCTACAGTGTTTTCACACATACTCCGTGTGCAGTGTGTATGCGGTGTGTGTTGCGGTGTGTATACGGTACAGGAGCAGCACGCTCTACAGTGTTTTCACACATACTCCGTGTGCAGTGTGTATGCGGTGTGTATACGGTACAGGAGCAGCACGCGCTACAGTGTTTTCACACATACTCCGTGTGCAGTGTGTATGCGGTGTGTATACGGTACAGGAGCAGCACGCGCTACAGTGTTTTCACACATACTCCGTGTGCAGTGTGTATGTGGTGTGTGTTGTGTTGCGGTGCGTATACGGTACAGGAGCAGCACGCGCTACAGTGTTTTCACACATACGCCGTGTGCAGTGTGTATGCGGTGTGTGTTGCGGTGTGTATACGGTACAGGAGCAGCACGCGCTACAGTGTTTTCACACATACTCCGTGTGCAGTGTGTATGCGGTGTGTGTTGCGGTGCGTATACGGTACAGGAGCAGCACGCTGTTTTCACACATACTCCGTGTGCAGTGTGTATGCGGTGTGTGTTGCGGTGTGTATACGGTACAGGAGCAGCACGCACTACAGAGTTTTCACACATACTCCGTGTGCAGTGTGTATGCGGTGTGTGTTGCGGTGTGTATACGGTACAGGAGCAGCACGCGCTACGGTGTTTTCACACATACTCCGTGTGCAGTTTGTATGCGGTGTGTGTTGCGGTGTGTATACGGTACAGGAGCAGCACGCGCTACAGTGTTTTCACACATACTCCGTGTGCAGTGTGTATGCGGTGTGTGTTGCGGTGCGTATACAGTACAGGAGCAGCACGCGCTACAGTGTTTTCACACATACTCCGTGTGCAGTGTGTATGCGGTGTGTGTTGCGGTGTGTATACGGTACAGGAGCAGCACGCTCTACAGTGTTTTCACACGTACTCCGTGTGCAGTGTGTATGCGGTGTGTATACGGTACAGGAGCAGCGCGCGCTACAGTGTTTTCACACATACTCCGTGTGCAGTGTGTATGCGGTGTGTGTTGCGGTGTGTATACGGTACAGGAGCAGCACGCACTACAGTGTTTTCACACATACTCCGTGTGCAGTGTGTATGCGGTACAGGAGCAGCACGCGCTACAGTGTTTTCACACATACTCCGTGTGCAGTGTGTATGCGGTGTGTGTTGCGGTGTGTATACGGTACAGGAGCAGCACGCGCTACAGTGTTTTCACACATACTCCGTGTGCAGTGTGTATGCGGTGTGTGTTGCGGTGTGTATACGGTACAGGAGCAGCACGCACTACAGTGTTTTCACACATACTCCGTGTGCAGTGTGTATGCGGTACAGGAGCAGCACGCGCTACAGTGTTTTCACACATACTCCGTGTGCAGTGTGTATGCGGTGTGTGTTGCGGTGTGTATGCGGTACAGGAGCAGCACGCGCTACAGTGTTTTCACACATACTCCGTGTGCAGTGTGTATGCGGTGTGTGTTGCGGTGTGTATGCGGTACAGGAGCAGCACGCGCTACAGTGTTTTCACACATACTCCGTGTGCAGTGTGTATGCGGTGTGTGTTGCGGTGTGTATACGGTACAGGAGCAGCACGCGCTACAGTGTTTTCACACATACTCCGTGTGCAGTGTGTATGCGGTGTGTGTTGCGGTGTGTATACGGTACAGGAGCAGCACGCACTACAGTGTTTTCACACATACTCCGTGTGCAGTGTGTATGCGGTGCGTATACGGTACAGGAGCAGCACGCTCTACAGTGTTTTCACACATACTCCGTGTGCAGTGTGTATGCGGTGAGTATACGGTACAGGAGCAGCACGCTCTACAGTGTTTTCACACATACTCCGTGTGCAGTGTGTATGCGGTGTGTGTTGCGGTGTGTATACGGTAGAGGAGCAGCACGCGCTACGGTGTTTTCACACATACGCTGTGTGCACTGTGTATGCGGTGTGTATACGGTACAGGAGCAGCAAGCGCTACAGTGTTTTCACACATACTGCGTGTGCAGTGTGTATACGGTGTGTGTTGCGGTGCGTATACGGTACAGGAGCAGCACGCGCTACAGTGTTTTCACACATACTCCGTGTCTGTGTGTATGTGGTGCTTGTTGCGGTGTGTATACGGTACAGGAGCAGCACGCGCTACAGTGTTTTCACACATACTCCGTGTCTGAGTGTATGTGGTTCTTGTTGCGGTGTGTATGCGGTACAGGAGCAGCACGCGCTACAGTGTTTTCACACATACTCCGTGTCTGAGTGTATGTGGTTCTTGTTGCGGTGTGTATACGGTACAGGAGCAGCACGCGCTACAGTGTTTTCACACATACTCCGTGTGCAGTGTGTATGCGGTGTGTATACGGTACAGGAGCAGCACGCGCTACAGTGTTTTCACACATACGCTGTGTGCAGTGTGTATGTGGTGCTTGTTGCGGTGTGTATACGGTACAGGAGCAGCACGCGCTACAGTGTTTTCACACATACTCCGTGTGCAGTGTGTATGTGGTGTGTGTTGTGTTGCGGTGCGTATACGGTACAGGAGCAGCACGCGCTACAGTGTTTTCACACATACTCCGTGTGCAGTGTGTATGCGGTGTGTATACGGTACAGGAGCAGCACGCGCTACAGTGTTTTCACACATACTTCGTGTGCAGTGTGTATGCGGTGTGTGTTGAGGTGTGTATACGGTACAGGAGCAGCACGCGCTACAGTGTTTTCACACATACTCCGTGTGCAGTGTGTATGCGGTGTGTGTTGCGGTGTGTATACGGTACAGGAGCAGCACGCGCTACAGTGTTTTCACACATACTCCGTGTGCAGTGTGTATGCGGTGTGTGTTGCGGTGCGTATACGGTACAGGAGCAGCACGCGCCACAGTGTTTTCACACATACTCCGTGTGCAGTGTGTATGCGGTGTGTGTTGCGGTGCGTATACGGTACAGGAGCAGCACACGCCACAGTGTTTTCACACATACTCCGTGTGCAGTGTGTATGCGGTGTGTGTTGAAGTGTGTATACGGTACAGGAGCAGCACGCGCTACAGTGTTTTCACACATACTCCGTGTGCAGTGTGTATGCGGTGTGTGTTGCGGTGTGTACACGGTACAGGAGCAGCACGCGCTACAGTGTTTTCACACATACTCCGTGTGCAGTGTGTATGTGGTGCTTGTTGCGGTGTGTATACGGTACAGGAGCAGCACGCGCTACAGTGTTTTCACACATACTCCGTGTGCAGTGTGTATGTGGTGCTTGTTGCGGTGTGTATACGGTACAGGAGCAGCACGCGCTACAGTGTTTTCACACATACTCCGTGTGCAGTGTGTATGCGGTGTGTGTTGCGGTGTGTATACGGTACAGGAGCAGCGCGCGCTACAGTGTTTTCACACATACTCCGTGTGCAGTGTGTATGCGGTGTGTGTTGTGGTGCGTATACGGTACAGGAGCAGCGCGCGCTACAGTGTTTTCACACATACTCCGTGTGCAGTGTGTATGCGGTGTGTTTTGCGGTGCGTATACGGTACAGGAGCAGCGCGCGCTACAGTGTTTTCACACATACTCCGTGTGCAGTGTGTATGCGGTGTGTGTTGCGGTGCGTATACGGTACAGGAGCAGCACGCGCTACAGTGTTTTCACACATACTCCGTGTGCAGTGTGTATGCGGTGTGTGTTGCGGTGCGTATACGGTACAGGAGCAGCACACGCTACAGTGTTTTCACACATACTCCGTGTGCAGTGTGTATGCGGTGTGTGTTGAAGTGTGTATACGGTACAGGAGCAGCACGCGCTACAGTGTTTTCACACATACTCCGTGTGCAGTGTGTATGCGGTGTGTGTTGCGGTGTGTACACGGTACAGGAGCAGCACGCGCTACAGTGTTTTCACACATACTCCGTGTGCAGTGTGTATGCGGTGTGTGTTGCGGTGTGTATACGGTACAGGAGCAGCACGCGCTACAGTGTTTTCACACATACTCCGTGTGCAGTGTGTATGTGGTGCTTGTTGTGGTGTGTATACGGTACAGGAGCAGCACGCGCTACAGTGTTTTCACACATACTCCGTGTGCAGTGTGTATGCGGTGTGTGTTGCGGTGCGTATACGGTACAGGAGCAGCACGCGCTACAGTGTTTTCACACATACTCCGTGTGCAGTGTGTATGCGGTGTGTGTTGCGGTGCGTATACGGTACAGGAGCAGCACGCGCTACAGTGTTTTCACACATACTCCGTGTGCAGTGTGTATGCGGTGTGTGTTGCGGTGTGTATACGGTACAGGAGCATCACGCGCTACAGTGTTTTCACACATACTCCGTGTGCAGTGTGTATGCGGTGTGTGTTGCGGTGTGTATACGGTACAGGAGCAGCACGCGCTACAGTGTTTTCACACATACTCCGTGTGCAGTGTGTATGTGGTGCTTGTTGCGGTGTGTATACGGTACAGGAGCAGCACGCGCTACAGTGTTTTCACACATACTCCGTGTGCAGTGTGTATGCGGTGTGTGTTGCGGTGCGTATACGGTACAGGAGCAGCACGCGCTACAGTGTTTTCACACATACTCCGTGTGCAGTGTGTATGCGGTGTGTGTTGCGGTGTGTATACGGTACAGGAGCATCACGCGCTACAGTGTTTTCACACATACTCCGTGTGCAGTGTGTATGTGGTGTGTGTTGCGGTGCGTATACGGTACAGGAGCAGCACGCGCTACAGTGTTTTCACACATACTCCGTGTGCAGTGTGTATGCGGTGTGTGTTGCGGTGTGTATACGGTACAGGAGCAGCACGCTGTTTTCACACATACTCCGTGTGCAGTGTGTATGCGGTGTGTGTTGCGGTGTGTATACGGTACAGGAGCAGCACGCGCTACGGTGTTTTCACACATACTCTGTGTGCAGTGTGTATGCGGTGTGTGTTGCGGTGCGTATACGGTACAGGAGCAGCACGCGCTACAGTGTTTTCACACATACTCCGTGTGCAGTGTGTATGCGGTGTGTGTTGCGGTGCGTATACGGTACAGGAGCAGCACGCTGTTTTCACACATACTCCGTGTGCAGTGTGTATGCGGTGCGTATACGGTACAGGAGCAGCACGCGCTACGGTGTTTTCACACATACTCTGTGTGCAGTGTGTATGCGGTGTGTGTTGCGGTGTGTATACGGTACAGGAGCAGCACGCGCTACGGTGTTTTCACACATACTCTGTGTGCAGTGTGTATGCGGTGTGTGTTGCGGTGTGTATACGGCACAGGAGCAGCACGCGCTATAGTGTTTTCACACATACTCCGTGTGCAGTGTGTATGCGGTGTGTGTTGCGGTGTGTATACGGTACAGGAGCAGCACGCGCTACAGTGTTTTCACACATACTCCGTGTGCAGTGTGTATGCGGTGTGTGTTGCGGTGTGTATACGGTACAGGAGCAGCACGCGCTACAGTGTTTTCACACATACTCCGTGTGCAGTGTGTATGCGGTGTGTGTTGCGGTGCGTATACGGTACAGGAGCAGCACGCGCTACAGTGTTTTCACACATACTCCGTGTGCAGTGTGTATGCGGTGTGTGTTGCGGTGTGTATACGGTACAGGAGCAGCACGCACTACAGTGTTTTCACACATACTCCGTGTGCAGTGTGTATGCGGTGCGTATACGGTACAGGAGCAGCACGCACTACAGTGTTTTCACACATACTCCGTGTGCAGTGTGTATGCGGTGCGTATACGGTACAGGAGCAGCAAGCGCTACAGTGTTTTCACACATACTCCGTGTGCAGTGTGTATGCGGTGCGTATACGGTACAGGAGCAGCACGCACTACAGTGTTTTCACACATACTCCGTGTGCAGTGTGTATGCGGTGCGTATACGGTACAGGAGCAGCACGCACTACAGTGTTTTCACACATACTCCGTGTGCAGTGTGTATGCGGTGCGTATACGGTACAGGAGCAGCAAGCGCTACAGTGTTTTCACACATACTCCGTGTGCAGTGTGTATGCGGTGTGTGTTGCGGTGTGTATACGGTAGAGGAGCAGCACGCGCTACGGTGTTTTCACACATACGCTGTGTGCAGTGTGTATGCGGTGTGTGTTGCGGTGCGTATACGGTACAGGAGCAGCACGCGCTACAGTGTTTTCACACATACTCCGTGTGCAGTGTGTATGCGGTGTGTGTTGCGGTGCGTATACGGTACAGGAGCAGCACGCTGTTTTCACACATACTCCGTGTGCAGTGTGTATGCGGTGCGTATACGGTACAGGAGCAGCACGCGCTACGGTGTTTTCACACATACTCTGTGTGCAGTGTGTATGCGGTGTGTGTTGCGGTGTGTATACGGTACAGGAGCAGCACGCGCTACGGTGTTTTCACACATACTCTGTGTGCAGTGTGTATGCGGTGTGTGTTGCGGTGTGTATACGGCACAGGAGCAGCACGCGCTATAGTGTTTTCACACATACTCCGTGTGCAGTGTGTATGCGGTGTGTGTTGCGGTGTGTATACGGTACAGGAGCAGCACGCGCTACAGTGTTTTCACACATACTCCGTGTGCAGTGTGTATGCGGTGTGTGTTGCGGTGTGTATACGGTACAGGAGCAGCACGCGCTACAGTGTTTTCACACATACTCCGTGTGCAGTGTGTATGCGGTGTGTGTTGCGGTGCGTATACGGTACAGGAGCAGCACGCGCTACAGTGTTTTCACACATACTCCGTGTGCAGTGTGTATGCGGTGTGTGTTGCGGTGTGTATACGGTACAGGAGCAGCACGCACTACAGTGTTTTCACACATACTCCGTGTGCAGTGTGTATGCGGTGCGTATACGGTACAGGAGCAGCACGCTCTACAGTGTTTTCACACATACTCCGTGTGCAGTGTGTATGCGGTGTGTGTTGCGGTGCGTATACGGTACAGGAGCAGCACGCGCTACAGTGTTTTCACACATACTCCGTGTGCAGTGTGTATGCGGTGTGTGTTGCGGTGTGTATACGGTACAGGAGCAGCACGCACTACAGTGTTTTCACACATACTCCGTGTGCAGTGTGTATGCGGTGCGTATACGGTACAGGAGCAGCACGCACTACAGTGTTTTCACACATACTCCGTGTGCAGTGTGTATGCGGTGCGTATACGGTACAGGAGCAGCAAGCGCTACAGTGTTTTCACACATACTCCGTGTGCAGTGTGTATGCGGTGTGTGTTGCGGTGTGTATACGGTAGAGGAGCAGCACGCGCTACGGTGTTTTCACACATACGCTGTGTGCACTGTGTATGCGGTGTGTATACGGTACAGGAGCAGCAAGCGCTACAGTGTTTTCACACATACTCCGTGTGCAGTGTGTATGTGGTGCTTGTTGCGGTGTGTATACGGTACAGGAGCAGCACGCGCTACAGTGTTTTCACACATACTCCGTGTCTGTGTGTATGTGGTGCTTGTTGCGGTGTGTATACGGTACAGGAGCAGCACGCGCTACAGTGTTTTCACACATACTCCGTGTCTGTGTGTATGTGGTGCTTGTTGCGGTGTGTATACGGTACAGGAGCAGCACGCGCTACAGTGTTTTCACACATACTCCGTGTCTGAGTGTATGTGGTTCTTGTTGCGGTGTGTATGCGGTACAGGAGCAGCAAGCGCTACAGTGTTTTCACACATACTCCGTGTGCAGTGTGTATGTGGTGTGTGTTGTGTTGCGGTGCGTATACGGTACAGGAGCAGCACGCGCTACAGTGTTTTCACACATACTCCGTGTGCAGTGTTTATGCGGTGTGTATACGGTACAGGAGCAGCACGCGCTACAGTGTTTTCACACATACGCTGTGTGCAGTGTGTATGTGGTGCTTGTTGCGGTGTGTATACGGTACAGGAGCAGCACGCGCTACAGTGTTTTCACACATACTTCGTGTGCAGTGTGTATGCGGTGTGTGTTGAGGTGTGTATACGGTACAGGAGCAGCACGCGCTACAGTGTTTTCACACATACTCCGTGTGCAGTGTGTATGCGGTGTGTGTTGCGGTGTGTATACGGTACAGGAGCAGCACGCGCTACAGTGTTTTCACACATACTCCGTGTGCAGTGTGTATGCGGTGTGTGTTGCGGTGCGTATACGGTACAGGAGCAGCACGCGCCACAGTGTTTTCACACATACTCCGTGTGCAGTGTGTATGCGGTGTGTGTTGCGGTGCGTATACGGTACAGGAGCAGCACACGCCACAGTGTTTTCACACATACTCCGTGTGCAGTGTGTATGCGGTGTGTGTTGAAGTGTGTATACGGTACAGGAGCAGCACGCGCTACAGTGTTTTCACACATACTCCGTGTGCAGTGTGTATGCGGTGTGTGTTGCGGTGTGTACACGGTACAGGAGCAGCACGCGCTACAGTGTTTTCACACATACTCCGTGTGCAGTGTGTATGTGGTGCTTGTTGCGGTGTGTATACGGTACAGGAGCAGCACGCGCTACAGTGTTTTCACACATACTCCGTGTGCAGTGTGTATGTGGTGCTTGTTGCGGTGTGTATACGGTACAGGAGCAGCACGCGCTACAGTGTTTTCACACATACTCCGTGTGCAGTGTGTATGCGGTGTGTGTTGCGGTGTGTATACGGTACAGGAGCAGCGCGCGCTACAGTGTTTTCACACATACTCCGTGTGCAGTGTGTATGCGGTGTGTGTTGTGGTGCGTATACGGTACAGGAGCAGCGCGCGCTACAGTGTTTTCACACATACTCCGTGTGCAGTGTGTATGCGGTGTGTTTTGCGGTGCGTATACGGTACAGGAGCAGCGCGCGCTACAGTGTTTTCACACATACTCCGTGTGCAGTGTGTATGCGGTGTGTGTTGCGGTGCGTATACGGTACAGGAGCAGCACGCGCTACAGTGTTTTCACACATACTCCGTGTGCAGTGTGTATGCGGTGTGTGTTGCGGTGTGTATACGGTACAGGAGCAGCACACGCTACAGTGTTTTCACACATACTCCGTGTGCAGTGTGTATGCGGTGTGTGTTGAAGTGTGTATACGGTACAGGAGCAGCACGCGCTACAGTGTTTTCACACATACTCCGTGTGCAGTGTGTATGCGGTGTGTGTTGCGGTGTGTACACGGTACAGGAGCAGCACGCGCTACAGTGTTTTCACACATACTCCGTGTGCAGTGTGTATGCGGTGTGTGTTGCGGTGTGTATACGGTACAGGAGCAGCACGCGCTACAGTGTTTTCACACATACTCCGTGTGCAGTGTGTATGCGGTGTGTGTTGCGGTGTGTATACGGTACAGGAGCAGCACGCGCTACAGTGTTTTCACACATACTCCGTGTGCAGTGTGTATGCGGTGTGTGTTGCGGTGTGTATACGGTACAGGAGCAGCACGCGCTACAGTGTTTTCACACATACTCCGTGTGCAGTGTGTATGCGGTGTGTGTTGCGGTGTGTATACGGTACAGGAGCAGCACGCGCTACAGTGTTTTCACACATACTCCGTGTGCAGTGTGTATGTGGTGCTTGTTGCGGTGTGTATACGGTACAGGAGCAGCACGCGCTACAGTGTTTTCACACATACTCCGTGTGCAGTGTGTATGCGGTGTGTGTTGCGGTGTGTATACGGTACAGGAGCATCACGCGCTACAGTGTTTTCACACATACTCCGTGTGCAGTGTGTATGCGGTGTGTGTTGCGGTGTGTATACGGTACAGGAGCAGCACGCGCTACGGTGTTTTCACACATACTCCGTGTGCAGTGTGTATGCGGTGTGTGTTGCGGTGTGTATACGGTACAGGAGCAGCACGCGCTACAGTGTTTTCACACATACTCCGTGTGCAGTGTGTATGCGGTGTGTGTTGCGGTGTGTATACGGTACAGGAGCAGCACGCGCTACAGTGTTTTCACACATACTCCGTGTGCAGTGTGTATGCGGTGTGTGTTGCGGTGTGTATACGGTATAGGAGCAGCACGCGCTACAGTGTTTTCACACATACTCCGTGTGCAGTGTGTATGCGGTGTGTGTTGCGGTGCGTATACGGTACAGGAGCAGCACGCGCTACAGTGTTTTCACACATACTCCGTGTGCAGTGTGTATGCGGTGTGTGTTGCGGTGTGTATACGGCACAGGAGCAGCACGCGCTATAGTGTTTTCACACATACTCCGTGTGCAGTGTGTATGCGGTGTGTGTTGCGGTGTGTATACGGTACAGGAGCAGCACGCGCTACAGTGTTTTCACACATACTCCGTGTGCAGTGTGTATGCGGTGTGTGTTGCGGTGCGTATACGGTACAGGAGCAGCACGCGCTACAGTGTTTTCACACATACTCCGTGTGCAGTGTGTATGCGGTGTGTGTTGCGGTGTGTATGCGGTACAAGAGCAGCACGCGCTACAGTGTTTTCACACATACTCCGTGTGCAGTGTGTATGCGGTGTGTGTTGCGGTGTGTATACGGCACAGGAGCAGCACGCGCTATAGTGTTTTCACACATACTCCGTGTGCAGTGTGTATGCGGTGTGTGTTGCGGTGTGTATACGGTACAGGAGCAGCACGCGTTACAGTGTTTTCACACATACTCCGTGTGCAGTGTGTATGCGGTGTGTGTTGCGGTGTGTATACGGTACAGGAGCAGCACGCGCTACAGTGTTTTCACACATACTCCGTGTGCAGTGTGTATGCGGTGTGTGTTGCGGTGCGTATACGGTACAGGAGCAGCACGCGCTACAGTGTTTTCACACATACTCCGTGTGCAGTGTGTATGCGGTGTGTGTTGCGGTGTGTATACGGTACAGGAGCAGCACGCACTACAGTGTTTTCACACATACTCCGTGTGCAGTGTGTATGCGGTGTGTGTTGCGGTGTGTATACGGTACAGGAGCAGCACGCGCTACAGTGTTTTCACACATACTCCGTGTGCAGTGTGTATGCGGTGTGTGTTGCGGTGTGTATACGGTACAGGAGCAGCACGCGCTACGGTGTTTTCACACATACTCTGTGTGCAGTGTGTATGCGGTGTGTGTTGCGGTGTGTATACGGTACAGGAGCAGCACGCGTTACAGTGTTTTCACACATACTCCGTGTGCAGTGTGTATGCGGTGTGTGTTGCGGTGTGTATACGGCACAGGAGCAGCACGCGCTACAGTGTTTTCACACATACTCCGTGTGCAGTGTGTATGCGGTGTGTGTTGCGGTGTGTATACGGTACAGGAGCAGCACGCGCTACAGTGTTTTCACACATACTCCGTGTGCAGTGTGTATGCGGTGTGTGTTGCGGTGTGTATACGGCACAGGAGCAGCACGCGCTACAGTGTTTTCACACATACTCCGTGTGCAGTGTGTATGCGGTGTGTGTTGCGGTGTGTATACGGTACAGGAGCAGCACGCGCTACAGTGTTTTCACACATACTCTGTGTGCAGTGTGTATGCGGTGTGTGTTGCGGTGTGTATACGGTACAGGAGCAGCACGCGCTACAGTGTTTTCACACATACTCCGTGTGCAGTGTGTATGCGGTGTGTATACGGTACAGGAGCAGCACGCGCTATAGTGTTTTCACACATACTCCGTGTGCAGTGTGTATGCGGTGTGTGTTGCGGTGTGTATACGGTACAGGAGCAGCACGCGCTATAGTGTTTTCACACATACTCCGTGTGCAGTGTGTATGCGGTGTGTGTTGCGGTGTGTATACGGTACAGGAGCAGCACGCGCTACAGTGTTTTCACACATACTCTGTGTGCAGTGTGTATGCGGTGTGTGTTGCGGTGTGTATACGGTACAGGAGCAGCACGCGCTACAGTGTTTTCACACATACTCCGTGTGCAGTGTGTATGCGGTGCGTATACGGTACAGGAGCAGCACGCGCTCGTTGATTTAATTAACATGTCAATTAATTAATTAACGATTTTTTAAGCATGTAAAGTGTTAACAAGTTATGAGTACAGAACATGTCAATTAATTAATCAAAAAAACATAATCAATGAATAATGCAACCAACTATTATTCTTTTTATTGAAAAAAGTGCCTTATCATTAGGGATGGGTGTATTTAAATAATGATTTTATCACTGAAACTTATCAATACTCTTATTGACACTACTCTCTATTTTGGCGCAAAAGCAATAAAGATATAAAAAAGAAATAAAATAAGAATCAGATGTTTCTTTATTATTCATTTTATTTGCAGAAATAGGTTAAATTGTTTCCTGAGTGTCCTGTGAGAGTCCTGCTATAAATGTCTGGTGGTGATGTGCTTCATTGATTCACTACCAGTAGCAAAACCTGAACAATGTGACAATTGCCAAAGATCTATAGTCCTTGAGCTTCTCTGAGGCAAACAAATAATACAAAAAGTGTTCGTAAAGAGTAAAGATATGTAAAAAAACAATATAGATTTCTAGCTTCACTCCTGTATTATTTCACCCACCCAAATATACATCAAGAGTTTTCGGAGCTTCAAAATGAGCTTGATAACTTTCTCTGAGAGAATCTGAGATGTGTCATTCCTGGCTGTGTCTCAGCTGTGAGAAACACTCTCTCAGACAGTGTTGAGGAGGCAGAGGGAGATGATGAAGAGCTGTAAGAGAAGAGGAAGAGTCTCTTTCTTACCCCACCAGCGGAGGGCAGGATCTTCTGAGGGAAGGATAGGAGTAGGGTCTCGATCTCTATATTCACTGGAAGCTGAAAAATAAATTGTACCATACTATTGTAGTCAGGTTAATAGCTTTTTGATAGAAAGGTATAATAAAATTGTCTAACTTGCGTGTTCCTCCTCTTCTTTATCGCTAGCTGCACCGTCACCTCATCGTCCTTCTTAGGCAGCTAAAACAGAGGAGTACTTTATTAATGTTGATAATCTATGGCTTTTCATTTTTTTAAAGTCTTTTATGCTCACCAAGGAGGCATTTATTTGATCGAAAATACAGTAAATGTGGAACTTTATTACAATTTAAAATAACTGTTTATGTGAATATGTTAAAATTAAATGTATTCCTGTGATCAAAGCTAAATTTGCAACATCATTACTTCAGGCTTCAGTGTCACATGATCATTTAGAAATTATTCTAATATGATTTGATGCTCAAAAACATTTCTGATTATTGTCAGTGTTGAAAACAGTTGTGCTGCTTCAGATTTTTGTGTAAACCATGATGCCTTTATACAAATACTCCCACAATACAAAGTTCAAAGAAAAGTTTGAAAGTTTAAAAAATCTTATAACATTATAAAAGTCTTTACTGTCACTTTTGATCAATTTAATGCATTCTTGCTATTAATGTCTTCCAAAAAAAAAAAAAATCTTACTGACCCCTAATGTTTGATTTGTAGTGTACACAAAAACATGAAGCTGTTTTCATGAAGCTGAACTGTTTTCAAAATTGATAATAATCAGAAAAGTTTCTTGAGCATCGTATCAGAACGATTTCTGAAGGATCGTGTAAAACTGAAGACTGGAGCAATGATGCTGAAAATACAGCTTTGATTACAGGAATAAATTTTATTTTACAATATATTCACATAGTAAACAGTTATTTTAAATTTTAATATTATTTCACAATAATATTGTTTTTACTGTATTTTTGATCAAATAAATACAGTCTTGGTGAGCATTAGACACTCCTTTCAAAGACAAAAAATTGTACCAACACCAAACTTTTGAACATTAGAGTATATTTGAGGTTTTACTTACTAACTTAGTCACGTGGTTCATAGCGCCTTAAGAGAAGTTGTCCGACAGGAGATCAGCTCCAGCTCTACTATGGTGCAGGGCATCAGCATGGAAGATCAACAGAAACAATTTGTCAAAGAGCCAACAATATTTAGCATAAAAAATGGCAGGTTTATTAAAAGGCAAGAAGCTACAGCGGAGGTGAAATGCAGAAAAGAGAAAGACGAATATAAAGAAAATAATTTCTTAGGATAACAGAATTTATGCTTTAGGTTTAGTTATTCATTTAATATTGCTCATATAGCGTCACTTACATTTGGATGTCAAAGCCTTCTTAAAATAAATTAAATGAATAAAAATGTAAATTTGAGATAATAAAAAGGAAGAAAACAGATGTATGGTGATATAGGTCAAAAAATATTGTGGGGGAAAATGGATATGAAGTTATTCAATAAGCTTCGTCAGTTCACCTGTTTCTCTTCTCTGGCAGCAGCTTTCTTCAGAAATGTTGAGATCTTGGAGTTTCCCCTCTGTAGAGAGGTTATTTTGTCGCTGCTAAAATAACAGAATTTTTATCAAGTTGTTTACCGTGAATGATCAAAACACATTTGAACTAGTTTCAGATATTTTTTGCACTCAGTGTCAGTGACGTCATCGACTAACAGCATGTTAAATAATCAGTTGGTTAAAAAATTAACCAACTTCCAATCACCCATTCAACCAGTAGCACCTCAATGCAGTACATGAGATCCACGGGGAGGAGTCGGATCAAGATCCAAGGGGTGGAGATGGGTAGGATTAGGGTTGGGTTTACGGATTAGGGGTGTGTTTAGGTATCAGGGGGCGGAGTTGGGTAGGTTGAGGTGTATGTAAGGTGGGAGGAGTTGGATCTGGATCCGACTCCTCCCTGTGGATTTCATGTTCTGCAGTGAGAACCATCTCCATTCAACTGCCAGCAAAATCTTAAACTAACAAAAAATCTCATCTACACATAAATATGAGATTAAAAGACCAAACTTTAATAAACAAGAGCTTAGGTTAGCCTAACAGTTAACTTAACGTTACCTGTTCTGAAAACGGTTGAGATGCTAACCCAGCTAACAAAAAAACGTCCCCAGAACGTCCCCTGAACGTCTTCGTGTAGGGTTCTTTAAACGTTCGCAGGACTTCGCGGGGGACGTTCGCGGGACGTTCGCAGGACTTCGCGGGGGACGTTCGCGGGACGTTCGCAGGACTTCGCGGGACGTTTAGAAAACTTTCGGGGACCTTTACGGAACGTTCACTAGAAGTCCTTTTAACATCTTAACACCCTTTTATAGTGTAGCATTAGTCTGATAACACAAAATTGAACAACCAAGGAAACACACAAGAAGGAATATCAGGAAACAAAAATACTTTTATTTTCATAAACAAAAAAAAGTGCGTGTGTGTGCTTGCGTGTCCAGTTGCCAGGTTTCCAGCTGAAACGCGTTACTCCTCCACATCTGATTCCACCCGTAAGCTTGGAACCTAAAACAAATTAACAAAATTTAAACATTTAGGTTTTATTTTAAATACAGCTATTTTTATATAATTTAAATATTTTAAATGGGCTACAGGGGATCATTGTGCCCTAGGCTAGTAGTGATTTTATTCACGAACACATTGTGCTGTTATAGCCTACTTTGTTTTACGGTGTCATTGACAGTGTAATTATATATTTAAGTAATATTAATTAAGTACATGTACTTACTATAGTGTTAGGGTAGGATTAGGGTTTGGTTGAGGGTTAGTTGCATGTAATTAGGCTATGCATAATTAACTGTTAATACTATTGTAAGTACATGTAACAAGGACACTGTAAAATAAAGTGTTACCGCATCGTACCCACTGTCTGTTTGCATACACACACGACACAAGCCCAGCATCATAGAGATTTATGAATTCTGAGAGTCTCCTGGTACTGAGTACAAATTCATGCTTACATTTTGCGTGCTCTTTATACACATAAATTACCTTTTACTTGCCGATACACAACTTTTTTAGTATAGCCTACGCACTTTTTTAGCATATACACACTAGGCATGTGCCGGTATCAAATTTTCATGCTGCGATTAATTGATTGAGCTTTTATCACGGTATACGTTATTATCACGATATTTTAATTGCACAAGAGAAACAGACGGATTGGGGGTATCTAAAAAAAACTTGCATCACAATGTGTAATTGTGATTGTCAAAACATTAATTTTATTTTTTAGTGACAACATGTTATAATGTTTACATGGTACAGTTACTGAGGCTACTGTTTGTATTATTGCTTAACACAATTTTCATGATTTCAATTAAATTCTTGGATTTAATTTCAATCTTGATTCAATATTGACTCATTTGGATAAATATTAGGTAGGCTACAGTAGATAGCCTGCATTTAAATGTTTCTCAAGAAAAAATATATCTCACATAATGCTGTAAACATACAGAGAGAAATTAAATATAATGCATACAATATAAATATAATAATAATATAAATATAAAAATGTAATATGCCGTAGTTTTCATTATAATAACAATTATATAATGACAAGTAAACATATATTAAAATATGTAATATAGTGCACATATTTAGCAAAATACTCCTCTCTATAGCTATTTTCTTATAGTCAACTAACATTAAATGGCTTTCCTGAGGTAAATGTAACGTTCTGTGACATAATTGTTCTCCTGCAGTGTTATTGACCTCTTTCCGTGGTTGAACAACACTGATTGATCGAAAGTACGTATACCTTTCGGTGGGTTGTACTGTATCTTTAATAAAAAGTAACAGATGATCTGTTTACTTGATCTGAGGCGCGCGATCTGTCACGTCACATTTACAAGCACCAAAACAGTATTTATTGTCTGAATTTCGTTATAAAACCTGAGAGCTGATATTTTTTTTCATATCAAAAGTAACCTGCTCTGTCTAGTCTGTCGGTGTCAGTGTCCTCTTTGCTCCGCGATTTTTCTCTGCGTGAGAAAATGGATGTGTGGCGCGAGACCGTGTGAAAGTGTCAATTGCGTGAGTCTCAAGCTGCTGAATGCGTGAGAGTTGGCAGCCATGCGGGGGATAAATAGTCGGCAGCGTTCCTCCTTCCGCCGTGCTTCTTCTCCATGTGAGGATTGTTTACATTAGACTAGAGTGCACACTGCATTCACACAGTGCTTATACATGTGATGTGGGGATTGTTTACATCAAAGTGCGCACGTGTTTTGCGCAGCATATACGCATTGTTTTTTTAAGCGGTTGATGGAAAATAAGCTGATGCGCGTTCTAAAAATCTAAATTCGGATCTATTATTTTTCACGGTATTTCGAAGTCCCCGCGATAACAATATCGTGCATATTCATTACCGCGATTTATCGCATTACCGAATACCGGCACATGTCTAATACACACTCAACTATAAATTAGTTTGCAAAATAAGTCATCTTCAAAAATGCTTAAAGATCATACAATTTTACCTTATTTTTTTATATATCATATTAACAATGACAACAGGTCGATATTTGTCAAGTTGCAAGACATGCATGAATATATAGGCAAACATTATATTTGATTAGACACATGGCAATTCACAGAATCATCTTGCTCGAGCACTTTTGGAGCACCCAGGTGAAAAAGACGTAAATAAATGTATTAAAAATGTACTTGAGTATGTTTTTAGTAAAATACACTTTTTGCCAGGGTTGATGTTGTCCCCACCACTTTTTAAAACATCTCGCGGCACGGATGTACCAATACAAATAAATAATTGTATGTAGCCTACTGTACGGGAGGGTTTTTTTTTTTTTTTGGTGGTGTAAATATATTTATTCTGAAGCAATATTTTCAGATTTTACATACTTAAATCTTCATATTTGTGATGTTTACCCCAGTGTGTTATTTATTTTTATAAAGAGAACTTTTATTACCTTATTAAATGTATGTATCATCTTTCATGTCAAATTCTTACATTTGATCAATAAATTCAGTTATAATAATGAGACACTGGGCTGTTACATCGAATTAAATAATTCGCACTGCAAAATTACAACTGCAATAAATAATGTTATGAGATTGATGTTCTAAATAAATGTTTGAATATACAAATAAAAAAAATGCAATACTTAAACATGAAACTAAACCGCCAATAGGTGGCGGCAAGTGACCGTCTTAATTAGTGAGTCATTGAGTCATTCATACAAAAGATTCCTTCAAAACGCTGAATTAAAGCCCTGCATAAACCCGCTTACAAGAGTAAAAGACTGCAGGCTGCACCGTCTTTGCTAATTGGTAAGTGCATTATACAAGTATAATTTAGTAAATACATTATAAAAGTAAACTGGTGTTGACGTCATGTTAGTCTGTTACATAATTATATCAAAAATAAAAGTTTACAAACGTTTACACTGACAGTCTGACAACCTGAGACGTGTCAGATAAGCTGGGTAGCAGGCAGTTAGCTGAAAAGAGTAGCAAAATTCAAGGCCCGAAATTTGAAATTGCAGTGACGGATTTGAGAAGTTGCAAGTGCCTAATTGAGGTTGTACTGCGATTAAAGGCAAATATATATTACAAGTTTGTGCGTGTCATTGTATTTCTGTGAATGGCATTTTACACATTTGTGACTATTTGTCTGCAGCTTCAAATTCAGAATACAGGTTTGTGACTTTTGTCTGCGAGTGCAAATTTCAACATTCAACTTCAGATTTTAATTTTACAGGTTTTCACATTGGAGCTGTGAGTGTAAATGTTCACGTACAAGTATGAATATTTATTGTACAAGTTCTCAAATTCACATCTACGTGCTCTCGAGTTTTGATACTCTTTTAAAAGTAGGCCTACTTATATTGTGAGTTTTTGGTCAAAATCCTCTTACCTGAACATTTTTCTTTGCTTTCTCACGATGTGGAGCATGCTTAAGGGTCACGGCTATCATATCTTCCACACTCTGGGTCTTGTGGTGTGGATACACCTTACTGCAGGCACCTTCAAGTAATAGTTCACAGTAATTATAACTAGATCACAGACACATGTAGAAAGTATTATTCTCGATAGTATTAAAAATCCATCATGTTCTCATAACAGACCATTACTACTAATATTTATATGCTAAGTTTGAAGGAATATTTCAATCAAAGAGAATGAATCTATCACATTCCACTCTCGCTTTTTGCAACCTTGGAGACAGGATCTCTTGAGTAATGTTTTGAACTTACGTATGATCACATCATTGATCAGCAGTTGCTGATATGCCCGTTTTCCTTTTCTCCCGTTGTATTATGCTATTCAGCCCAAAGGGAATTCTCTCCGATTTTTTTTAGCATTCTTCTAATGCCATCCCCCAAACTGCCTGCACTCTGAAGACAAAGATATCGAATCTACAAACAAACAACAACAATCAGTTATCAAAGAACAGTGCCAAGAAATTGATCTTGCAATTGAACGTGATAGTTACGTTTACTACTTAAAAATGTCATCAAAGCTAAAAATCATATCTAGTCAAACCGCATCACGACATCGCTACAAATACAGTATGGGATTAAAATCAGCGAACATCAATAGGCTTAGACTACGTTACCTTGTTTCAGCGAGTAAGTGAATTAAGTGTGTAATGATCCCACACTTTAGACAATTCCTGTCGTTTATTTACATATTTATTCTCCGCCATCGTGCCAACTAAATTCATATGCTTCCTGAACAGGTCCGTGTGAATAAACGGTCCGTGTGAAACAATCAAATCCCTGCGCCGCGTGTATAGTGCGCGTATAGTGCGCGTATAGTGCGCGTATAGTGCGCGTCATAGGAATTTAACGAGGCTTCGAGGCAGAGTTTTTGCCTCGAGGAATTTTTGTAATCGAGTAACTCGAGTAATCGTTTCAGCCCTACTCTCATGTCAGGGCTCCGGAAACCAGTGAGTAAGTGACCAGTGACTTTCCTTCTGTTACTGCAGGTGTGTTCTTTATTTTGACTGCACTGGTTCGAAACAAGGCAAGGCAAGGCAAGTTTATTTATATAGCACATTTCATACACAATGGTAATTCAAAGTGCTTTACATAGAAGAAATTAAAACAATCAAAAGAAATCAGAATAATTAAAACAGTTTAGAATAAAAGATAAAATACAGAAATAATCAAATGAAATCAGAGTAATTATAACAAAATAAAATACATTGCAAACAGTCGGACGAACAGGTGCACAGTGCTCATCCAGTAAATGCACAGCTAAACAGAAGTGTTTTGAGTCTGGATTTGAATGTGACTACTGTAGGAGCACATCTGATCTCTTCTGGAAGCTGTTCCAGCATAGTAGCTAAAGCAGACTCGCCAAGCTTAGAGTGAAGCCTCTGTGTTTCAAGCTGATGTGATCCTAATAATCTGAGGGATCTGTTGGGTTTATATTCAGTGAGAGAGTATTTTGGAGGCCTGTAAACAATGATAAGTAAAATGCGTGGAGCACCTTTTAACACAATACCCAGATATTCGAAAGACGGGTAATTCCCAAATGATATTTGCTTACATTGATAGACATCTTTAAAAAGAGCAGCTAAACAGTATGTTCATTTATTATAAAATGGCCATTATTAATGCCATTCTCTTTTGTTATAATAAACTACTGTTATTTAAATATTGTGCATTGTTTCAACAGAGTCATTCCTTCAAGAGCTTAAACGCTCACTGGGTGAGGACATACATGAGGATGAAACGGCACTTCAAGCCTCAACAGACTGGTCGACCCGAAAGAGCCTCATATCAGGGTGATGGGAGAAAGAGAGACCCCGACTGGTCAACACCATGGTGGCTCGACAACATGCGGCAACTCGGATCTGCCAACAGTGTGGAAACGGTCCAGCCGTTATCCGTTGTTGTGACTGCCGACCACACCCATTCTTCTGTGGCCAGTGTGATGTCAGGGTCCACCGAGGTCAAGTGTTCCACAACAGGGATTGAATGACACGTGCATTTTTTCATCCGTTGCCTGCCACAACTCGTATTGTGGAGAGGGTTCTAACCCAGTGTGGTAAGCTGTAGTTTTTGAAAGTCTCATTCTCAGACTTGTTAATTCCAGTTATCACCTGAAAAACTAAATACTGTCTTCTGATAGGTTGATGAAGCCATCAAGTACATCTGGTTTAAAAATAGTTCCAGTAAATAAATGTTATTCTTTAATTCTCGTCCATGTGTTTTTTTGTTTTTTTCAAGAGCGTCTTGTACATTTGGAGATGCCAGAGACAATATGCGGTTGTCTACGAGGATCGTCCAGTGTCATCGCAGGACAGTCCATAGTTGTGGTTACAATGAATGGTAAGAAGAACTTTATGGGTGGGGTGGGGTGGGGGTCACTTCTGTAGAAGTGGCTGCAGAATTTCACCCACAGCTATTTGCTGATCACACCTCGTATATACTCCCTCTCACTTTCTGTCACAACCCTTATGAAAATCAACCATGGTTTTACTATAGTAAAACTGTAGTTAACTACGACTGTAGTAACCATGGTATTTTGGTGCGAACAATGGTTTTTAAAAACCATGGTTTTGGTACCATGGTTTTACTACCGTTATATTGTAGTAATACTATAGTAAAACTGCAGTTTTACTAAATTATCTTGAATTACATTTAAGCCATTTAGTTACAACAAACATCTACAAAATAACGACAGAAAGAAGTTATCATTCTATGATACAGACTTTATTACAGAAATTACATAATCTGAAAGAAAATATAAACTTGCATTTGTTCCTACGTGTGACATAAAACAATAAACTACAAAGTTATACAAAATTATTGGTGATAAAGTGGTGCTGTGCAATGGTTAAAAAATGTAGTTGCTAATTTACAAATAAAAAAACAGCAATTTTAGATGAAAAATAGCTGACTTTAAATACCTTTAAATACACATTATCTACTTCCTCTAAAATTTATATAACCTGTAAACACATGCTCAACACAAGCATGTTTGCAATTTATACCGTACATACATTAACAGGATTACAACAATATTACTTACTACAAGAACAATAAATACTATAAATTCAGAAGAAATGAGCAGTTCTTTTAAGAATGTTTTAAATGATATCCACTCACAAGAGATGGAGACATGGAGTCACCTCCACACTTTAAATTCTAGGTGATGCAGCATCCATGCCAGTAGGTGTCAGTTTGAGTCTGTCATGTAGGCCAGTAGGTTACAGTCCGGCTTTGGTTTGGTTCGGTCTTTCAGCCCAAATGGACGCAGGACCTAAAGTGAGAAGAATACACACCACATTAACACACGGCTTGCTGGAATACTCAACTGTTATTGGTCAGTTGCACATCGAGTAGCCATGTGAAAGCCCGACTATCGGTCCAATGGCGGTCTTCCAATAATACAGGTGAAGGTCTCTGCGCGTTACGGTCTTTCCTTTTACGCAACACAAGAAGATTAAATGGAATACATTTCCTCATATGTATTAACTCGTTAATCATCTGACTCCATTAATGAAAAAGGTTTTAATGATATCTGGGCATCATTAAAAGTGAGCGAATGTTTGATTATTCTTTTTTAACTCTTTAATTATGTTTTACCCGCTCAGATTAGGAAGCTATGTCACTCAGAGGTCCTCGCGTCTTCCGATCTCATGATCGCAATCTCGCCAGTTTCGGTCACCAAACAGAGGTAATTGGCTAATATCTTAGACGGTCGGATTCACCTTTACACAATCAAAGATACTTTTATATAGCCCCCTTGAATTTGTATACACTTAATTTAAAGTAACGTTTGCTTCAGGCAGATCTATGGCCACTATTACAGATATAAATTAACCAACTTTATTCCTAACCAAATAGCTTTGGATTGGCCATGTCGGTTTCCCACATACACTCATCTAAAGTAACATTAAATAAAAACAGAGGTAAAACAGACGCACCCAGATTTAGGTTGGTCGAGCAGTATTTTTGCTGCCCTAAACGGAAATAACTCTTCTCTGCAAAACAAGTACATCTGTATTGATGCCAATTAGTTGTCACTAATCTGACACAAACTTGCGGGAACATAAAAAAAAAGGTTTTCTACTATGATAAGTCACTATGACTTCACTATTTACCTGGCAAACAGCTGATGGTTTCACACTCTCTCTTGTCTGTATTGAAGAAGATGATAATTAGAAATTATATTTTTGACAGTCACAAGTTGTCCAAAGTCATTAAATGTAATGCTTAAGATCTGTGCATGGGATAGACAATTCTGTGTGGATGTCAAAATATATTAACAACACGGAACAAGATTTTAGATTCAAATTCAATTTGAATTGGTTATAGATCTGCCTGGCTCTCACACCAGCCAATCACTGCGCACTCCCTCTCCCACTTCGGTTCACCTTCGTAACACAAAATAAGATATTTTTAATGGAATTCTGAGTGCTTTTAGTCCCTCCATTGGGAGCAATGCAACTAACACATTCAAGGCAGAAAACAATAGGAAAGACATCATTGAAGTAATCCATGTGACTCCAGTGGTTTAACCAATTTTATGAAGCAATGCGGGTGCTTTGTTTGTTTTTGCAAAAAAAAAACAATTTAGCACTTTATTTAGGAATCATAGATTCCCAGTAGGGGGAGCACTACAACGCATGCGTATTGTGTTGACTCAAGACCGGAAGTTGTTCCGTGAATGTGCAGATAATATTATTTTGTGAATATAGAGGTAAATTATGTTGGGGGTTTTTGCGCAAAACAAAGCACTTGTATCGCTTCATAAAATTGAGGTTAAACCACTGGAGGGGTACTTTGACTGTGACGTCTTCCACCATGATAATGGGTTGGTATCGGTGGGTAGTGGGGTCTCACTTTCGTAGATCAACATTTCTTGCTCTAGCACGGCTCCTATATCTAAGGGACTTTCTGATGCGTCTGCTCCTTGGCGGTAAACATCACCAATAAGGTCCCCCATAGCACTGATGGCTATTTTCTCCTGGCGCGTTATCCCCGTAGCCAAGGCTGCTCGCTCCGCAAACACTGGCAGCTGACTTATCTCACCTTTTATTTTCTGTCGTACCTCCTGCCGTTGGTCTCGTTCCAAATGAATTAGCCGATGGAAACGCGGGTCAAGGTAGCTAGTAGGGGTGGTGAAAAAAATCGATTATTGATTAATCGCGAATATGTTATGGACGAGTATGAATCGATTATTAAATCTTCAAAAATCGATTTTTTATTTATTTTAAAAAAAAATGCATTATTTTATTTTGTAAAACATTTTATACCGGAAGTTGAACGTCACGAACGCACCCAGTTCCAGTTAGCAAGCGCGTGTAACGCACTGTCTATGGAGTAACCAGCCAGAGCGAGTTAGAGCAGGTGTGTAAAAGCCTGTTTGAGACTATTTACAATCGTATTTGATTGCAGAGCGCCGTAGCGCAAGCACTACCTCTCGCTCGTTCCTCTCTCTCTCGCGCGCGCTCTCTTACCCTCATATGAGGCGCCGTTTAGGGCTTATATCAAACTTGATTCGCGCACACATATATGAAACACTTGCATACACATATATTAAGTAGTCAAACATACATGTATACTGCTGAATGCTCAAACAAATACATATGAAATGCACAACGACACACCTAAAGTCGCTCACGCACATACACGCAAACTCTACACACACGAGATGCGCGCACATACAAACTCTCCACGCACATAGCCTACTCATATGAGACACGCGTGGCACACACAAACTCTCCACGCACATATGAGACATGCGCGCGCGCACATAAACTCTCCACGCACATACTGACGCGAGCACACACACACACAAACTCAATGAGACGGAGACACAAACTCGCCTTACAAACTCAATGAGACGGAACACACACAAACTCTCCGTGCACACACACACGCACACACACACACACACACACACACACACACACAAACACACACACACACACACACACACACAAACTAATGCACATACTCATCTGAGACGCATGCTCACACAGTACATGATATGATTCTCAGTGTGAACAGAAATCACACATTGGTAAGTGCATTTTTTTTGTTAACAGAGACAGAGTCCATTGCTTTTATTGTTTTTGGTTGTTTTGTTCATTTAAATAGTCTTTAGAAATAAAAGTTTATTGATCATTGAAAAGGTGTACCTTAATATTATGCCATTATCATAATTTTAGAAGATAATGGTCTCAGAACGACTTTATTATCAATATTATCGTTTATCGCAATAATTTCTTGGACAATTTATCGCCCAGCAAGATTTGTTATCATGACAGCCCTATAGGTGTTACTGAAGTTACAGTAAGTTGTTCAAAAATGTTCATTTTGTCTTCTTAATGATTAAATTGGACAATTTTCTTCTAGAAAGGTGTTCAGGTGGAGAGAAAACCTTTTCTTTACCTTAATATGTTTCGACTGCAACCTGCAGTCTTCCTCCACCTGAACAACACCTTGTCTTTCTAGAAGAAAATTTTCCAATTTCTACAGTATGTTGGTTCTGATCTACTTCCTAAAGGAAATAAGCCTTTCATTTATTTGTTATTGTTTAGTTCAACTTGATGAGTCACAACACAATGTGATGTATTCATTTCTGTGTTCTACAGAACATAAGCTACATACAAATAATTCTTAAGTTATAACTACACGACACAGAAAGTGCTTTGAGTTGTTGTTACTCAATAAAAGAGTTAAGTAATTCAGCAGCTTTTTTAAAAATTCAGACTTTTTTTTTTCGTTTACTGATGTGAAATGGAAAATCAATAATCGCTAATCGAGAATCGTCAATAATCGAAAATTGACTGTAATCGAATCGGGACTTCAATAATCGTAATCGAATCAAATCGGGAAATCAGACAGATTAACCACCCCTAGTAGCTAGCCGTATTAAGCAGCTTGAAGGCATCTTTGTCTCGACTGTATCGATTGTAGAGGTCCGTCTTTATCTTCGTTTTCATTTCATTGAGTGCTGCCGGATCACCGGTGGATGGCTGAAGATGTGACAAAAGTACATACTTCAGGGGGAGAACAGCTGATGCTGTTGGAAATCGGTCGGTGGATAACGCCTCAGTGGCCACTTTGAATGGCTTAAGCACTGCTCTCACCTACGAAAATACACACAAACATAATTAGAATAACTTTATGGCTAGCAGCTCAACGTAACGCAGTTATGCATATGCTGCTATGCCCTCTTCTGTAGGCTATTATTAATGAAAAATCTAGCCTATTAATTGGTCAATCAATATCACCTGGTTATGCATACATACAGTACGTAGGCCTACATCATTTTTGTTACTCACCTGCTCCATAAGGGTCCGCTCGCTGGTAGTCAACTCGAGATGACCAAGTTTCTTCTCCATGATGACCGCTGCTACCGAAGCTTGTTGCTCGGTTGCCCGACACACCATGTCGTAAGTGCTGTTCCATCGGGTAGCGCAGTCGTTAATAAGCTGGTGCCTCTCGACAGCATTGATATAATTAGCCGCGTTGTCAGTGGTGATGGAAAGCACTGACTCACGACTAACGTTGTACTCTCCGAGTATGTTTGAGATGCACTCAGCAACGTTCTCAGCGGTATGGCTTTTCTGCGCTTCAGCTGTTTTGAGAATTAAATCTTTTAATTCCCAGTCATTATCTATAAAATGTGCGTTGACCGTCACAGATGGCTGGACATCACTTGCCACAGAGGCATATGTGGTCAGGGCGATCTTTTTTTCACTGATCATTTGTCGGATGTTGTCTGATGTTGTGTCATAGAATTTCACAACTCTGTCAGTGATTGTTGCGTGGCTAGGAACCGTGTACCTTGGCTCAAGCTTGTGAATAAAATCTTTAAATCCAGACCCCTGCGTGATGTTGATCGGTCTCCTGTATTTACAGATAAACCGTGTCAGTTTGTCTGCTATCGTATTTTGGCGGACAGCTGGTAAGCCCCGTGATGAGGAGGGATGCAGAAAAGAAGTAATTCTTGCCTGTTTTAGCGGCGGTTCCTCGGACAGATCGCCAAGCCTGTCAGGGTGTAACGTTGTCAGGTGTGCCCTCAGGTTGCTAGTTGTAGAGTGATATTTCATTCGTACTTTGCACATTCTGCAGATTGCCACTTCTTCATTTGTGATTTTCCCATACGGTCATCCCCCAAACCAACCCCCACCCAAGTGAACATCTCCAACAACAGCGCTTGCTGAATATCAAGGGATTTTAACATCTAGTCCTAGTAAGCATAGTTTGTATGTTAGTGAGTATGTTAGTAGTGTAGTGTATGCATGTATGGTCAGATCTGTTTCAGTCTATTTTATTCCCCCCTTTTCTTGAAGGCTTGACCCACATGTTTCTTGGCTTATTTTCGAAGGGCTTAGATGAAGTTTGTTGCATCTTTGCCTTGGACTGGGATCGTCTGTGATCTGATGGGTGTCAGTCCAATTGAATTGTATTTGAATTTCGGAATTCGTTCCAACAGCCCGAATTCACTTAAAGCTTCATATAAAGTACCCAGAAAAGTAAACTGTAAGCTAGAGCCCTATTTTACAGTGCAAATCCTCTCGATACTTTGCACTTCTATGATAGAAGCTTGTTCCCACATTTAAGGGGATAGTTCATCAAAAAATGTAAATTCTGTCAGTAATTACTCACCCTCATGTTTCTCCAACCACGTAAGACCTTCGTTCATCTTCGATTTGATTAAATCGAGGAGCTGGATCACTCCTCAATAGGCTTCTAAGGGATTGAAACAAGCCGGCGCAGAAAAGTTATTAAAGACATTGTTAAAATAGTCCAAGTGACTACAATGGGTCTTAAGTTTAAGATCTTAAGTTTATCAAGCGACGAGAATACTTTTTGTGCGCAAACCCCCCCAAAAATAACGACTTTATTTCAACTATTCAGTTCCTTCTCTGTGGGCCTCTAGTCAGTTCACGTAGTGTGTAAGCGTAGAGCTACGTCACACGTAGGCTCACTATTGGCCGACGCTGGTCATGTGTGTGATGCGTGTGACGTACAACACAGAACCTCTGCGCTGTTACACTACGTGAACTCACTCGAGGCCCACAGAGAAAGAAATTAATAGTTGAATAAAATTCATTATTTTTGCGCACAAAAAAAGTATTCTCATCGCTTGATAAACTTAAGATTGAGCCACGGTAGTCACTTGGACTATTTTAACAATGTCTTTAATAACTCTTCGGGGAACAAGTTTCAATCTCTGAAGAAGCCTATGGACTAGTATGGAGGAGTGATCCAGCTCTCAGATTTCATCAAAAATATCTTAATTTGTGTTTCCGAAGATGAACGAAGGTCTTACGGGGTTGGAACAACATGAGGATGAGTAAAAACTGACAGCATTTACATTTTTGGGTGAACTTTCCCTTTAAGAAATTGTGTCTTCGCCAAAGTGAAAGCAATTTATTTGTGTAATTTAAGCACGGCCATTGTGAACAGTATTTATCATGCACACTTGAATGTGCAAAGTAGAGCTAGGGCTACTGTATGGTGAAAGGCAAGATGTTCACTAAAAAATACAATGAACAAGTCACATGGACAATATTTTTGATACTTTCAGAATTTCACCCAATAATGGAAATTCTGTCATTAATTACTCACCCTCTTGTAGTTTTAAACCTGCAAGACTTTAGTTCATAGAGATTTAAAAACTAATCCATTTGAAATGAGAAGTTAAGTAAATTTTTTTTTGAAGAGACCACCGCTTTATATAATAAACAGATTGAATTTTGATTTTATTCACATGTAAACATTGAACAAACACAAGCTAGACCGCACTTGCTTTGACAAGCGAGAACAAACCTCAGTGGTTGTTGCGGAAGCTTACGTGCTGCGAAACACTGGAGAATGAACCTCATTAGTTTTCGCACGTCAAGCAAACATGTTTGACCTTTCATTTACCACAAATGATGTGTGAATTGATGAATATTTATATGTGAATAAAAGCCCTAAATTAAATCTGTTCATCATATAAAACGATTGTATCTCTACAGAAAAACTTTGACAAAACTGCTCGATTCTAATTATTTTACGATCACTTTATTATGGTAGCATACAGGCAGCAAAAGACAATTTGAAATATAATATGCAAAATGTCAATATATTATTCAAATTTACATTTTCCATACCATATGTGCAATGTTTAGGGCAAAGTGACAAATCAAATTTAATAATATAATTAAAATATAATCCCCCTCCTAATAATGTCCAGAATGGTACCAAACGTCTACAGCAGTACAAATAGGTTCTGTACTCATAAAACGAGGCATTGGAAAGTTTGTAAACATCAGGAGTTTATTTAAATAACACTTGCCTGACGGCTCCGGCTACTGCTAACCTGACAGTGACGTCACTTCAGTGATTTGGGAAAAGCCCGTAAAAGTCCTGACAGAAAGCGATGCATAAGGATGTAGTAATTTAGACTAAACCACTCAACTCATATGGGTTAGTTTTACAATCACTTTATGAACTTTTTAAAGCGTTAAAGTGGTAGTTGCTTAGCTGTCTATGGGGGGGTCAGAAAGCTCTCAGATTTCATTATTAAGATCTTCATTTGTGTTCCAAAGATGAACGAAAGTTTGGAACGACATGAGGGTGAGTAATTAATGACAGAATTTTCATTTTTGGGTGAACTTTCCCTTTAACATGTTCAAGCTAAAATTGTAGCAAAATTATCATTTAAATGCTATTTTTCTTAATTGCATTTACACTCAGTTAAGACACTTACAATTCTATTTTTATTAAATACCGCAATGAATGTAGCAAAATTACATGCGGATTTGAAAATGCATTCCGAGCCAATCACATCCCCGCCCTGTCAATCACTGAATCAAATGCCTTAATTTGCTACAATATTTGCTTGAGCATGTTAAACATCTAATTTCTGTAATACATTTTAAATGTCATTTTTAAAAACTTATAAAATGTTTATGTTTAAATTATATGTTAAAGCTAGTGTAGTAATGCAAATTATTACATTATTGATTTTGAATAATTTTTTTGCTCCAGATGTTGCACATATCGTATGGAAAATGTAAATTCAAATACAGAAATACATTGCCATTTTACACATTGCATTGCCATTTTGCACGTTACATTTCAAATTGACATTTGGTACCTGTATGCTACTATACTTTATGAATTAAGTGAAAGACATCTTTCAGATTTCATTTGAAGTGCAGTTTTACTGTGCTTTATCAAGATTGACATCACTCTGTCATTATGGCAAACAAACTCTTAGGACTAAAAATTCAAACTCATCAGAAAAAATAATATCATAAGATTAAGAAACTCAAATAACTCATAGTACTGATACTTGCCTCACAGCTGAGGATGCAGTCATGCTTTCAGATGTGTGATCAGTGAGACCAGTTTACCCATCATCTTCATTAGGGCTGCAACTGACGATTATTTTGATAATCAATTAATTGGACGGTTATTTTTTCGATTAATTGGATAAAAAATTTTTTAATTAACTTTGATTTTTTGTTTTTTATAACTAAATAAAACCCTAAATCAGGGTATTTATGTGTAAAAGTGTACTTTAAAGGGGTGGTAAAAGCTTGATTGTGTTTGTGGGGTGCACTGTAACATGTGTTCATGCTTCGTTTTAAAAAAAATTGCATTATTTTTCATATATTTTACCTTTATTCTACACTGCTCTGTCCCTCCTTGTAAAAACGGTCTGATGGTTTCCGGGTTCTATGAAGCCAGTCCCTCAGAAATACGCAACGGGCTCAGATTGGTTAGCTGGCCCAGTGTGTTGTGATTCGCTAACCGCCTAGTGCATGTTTTCCGTCACGCCCCTTGCCTTTACCGGTAGCCTAGTTTGTGCTTTGGTGTATTATAAACAATGGCGTCAATAAAACCATACCAAACCGAATCAGACCCAGAGAATGTTAGTGAAGATGATCGAGCAGAACCTGTTCAAGAACGGCTGTTAAACGACGTTTCAGAAAGGTTTGTTTTTTGTTTTCTCATTACCTTTTAGATACGCTGTTATTTCATTGTACTAATTATTATAGTATTACAAAAAAATAAGCTTCATAAACAAGAAATTCATATAATTGTTCTAACAAATTATACTACAGTCCTCAAAGGGATTTTTTTTAGTAAAGACTGCGGATCTATAGTGATCGTTTCTGACTGTATGGCAGTTACTTTTGTATTTTTAGAACGATTGTAGCCAAATATCTGTCGACAGAACTATCAACCCAAAACGAACACTAAACATTGGATTTACTACAGTAGCCAAATCAAACACAGAACCATGTTTATGTAGAACATGTTTATGTTTTGTAGATAAACAAGCGATAAACAATACATAAAAGCTCTAATCAAAGAATAATTAGAACTCTAATTCCAAGTTCGCTGTTGAGATTTTAAAAAAGTTTGTAACGTTAAGTGTTTGTCGGATAACGTTAAGTATGAATGAGCATTTAACAAGCTGGTTTGCAGAGCCAAACAGTGTTGTCATTTGTTTACTTCCTTGCTACAACGTACTATTAACAATACGAACTATTACAGGAAAACACATCGACGAAAAATAAATCATACTTACAGATTGTGGCCCGTAAACAACAGCTTCTGTTCTTAAAGTTGGAACTGCTCCATCTTTCAGGACAAGCCATTGTGCGAATCCTGCATTGAACTCGCCAAGATTGTGGAAGCTTTCCTCCGTAACATGTGCAGCACAGAGAGCGAGATTTGGGTAACAATTAACCATTGATCCTAACTCCCCCGACCCTAGGAAGGCTGAACAAAGTGGACCTGCAATCCGGGCACTGATGAAAATAACAGCGTTTCGACGACATTGCAGCGGCAACAACACTCCTATACCACAATAACTCTTCTCCAACGCAATATAAAATGGCCTCGCACCCCTTATTTCGTATTCTCGCAGGAGGGGTTTATTGGGGTTTGCTGACGTCAGCAACCCTGGAGGAATGTCGTGTAGTCCAAAACCGGCTGTTTGCTGTAGTCCTTAGAAATTGATTTCTTTAAAAGCAAATATCTCCGTTTGCTTTGAACTTTGAGCGCTGTAACTTTGCAGATGTTGTTTATGCTCAAACAGCAACATTACTGACTAACTAAAGTTAGAAAATTGAAATCGTGTTTTACCAAATCTTTAAAAAGGGCAAAAGCCACACATTGAGTTTTACAAATATAATATTTTTTTTGTTACATTTTAAACCTTAATATATTGATAAGTTAAATATAGACAGACTGAAAACAAGCATGTGAATGTAGTAGAGCCGCAGTAGATCGCGTTTTAAAAACAATTGAAACTTGTTAGACAAATGCTATAAAAAGAGAACGAATGGAGGTACGCAGCAAGCTAACAGGCTTGATTAAAAGGACAGGAATGATGCATTAGTGCACATGCATCGCTGAAAACCACTGACTACAGTGACTAAAAAACAAAATATTTTACTGCTGCTGTTATTAACTGCCTTTATATTGAATGCTACACTTTGTAAACACAGTTTTAATTGAACCTATTTCTGCGGTAGCGCTATATTAATCCATGACTTATGTTGCGAGCGAACTGATTGCGCATCCTGATGCTCGAGACAAAATAGATCTTGTGTGACTGTCCCGAAGTTAGTAAACAAAGCTGTTTACACAGTAGCATTGTTTTCTCAGATCAGATAGCTATCTGATCGTGAAAAGACCAGGGGCCTCATGTACAAAGACTTGCGTTGAATTCATACTAAAACATCGCGTACGGACAAAGCTGTAAATGTGCGTACGCACAAAAAAAACCAGATGTATGAATCTCTGCGTACGAAGGATCCCACGCATATTCTCTTTGTACATCCCAATTAACGTAAAAATGAGCGCACATGCACGAGCACAATGCCCCACCCAGTATCCTCCCTTAATTAAATAAATTTAAATATGGCAATGAGTCCACTTTGGCAAAAGAAAGGAGTAAGAAAATGGCTAAAGCAAGCGGCAAGAAGCGAAACTTTACAGAAAGTGAATTGGAGGTGCTACTATCGGAGGTAGAAACGAGAAAAAAAAATATTTGGAACTTTGTCCTCCGGAATTAATAACAAAAGGAAAAAATATGAGTGGGAGAGTTTGTCTGATGCCGTCGATGCGGAGGGACCTGAAAGTCGCACTGTAAATGACCTTAAAAATAAATGGTCTGATATAAAGGTGGACGTTAAATGGAGAACTGCTGCGCACCGAAAAAGTGTGAGCAGAACAGGCAGTGGTAAAGGGGTAGAGTTCCCTTTGGAAAGAACCAGTTGCCAGGAAAGCAAGTGTTGTCAGCACCTGCAAGGGAACGGCTATTGCGTGGCTCCTCGCTGTCTCTCTCTCTAGATTCGGACCCAACTCAACACAGAGCTCCAAGAGGATAGCCCTTGGAAATCTGAAATGGCTGATAAGCCAGTCATCATCCTGGGCCCGAAAATTATTGTGGTCCCTAAAAACTCGTTCTCTTCGGATTCTGCCATTAGCAATGTCCTCTAATAAGGCCAAAGCTGCCATTGCCATAGACTAAGGGTTGTATCAATTTGCATATGCTTTTATACGTTCTTACTTAATTGCATAGTTGATAGAATATTCCCATAAGGCTCGTGTGACAATATATGTAAATTATTTTATAAATTGCAAATTAATAGCAATGCTTCCCACAGGTGGTAGTGCGATAGACTTGTAGAACAATTCGTTGTGTAATGTTTGCAACTTTACTTCATTGCCTGTAAGAGTCGCCAACGGACAAAAAATATGAGAAATGTACGTACGCCAGACATGAAATTGGCGTGGAGGAACGCACATTCTCACGTTGATTTAACTGTTAGTACAATCCGACCGTGAGCGTGAAAGCTGGCGTACGCAAAGTTTTTGTACGTACGCAAGATTGATACATGAGGCCCCAGGTGTAAATGCCTTTCGAAACGCATTCGAGACGGATTTGAATCCGATCGCTCAAACCACTTCAGGAGGAGATCTGAGACTCATTCCAGACGAAACTGGACAAGTGTTATAACCAGAGACCATGCTTGCACACATTGCAAAGTATTGCCAGTTTACCTGCCTTACCAAGTGTTTTGACCACTTTTCATTGCCTGTCTGTGTATGATCTTGCCTGATTCTCTGTTTATTGATATCTGGATTATCCCTTTGTTTGGGTTGCCTGTTTGGACTGATGTTTCTGCTTGGACCCCTGGCCTGACTACTGACTTACGCCTTCTGGATTTCCCCACTGGATATTGACTTCTCTGACTGCTAACTTGGCTTTGACCCGCTGCCTGCCTGTCTTTGTTTGTGGTACCTATCTCTAATAAACTTCCGCACATGGATTCTCACTCTGCCTCTGCATCCTCCTAACAGAATACTTCGCCAACCTTGAGTCCAGTGGGAGTTTCGAACATGCAAGCAGCATTTGCTTATCAGAACGAGGTATTAAAGAGTTATCAGGAACAACTAACCAAGCTCCAGTCGATCAACGAACATCTGACTCACTACATCCAATCTCTTCCACTATCCATGCCGAAGATGGTAAATTTCGCACTTCCTGAGAAATTTGATGGTTCTGCCGAACAATGTAAGGGCTTCGTTCGCCAAGTGAAGCTATACTTTGATCACCAAGGAGAGGAATTTGAATCTGAGGAAAAGAGATGTGCATTTCTAATGACACTGTTAACGGGGAGAGCGATCGACTCGGCTGCAGCAGTTTGGGACTCTGATTCACGATTCAAATATTCGGTGGATTAATTCATTCAACAACTCCGTGAAGTGTTTGAATACCCTGCCGGATGTAGGGATGCACCAACCCGATACTCAGTATCGGTAACGGCTCCGATACTGCCATTTTTGCCGGATCGGGTATCGATCAGAAGAGGCCGATCCAAATCCGATATTATGTGTATATTATGTGTGTTTTTTATAAAGCACCATAAAGTTTTCGTGCACTATATTACAAGTGTACTGAAGCCATTATATAGCATAATGTGAGATAGAAATGAACATTTAAGTCATTAAATTCACGATCAAGTAAACTTTTCTCTCCGCTGTGGCTGTCAATCATTCTTCATTCAGCATTCAAACAGCGCGTCGCTTTCGGTTACGACAGTCAACTCGATGAAACTCTCTCCAAGATGATTCAGTGTTACTAATATTAAACTTGATCTGTAGATAAAGGTCTATGGTTTTGCATAAAACAACTTTATCTTGCTGGACTTTATTGCTGTAACTTAATCATGTTACTTTCTACCGGGTGTCTGTTAGATCACAACACTAGAGTCAGGGCACTATAATTGTTCTTCACGCGCACAGTAACTGAAATTTAAAACGGTTAAAAGAAAAGGCACAATAAACTATTGCATAGATAGATACTGTGTAATACACTACGCATCAATATGTCTTTTGTTTGTGCTTTGAACTTTTCAATGCGGATTCGACGCGCTGTGACTCCGTGTTGCTTCAAGCGCATCATTCTGCGCTCGGGATGCGCATAAGCGCTTTGTGTCGCACTGTATAGCAGCCTTTCCTATCATAATACAGTGACGCAATGAAAGATTATGAATAGCCTTTCTTGTTCTGTTCTATCTATCATATGTTGCAGCCTCATTAAACAGCTGTGCTATACATATAAAACATGTCTCAATTGTATAGTAGCCTATATGAAATAATTTATCTTTTTGATTTTTGTAATCTTGTTTTTCATAAATGTATTTTACAACAATACAAAGGAGCAATGTGTAACGTTTTATCAGATTTAGTGTTACACATATTGTCTCATTTGTTTTTTCACTAAATGTTCAGATTTTTTTACAATTATTGTGGACTCATGATTTTTCTAGACAAAATTTTACTGCTGAATTATCCACTAATCTAGTTTATAATAGCATTTTTGTCATAGATTATGATCATATATTTTTGGGATTTGTTTGTCTTTATACTGAATTTGTCTGTATTTAGTAGATTGTGTTTAACACACAAAAGAGTGATTATCAGTTCAACACACAGAGAGTTATATAAATTCTACTTGATTAAAAAAAAAACTGCGCTGGTATCGGATCGGTATCGGTCGATACTCAGAATCTTTGGTATTGGATCGGATCGATTCTGAAAAAAGTGGTATCGGTGCATCCCTAGCCGGAGGTAAAGATGTATCAATGTATATACCTCCAGACCTCCTTCTGTGCCGTCTTGGGACCTTTCCACGTTCCTTGGGGCTCTGAAAGGTCCACCTTTTGAACCGCTCCAGTTGGTTGATCTTAAACCTCTCTCGCTAAAGACTGCTCTCCTGCTGGCACTGGCATCTATCAAGCGAGTGGGAGATCTGCAGGCTCTTTTCCGTGAGCCCTTCATGTTTGGAGTTTGGATTGGATGACTCCAGGGTTATCCTCAAACGCAGACATGGTTATGTACCCAAAGTGCTCTCAACGCAGTTTAGAGCACAGGTTATCACGTAATTAGCCCTTCTGCTGAGGATGGAGAGGCTAATCGACTCTGCTCTGTCAGAGCACTGAGAATCTGTCTGGAGCGTTCTGCGTCTTTTAGACAATCAGAACAGCTCTTTGTCTACTTTGGTGGCCGATCCAAGGGTGATCCAGTCACTAAGCATAGACTGTCTAGATGGATAGTGGATGCCATATCTATGGCATATACCTCAGTGGGTCAGGTTTGCCCTATAGGTTTCAAGGCTCATTCGACTAGAGGTAGGGCTGTAGTACTCGAGTCCGGTCTTGGACTCGAGTCCAGACTCGAGACCGTTTTTCTATGGTCTCGGACCTGTATTGGACTCGCTGGTATTCGGACTCGGATTTGTCTCGGTCTCGGCCACTGGTCTTGCCAAATATGGTTTTGGTCTCGACCGAGTCCAGGTGTCTTTATTATGTTCCCAGTAACGTATTATTGTAGTATGCACCCGCAGACTTCCGCAGAAACCTCCGCAGAGTGTAGTGCCTGTCATTGACAAGTACGACCTGCGCGTGTGTGATTTATTTTCTACTATTTGCTACTGCAATACCGGTGCATAGCTAAAATAACAGATCTGTCTATTCACTGCCGGTCATAATAGGAAATTGCTATATGGACAGTTTCCCCACTGCGAATAGCTACGCAATACTCGTTCCCTACTCTCAGGGAACTGAGGTTACGATAGAAACCGAGTAGGTACTATTATTGAAAAGGTACAAAATTGTTCTTTGAGGAAGACTATTTCTACCATCGTGTACCTTTTTTTTTCTGGGAGTGAATTAAAAAAAAAATTGCTTTACTACTAAAACCATGGTTAATTTTTAGTTACTATGATTTTACTACAAAAACCATAGTTAAACCATCGTTACTACAAAAAAAAACATAGTTACTACAAAAAAAAAAACATGGTTCATTTTTGTAAGGGAATTAAGCACATATACGAATCATGAATGTTACATTCATACATGTTACTTTGTGCCAAAAATTTTCTTTATCATGGCTGGAAATCCAGAGGTGTCAATAGGTTGTGTGTTGATTAGATTGGCTGGGCCCACCTATGTGGAGGAAAACAATTAAGCTTTGTTTGAATGGGGATAGTTAATTTGCCTGACAAATGTGTGACTTCCAATATAGTGCCTTACAAAATGTTTGTATTAGTGTCCTCCTGATCCATCCTTAGTCAAAGGTTCCCATTTCAGTTGTCAGAATGACACAGTTTGCGTCTGTCAGAATTAACTTTGAGTATATATTTCCTTCTTTTTCCAGGGCAATATGATTTCAGATTGCCTCAGATTAGATGCAAGGCATGTAAAGCAAATTGGAGTCCTGGAGTGGATGACCTGATCCGTAATGACTACTGGTCTGCCACTTCTCACTATTCAACTGTGTATGCGACAGATATCCTTTTTCCTTTTGAAGAGCTGAAGATGGCAGCTCCAGGGATGTCTAGCCAAGCATTTCTTAGAATGCTGGATCAACGCACTGTTGGCTTTGGCGTTGTAAGTATTTGTGGTAATAATTGCGTAACTCAAGAAATAATACTATGAGGGCATGATGATGATGATAGTATACATGAACATTTGCACTGTTTAGGAAAAAAGTTGTGTTAAATTTAGACCCTTTGTAAACAACCATAAACTCATGTTCTCTCATCAGTCATGCAGTTTGCACTGAGACATTTCTGAAAAAATGTCATTCTGAAAAAGGTCATTCTGAAGATCTCAACTTCAACTCCATTGGCTACAGACTTTAACATCTTCTCCCCAATATCATTTCCTGATCCCAGAAGTGTTCCCTTGGATTAATGGGCCAAACATTGCACAGGCTTACTTCTAAACAATATGGAAGCTGTTGTAGCCCTCTTTGCGTATAGATTTATACTGAATGTCACACAATATCCTGCATGTTTAATGGCCAGGTCTCCCAAATACACCAGTGAATAGTGTGTGAGTGAAGTTTACACATTGTTTATTTCCTTTGATATGTATTCTAAAGAGTGGTTACGAAATTAGTACAAACATCAAGAAATGTATCCATTTAGAGCATTTCTCTTCTTTGAAATAGAGCGGAAACATCACAGCAGACAGCTTCCGCAAAAGCTTCTTGGAGTGGGAGGCTGTCTGATTCGAATTGGACAAACTATACCAGGAGGACCACTTTGACTGCCCAGCGTGCAGCCCAGACATGCTTGCAGTATCCATTGATGGAAACCTCAAGCACTACAGATTCAAGAGTGCAGCAAGGTACTTACAAATCCTGTGTGTGCATCATATGAATTTTTAAATGAATATTTAAAGTTAATATGTATCTCTCTTAATTTAGATTGGAGGAACAAGCCATCTTTGATGGCGTGTTCATCGCGAATGATGATGATGTCGCAAGATTCGTGGATTATGTCCATACCTCAACCAGTCATGTAAACTTGCACAACTTCACTATATTTACCTATAAAACACCACGTCCTAGAGAGGACTTTTTTTGAACAAGTTTGGACTGTTAACTATCTTCCATGTTTTAGGTCTCTGGAAGAGGTGTCTGTAGAGGGCAGTGGTCAGCGGTGCGTGAAACGTCTCAGAAGTCCTAAAAATGATTGTCCATGACATTTTCTTTCCCTGAAAACCTGCATAAGGTTGTTGCCACTTAGGTTTTGTTTTTTCTTGTCTTTTTTAAAGGTAAAATGGAGTGGAGCATATCAGGAGGGGGCTGGTTCGACTTTTGGGGAAGAGGTGGAGCAGTGCAACGCCATCCTCTCGAGGATTGCTGTTACCGCCAAGCACATGTCAAAAGCAGGTAAGGTAACCAGTAAATTTTGATCCTGATGACAATGGTGAGCCACTTTGACTCTGAAAATATAAAGCTCAGAATATTCAACTCAACTCAACTCAACTCAACTTTATTTATAGAGCACTTTCAAAACCACAAGTGGAACCAAAGTGCTGTACAGAAGGTATAAAATAAAAAATAAAATTTAAAAACAAAGACATAAAAACAATGCAAACATATGACATAAAAACTACATTGTAATCGTAGTCAAAGAGCACATACTCTGATTGCTGATGACGTGTGGAAAAGATGTGGACAATAAAGAACCTAACTAACCTAACTCTACTCAACCTTAGCTACAAGTGTAGCCTCAGTTACAGAGAAATATGAAAAGATTGTTGAGGCTTTATTTTGCTCATACACCAGAATTAATATTTATGGATGGAATCAAGAATCATTTTACTTATCTCTTCATTTCTTCCTCTCAGCAACAACATCCCCAAATGATGCTGATGTTGCTGCTGTTGCCAGCCGAATTGAGGAGCTGGTGGCAAGTGTTAAGAGGAGGTCCCAGCGTCTTTATAAAGATAGTGACGGATGCATAGGACGTTCCCGGATCCGCCAAAAGATCAGGGAGGAAAAATAAATGTAAATTCTGTAGTGGAAATGTATTACACCTTGGTTCCTAATGCAGAAAAACTGACCTTGGACACCATTCTATCTGAAGAGTACAAGTGTTCAAGTGTACACAATTGCGTTGACTATGTGAAATAGTCACATAGTGGCACAAAATCTGTCATGCCTCGATTGTAACCCCAGAAAATCTTTAAATCCTAATCTTAAATACAACCGACTTAAGTTTCATCAATGTAATCCAGACTCTGTAGATCTAAGGACAAAGAGGAAGGCGTTGGACATAGTGATGGCAGTAAGGAGACTTGAGGAGGAGAAGAGGATTCTTATTGCAGAGATGAACAAGCATTGGAAGTCTCTTTGCACCCGTGCAGACACCCTGAAGCAGTTGTCATCCCAGCTTTCTAATGTGACATCAGGTATGTATTGGTTATACTTGGCATACATTACAATATTTCGGAAAGTTTCTAATTAATAAAGGCTCAACGTGTTTTAACATGTAAGGTGAGACGTGGGGCCTGCTTCAAGATGGTATCCAAGGTCTACGGAGCTTGACTATGAAGAACAAGCAAGCAACAGCCTGGCAAAGCATGCAAATAACTATTATGTTCAAGTCCTGACTGAAACAGAAATTCACTTTGATAGTGATTCTGAGGAATACCATACCAGTAGTGACTCTGAGCAAGATTAAACATGGCCAGAGTCCTTGTTTATGCTGTGGTGTGCGGGGGAGGCAGCATTAAGAAGAGGGCCGCTGGGACAGGCTGGGAAGGAATGCTGGCTCTGTGTTTGGCATGGAGCTGGAGTTAATCATTTAACAAACCGAGGATCATTTGCAGTAGAAGGCTTCTGTCATGTTCAACATTGAGGAGGTCCTTTGTCCCCAGGGCAAACCAGCAACTCAATGTCACACAGAAGGGTAGGGGAGAAATGGACTTTTCAGCATGAGTCTCTCGCTGCCCCAACCATCACATCACTTTGTCTATTGTCTAGTATCCACTATCCATTTGACTGTCTTGCAGGCTACGTGAGAGGCATCTAGCTGTAGCCCCGCAGACTCACTTCTTGCTAGACACCAGTGGCTGGACACCAGTGGATGGACAGCAGACGTCATTTCCGTATCGTCATTCACTTTTCAAATTGACGTCATTTCCGTATCGTCATTCACTTTTCAAATTGACGTCATTTCCATATCGTCATTCACTTTTCAAAGTTGACGCGCCATGCAGATGTCAGCGGTAAGAAAAAAATAATAAACTGTCGATGATTTATAGGTCATGTCAGAATTCAAATGCACAAACTAGCTAGTAAAAAAGAATCATCTTGTTTTCAAGGTACTGTGTCGTGTTTTTTAAAGGTATTAGTGAACTATGGTGTGCCTCAATTCTAGAGCTAGGTTGCTACAATAGATTTTCCAATTAAATCGTTCTTTGAGTGGTATGATTTAATATTGTAAATGCGTTTTTTTTCACTTAGATGTGTGAAGATTGTACCCAGTTAACGAGATCTCATAGAACAGTCTTGGCAGAGAATAGTCTAAAATGCTAGGTTGTCTATGCACACGAGAGTTTGTTAGCTAGCTATGTTTTTTTTGTTTTTTGTTGAAGTAGTACTTTTCCCTATGCCCGTGTAAATGCCTGATGTTTAATATGTTTATGATGATGTTTAAAGCGCTTTGGTGGCCATGGGTCTGTTGAAAGCGCTATATAGCCTAAATGCAGTCCATTTACCATTTTACATATTTTGTATAGGAGAATGTTAACATTAATATAAGTTTTTTTTGGTTTTTCTTACCTCACTATTTTTTACAGTCCATCTACCACACACAACTTTTCACCTACATTGTTCAATTCCTTCTTTTTTTTTGGAAAGTTATTGGATTTTTGTAAACTCTTATGATTTATAAGGTACTACTGGTGTTTCATATGTGTCACTATACTTATTACGTAAACAATCTATTAATACTTCCCTCTTCTTTTAGGCAAATCAAATTAGTGTGTGTAAAGGGACGGAGCTACCACCAATACAGAAATGCACAGAAGTAGTTAATAGCATACAGCAAGTGTCAAAATGATTTATGACCCTATGATTGACAGGTGGGCGTGTCTATCCTTTGATCTTCCCCCGCCCCTTCCGGTTCCTCCCCTTCCTGTCCCGCCCCTTGTCCCGCCCCTTCCGGTTCCTCCCCTTCCTGTTACCTTTGACCTAGTTCCGCCCCTTCCTGTTACCTTTGACCTAGTTTCCGCCCCTTCCGGTTACACTTTCTGTCAAAATGATGGATGGTTACCTTTGACCTAGTTCCGCCCCTTGCGGTTACAGCTCCTGTCAAAATGATGGATGTGTGACAGTTAGTTTGATTGTTTGATCAAGAAAAGGGAGGTATTGGCCTTGTTAACATAAGCTTTGATGTTACAGTTACAAAGTGATGTGACAGTTAGTTTGAGATGTGATTGTTTGAAGTTGGTGTTTTGGTCACCGCATCCCTGAGCTTTATCAAGGGGAGCTGTGAAAGTGATAAGAAAAAATGCTGGAAGTTTATCTGTTCTGTAAAAAAGAATATAAAATAAAATCTCACACAAAAAGTTGAAATAAATGTACAACTATTCACTGAACCAAGCATTTCAGTTTAAATAAAATGGAGCCACAAAAATAAAAAATGTACAACTATTCACTGAACCAAGCATTTCAGTTTAAATAAAATGGTGAAAGTTTATCTGTTCTTTAAAAGAATATAAAATAAAACCTCACACAAAAAGTTTAAATAAAATGGAGTCACAAAAATATTCCAAACAGTTAAAAATGTATTAGAGAGTTGAAGAAAAAACATACAGCTTATGTAAAACCTCACACAAAAAGTTTAAATAAAATGGAGCCACAAAAGTATTGCAAACAATCCAATGTATGAATGATCTGACTCTGTCTCAAAAACATAGGGAGCACGCGTGTGTGTGTGTGTGTGTGTGTGTGTGTGTGTGTGTGTGTGTGTGTGTGTGTGTGTGTGTGTGTGTGTGTGTGTGTGTGTGTGTGTGTGTGTGTGTGTGTGTGTGTGTGTGTGTGTGTGTGTGTCAAAGCAGGAATTTCCCCTCCCTCCGCATTGCTGAGGACCTTGAAAGTTTATCTCACACAGAAGTTGAAAAAGCATTATGTTCATTTAAATGAAATGATTATAAAATTTACATTTAGTCATTCACAAATATTTGACACTGACTCAAGTTGAAAAACCATGCTGTTCAATTAAAAGTATATAAATTAAACAAAAATAAAAATCATCTTACTGTTTCACCGTGGTTGAAAAAACCCCACAAGTGTTTCCCCTGAAGTCTTTTCTCTCTGTCACACCAGCCTGTGGCTGGCCTGGTATCTGTTTTTGTGACACGTTCCTGAGCCCATTGAAAAGCATTGTGTTCCTTTAAAAGTGTATAAATTAAAATATATCATATATAAAATAAATAGTTTACTAATTTAACTAAAGTTGAAAAGCATGCCGTTCATTAAAAAATCTTACTAAATTAATGAAGTTGAAAAGCATTCTGTTCATTTAAAATAAATATTTTACAAATTTACTGTAGCAATTATGTTAGATTTAGATAAAAATAAAATCATCTTACATTTTCACCAGGGTTGAAGAAAAAAAATCACACAGGTAGTGCCTGCCAGCATGGACAGTGTGCGTGACAAATAAGTGATATCATCGCTGTTTTCGAACCACCGGTAATAAATTACTTTTAATTCATAAGGCTTATTTTCAGGAGTGACAGTTATCAAAAGGTCTGCCTAAATGCTGGGAATGTGAATTGGCCTTGAACCTGAACAGTTCCATTCATAGAGTACTGAAAGAATATAGTGGACACACAGCTCCGCCGTTTTCCCATAGTTTTCCACAGGCTCTTACTGTAAAAGGCTATAAAATAGCCAAGACACATGGTCGTGTGCCATACCCCATGTCTGGACCAAAAACTTTTGCACCCTCTCTTCTATGACCACCTCATCAAAAATGCAAAACAGTGAGTACTTTCTCTATAATTAATTTATGCTACGGTGCTGTTTACCTGTAATATGCAATGATGTTTAATCTGAAAAATTGTTTATACATAAGGAAAAGACGGTATAATTCATTAGTGGTGATACAGATATTAAAATGTATCTACTATATTAATTTATCAAACTGGTTTAAAAATATGGAGCATTGTATTATGATATTGATGTGATACAGATATTAACATGTATCTACTATATTAATTTATCAAAGTATGATTTTTTTTTTAAAAATATGGAGCATTGTATTATGATATCGATGTGATACAGATATTAACACGTATCTACTATATTAATTTATCAAAGTATGATTTTTTTAAATATGGAGCATTGTATTATGATTATGTATTATGTTTTTTTTTAAACCATATTACAAAAGTATCAGTTTAACACGACTGTTTTACAGCAATGTTTATCCATATCACAAAAGTATCAGTTTAACACGACTGTTTTACAGCAATGTTTATTTTGCATTATGCTATGTTGTTTTAACTGTTGTATTTTTTATCCGATGTAACTAAAATCTGCAGCATTGTTTATTTAAGCTGCGGGGTTTCCATAAAGGACCTTAAAATAAAATGTTTTGGATTTATTCAGTTTTAAATCTTATTTAGAGATTATTTTAGTCAGACATGCTTATATGTGAATAGGCCTATTTAATTCCTCTTCAGTTACTTACTTCTTAAATTTTGCTAGGTTACTTTTTAATTCTTCTTTTACTCTGTCTTTGATTTTAACTTTTAGCAATTTGCATGATAAAATTGTTTAAAATGTAAGCTATAAATATGAATGGCACAATGTGATAACCAAAATATATAAAAGTCAAGTCAAAGCTATTTATATAGGCTAGCACTTTTCATTGCCATTTAAAATAACATGGTCTTTCCTTTTCTCTCTAGAGACAGCAAACACTGCAGGACAATCAGGCACCCAAGTAACATGTTAGTATGGTTTATATTTTATTTTTAATGAGAAAACATTATAGAGTGCAACAGGCGGTATCTGGGAGTAAAAACATTTACTTTCTCCATACGGAAATTAATTTAAAAGACAGACCTACTGTGAGCTAAGAGGTTGTTAATACATGGTATTTGCTTCTGATCAAGCCTTCAGCTTATTTTTTTTTTGTTGTAATTAATCATGTTTTACAGTTGAACTCCAGGTGAATACTACATTACCCATGAGCCATGATGCTGTAGTGAAAATTATGTCAAACATAGTTTTTAAAAAAAAAAAGCAACACACTCCAAAATAGCTCTGCCCCCTCCCATGAAGCACTGCGAATGACATAATCTCCCTACCCTCTCAAAATACTGAAATGTTTGTATAAGCTATATATGCGTATTTATATATAAATATATATATTTTTTAAAATCACTATGGGAAATAAGAATGAAAAAGGGGTGGGGGAGGCACTGTTGCACTCTATGTATAATGAACAATTGACAGATGAACTGACAGATATTTTATGTAAACAGGCAAAATCTCTGCATCTGATGGTGGCCATGTGTTTTCACCGATCATAACTGGTTTAACTCTTGGCTCCTTTGAGATCCACATGACTTCTGCCAAATCAAATGTACCGGCACATTGTAAGTGTAATAAAACAGTTTCGCCTATGTATTAAATTAATCTTAATTAACCAGTCCGAGTTAACTATTTGGGACCAATTTTAAGGAAGGTTACATTCTGGTCTAACAGTGTCATGTACAAATTTGCAATACAGAATTGTTTTTGGTACTATTGGATCGAGTTTTGTAGAATTTATTTTATGTGCTGTCCTGCTCCTGGATTATTCAGACTCAGAATTGTAACTATTACTATAGCCTTTATCAGCCATTTATTTTACTGCAGACTTATCAACCTTATTTATTTACTGCAGATTTTATCAAAGCAACTAATTAACTCAATTCATGGCAGCAATAATTAAAGAAGAAAAAAAAATGAACAATTGACAGATGAACTGACAGATATTTTATGTAAACAGGCAAAATCTCTACATCTGATGATGGCCATGTGTTTTCGCCGATCATAACTGGTTCAAGCTCCTTTGAGATCAATATGACTTCTGCCAAATCAAATGTGCCAGCAAATTGTAAGTGTAATACACGAGAAACTATTAAAACAGTTTTTGCGTATGTAATGTATAAAATTAATCTTAATTAAGCAGTCCGAGTTAACTATTTGGGACTAATTTTAAGGAAAGTTACATTCTGATCTAACAGCATCATGTACAAATTTGAAATATTTTTGGTACTATTGGATCGAGTTTTGTAGAATAAACCCAGATTAATTTATTTTATGCGGTGTCATGCTCCTGGATTATTCAGACTCAGAATTGTAACTATAGCCTTTTATTTTACGGCACTTATTTATTTTACTACATATTTGATCAAAGCCAAATACTGTCCAAAAGGGACGACTGGGAAAGAAGAGAAACAGGTCAATACAAGGTTAGATTCAATCTTTATATTCTTTCCCATTTTGCCTTCATTTTCCTTTTCCTGTTTTAATTTTTCAATTTTTATATTCTCAGATCATCAAGGGTTTCTGAAAGCAAACACCAGTCAGTTGGTCGAAAAAATGAAGAACATTGATTCAATCATTGACAATCTTGATTGCTCAATGAATCAGTTACAAATGTGCGAGCGAATCCGACATGAAGACGAGGGAACCGCTGGACTATGTGAATTGTGAAAGCATTTTCAACGACCTGGTCAACGCTTTGTTCAAGCATGAAGAATCTCTCATGAAGAAACTGCAATAACCACTGTTGTAGCCTATTGTTTGGCATTATGTACTTAAATAGTTTTTTTAAATAAAATGTTTTTAATAATTGATTGGTGATGGAGTTTTAATTTTTGTATTTAGAACCAAGTATATTGCACAAGTAAGAAGAAACCAAACTGGCCATATAATGATATATTGCACATAATAAACAATGGCAAAATTTGTATTCCTTAAAAAACAGGCAATGTTTGAGAACCCTAATATTGGTGTAATCTCTGCGAGGTCTCAACCACAAACGCAAAACTTTGTGGTGGGTGATACGGGCATAGCTTTACTAAAGGAAAATATTATGGAAGTCATTTTCAAACTATATTTTATTTATTTATATTATGGTTTTCATGTTGATTTAAAGTTTTTGTTATTAACTAATACCTTTATTTTTTACATCCAGCACAAAATTTTGTTCAAAAATCATTCTCTGACCCCAAATAATCAGATAATGTTGTGTTCACAATCTATAATTAGATATTCTCCTGCTTAGTATGTGTGTAAATAGTTGTGCTTAAATATTTGGATGTATTTTTACAAGCCAACATATTTTGTCACACTGTAGCGATTTTTATATAACATATTTTGTCACACACTTGTTAAAGACTATGGCCTACCGTTAAAACATAATCTTTATACAGGAATCACCCGTGTCCAAAACATCCATGTAAGATTCAAAAGACCAAATCACTAAGAAGACAGGGGATGAAAAGCACCGTTTATAATAAATACACAAAGTATTAATGCAAAAAGTAAGTGTATGCTGTTTCACACTTAAACTATTACAACAGAATCACATCTGACTATGCAGATAAAATTGCACAAAAGTAAATTCTAGTGATCAACTTGCTAAAGAGTCAATACAACATGAGCCATACAAAAAAGCCACTTGTGATCAGTTTTGTATGTTTGTAATTGACATCATGTTTCTTTTTGTACAGTTTGCAAAAACTATAGTCTCCGAGCGTGGTCAAACATATAGGAATTTATGAAAAACATGAACAGATATTTCTACATGAGATATTTATTTTAGAACATCTTTCAGCTATGTCTACGAAACATCGACATGAAAGATGAGTATTGCTGTTTTTCTGTTACCTATAAAACTATTATACTTCAAACTCGTCTAGCTATTGCCCATTTCACAGCACAGTCGGTTATTTTTTCTACGTGGCTAAACAACGGTTAAGCTAATGAATTACCGTTGAAAGGCGGGATGATTCATTTTTTATTCCGTCTACACCGATACTTTGACACAAGAGTTTTAGTCAGGGGGTCTTTTAGGCCTGATCCAGAAAACAGACATTGTGTTTTATGTCTTAATAATCGTTCTTCTTTTTATGAAAAGTAAGCAGTTTTTGGCCTCATCATCAAAAATGTTTAAACATATTGTAAATATCAATTGTTATATAAATTATATGTGAAACACGCTCAGTCGCATTAGAGTCGGATTCTTGTTTATATTGAAGTTTGTTATTGAACCGCTAGTGTTCTTAAATTGTTTACCACGGTTTCATTTTTAACAACACAATCGTAACACTTTTCGTATTTTGTACGATGTTTTCTTTACACTCTCACCCCATGGATATCGGTTTCCTACAGTTAGCTGTAATGTTGGTGAACTCTAGGCCTTCTCTTTTTCATATACGACAGTATTTGCATGAATTGGCTTGATTTAATAAAATGATGGTTTAAACCACATTATATTATTATACCATTTTTAAATTGCGCTTAAATGTATATTTTATATTTTAACCCTTTATGCAAATATAGAATAGGCCTACCGCACAAGGATCTCTGAAATATTTTTTTCGTGTAAAACATCTATGTAGATCTATGTTTTTAAAAATACAAAGACATCTTTCTACCAGCGACCCTCAAAATCTGGGCATACAACAAAACACAGTGCATCCGTGTAGCTACGATGATTGATCAGAAAATTACTTTTGTCGCTTTGTTTGAAGAAACACTTTAATCAGCTGGTGCTTGATAACTATTAAACAACCCTCAATTCGGTAATGATGCGATATTGATATCGCGTTTTAATTTCAACTCAATGCGCTAAAGGTCTATAACTGAACTTTAACGTCTTAATATTTGGTAAAAGTTAACTTAAAGCCTTACTTTCTAAACGCTTTTTACGGAACTTGTTGCGAACATTCACTCAGCCATATGTTTAAAAAATATATATATTGGTGTAATTAATAGAATTCCTGAAGACAACCGATCCGAAACCTCTTATCACTTAGTCGAACTCCATTATCCTTTAAGACTGCGTCTTTTAAACGTTTTTAACCGCCTAAAGACTCAGGGTTAGACGGTCTATAATAAGCTTTTTCAAAAGCTCCGACATGTTCTCGTTTCGACCTCTGTAAAAGAAATAACACACACATATGCATAGTGGTTCAACCTTTTTATTAAAATGACACATCTAATATTACAATCAGTAAAAACAGGATAGATAATGACTACATGTTATAAGTAATATAATAAAAGAATTAATAAAATAAATAATGGTCGTACAAAACTCTAAATGATATAATGACATTAGACCCTAGTGAAAAAAGGGGTAACAATAACATCATTGATAGTCTAACCAGTAGATGAAATTTCTGCAATCCATCATGTTACGATCTATGATGTAATTGACAAACATTTCGATAACTCTGGACGTGTCATCCTCGTCATTGTCTTTTAGTTTTGGTATCATTAGCTTACATACATCGGCCACATACGTACACATACAGAGTACATCGGGGATTTCTAACTCACAGCTGCATTCAAGCATCATAACCAGAGCATCTTTTACAAGTACAGACGGCGGCTCAATACCGTTGACACATATGTTTGATAATTCACCCCAAGAATCAGGCGTACCTCTTATCAATCTCATATGTTTCTTGAGATTTCTTACACGCTTGGTTTCAACATTAACGTCGTCATCATCATCATCATCATCATCCGATTCACTTGAATACTCGATGACTCTTTCCATTAATGAAATCAGCTGGGTTCTGTAATGTCCTTTAAACATGAATTCCATGTAACTCTTTCGGCTAAAGGCAGCAGCCATGCTGGTGGGGGTTTGGTCACTCTCCATTCACGATTGAGAAACCTAGCCAGAGGTCGACGACGTCGGAGACGATCTCCTTGCTGGATTTGTCCAAAAGCTCGTCTCTGATTTCTTGTAGTTTAGTACCGATGAATGGCTCGTCTTTTAATTCGCGCAGAATAGCCCCGAGTGTTCCTTGAATAGTCTCAGGCTGTGATTTTAACCCGCACCTGTTTAGGACAAATGCTATGATGAGTCGTAGAAGACTAGTTTGCGGTAGGTTCAAACAAACAGGAATGTCGAAGCAAGCTTTAGCAGGCCAACCAAATGTTTACCACGGTTCCTCGCAAATGTTCCTTCAACTTCTGATTAATGAGATGTAGCAGTAGACCCAACAGTCAGCGTTTTTACGATTTTGAATCCATTTGAAGCAACCGTCTGTAGCGCCGAAACCAGGTTTAGCAGCGTTACCACCACACACACACAAACAGTTAGGAGAAACCGGCTTGCGTGCGATAACTGAGGCTGGGCTCTGTGTAGAGTTTATCAGGACAACTGATAGTGCTCACCCGCCCGTAGGAGGAGTTGTATAGGGGTGTCATCGTCATGACATCGTAAACTGTTACGTAGGATTAAAGCCTCATTGAATCATAAGTCATGGAGAAGTTATGCATATACCGCCAGAGAGAATTCTATTAATTACACCAATATATATTTTTTTTAAACATATGGCTGAGTGAATGTTCGCAACAAGTTCCGTAAAAAGCGTTTAGAAAGTAAGGCTTTAAGTTAACTTTTACCAAATATTAAGACGTTAAAGTTCAGTTATAGACCTTTAGCGCATTGAGTTGAAATTAAAACGCGATATCAATATCGCATCATTACCGAATTGAGGGTTGTTTAATAGTTATCAAGCACCAGCTGATTAAAGTGTTTCTTCAAACAAAGCGACAAAAGTAATTTTCTGATCAATCATCGTAGCTACACGGATGCACTGTGTTTTGTTGTATGCCCAGATTTTGAGGGTCGCTGGTAGAAAGATGTCTTTGTATTTTTAAAAACATAGATCTACATAGATGTTTTACACGAAAAAAATATTTCAGAGATCCTTGTGCGGTAGGCCTATTCTATATTTGCATAAAGGGTTAAAATATAAAATATACATTTAAGCGCAATTTAAAAATGGTATAATAATATAATGTGGTTTAAACCATCATTTTATTAAATCAAGCCAATTCATGCAAATACTGTCGTATATGAAAAAGAGAAGGCCTAGAGTTCACCAACATTACAGCTAACTGTAGGAAACCGATATCCATGGGGTGAGAGTGTAAAGAAAACATCGTACAAAATACGAAAAGTGTTACGATTGTGTTGTTAAAAATGAAACCGTGGTAAACAATTTAAGAACACTAGCGGTTCAATAACAAACTTCAATATAAACAAGAATCCGACTCTAATGCGACTGAGCGTGTTTCACATATAATTTATATAACAATTGATATTTACAATATGTTTAAACATTTTTGATGATGAGGCCAAAAACTGCTTACTTTTCATAAAAAGAAGAACGATTATTAAGACATAAAACACAATGTCTGTTTTCTGGATCAGGCCTAAAAGACCCCCTGACTAAAACTCTTGTGTCAAAGTATCGGTGTAGACGGAATAAAAAATGAATCATCCCGCCTTTCAACGGTAATTCATTAGCTTAACCGTTGTTTAGCCACGTAGAAAAAATAACCGACTGTGCTGTGAAATGGGCAATAGCTAGACGAGTTTGAAGTATAATAGTTTTATAGGTAACAGAAAAACAGCAATACTCATCTTTCATGTCGATGTTTCGTAGACATAGCTGAAAGATGTTCTAAAATAAATATCTCATGTAGAAATATCTGTTCATGTTTTTCATAAATTCCTATATGTTTGACCACGCTCGGAGACTATAGTTTTTGCAAACTGTACAAAAAGAAACATGATGTCAATTACAAACATACAAAACTGATCACAAGTGGCTTTTTTGTATGGCTCATGTTGTATTGACTCTTTAGCAAGTTGATCACTAGAATTTACTTTTGTGCAATTTTATCTGCATAGTCAGATGTGATTCTGTTGTAATAGTTTAAGTGTGAAACAGCATACACTTACTTTTTGCATTAATACTTTGTGTATTTATTATAAACGGTGCTTTTCATCCCCTGTCTTCTTAGTGATTTGGTCTTTTGAATCTTACATGGATGTTTTGGACACGGGTGATTCCTGTATAAAGATTATGTTTTAAAGGTAGGCCATAGTCTTTACAAGTGTGTGACAAAATATGTTATATAAAAATCGCTACAGTGTGACAAAATATGTTGGCTTGTAAAAATACATCCAAATATTTAAGCACAACTATTTACACACATACTAAGCAGGAGAATATCTAATTATAGATTGTGAACACAACATTATCTGATTATTTGGGGTCAGAGAATGATTTTTGAACAAAATTTTGTGCTGGATGTAAAAAATAAAGGTATTAGTTAATAACAAAAACTTTAAATCAACATGAAAACCATAATATAAATAAATAAAATATAGTTTGAAAATGACTTCCATAATATTTTCCTTTAGTAAAGCTATGCCCGTATCACCCACCACAAAGTTTTGCGTTTGTGGTTGAGACCTCGCAGAGATTACACCAATATTAGGGTTCTCAAACATTGCCTGTTTTTTAAGGAATACAAATTTTGCCATTGTTTATTATGTGCAATATATCATTATATGGCCAGTTTGGTTTCTTCTTACTTGTGCAATATACTTGGTTCTAAATACAAAAATTAAAACTCCATCACCAATCAATTATTAAAAACATTTTATTTAAAAAAACTATTTAAGTACATAATGCCAAACAATAGGCTACAACAGTGGTTATTGCAGTTTCTTCATGAGAGATTCTTCATGCTTGAACAAAGCGTTGACCAGGTCGTTGAAAATGCTTTCACAATTCACATAGTCCAGCGGTTCCCTCGTCTTCATGTCGGATTCGCTCGCACATTTGTAACTGATTCATTGAGCAATCAAGATTGTCAATGATTGAATCAATGTTCTTCATTTTTTCGACCAACTGACTGGTGTTTGCTTTCAGAAACCCTTGATGATCTGAGAATATAAAAATTGAAAAATTAAAACAGGAAAAGGAAAATGAAGGCAAAATGGGAAAGAATATAAAGATTGAATCTAACCTTGTATTGACCTGTTTCTCTTCTTTCCCAGTCGTCCCTTTTGGACAGTATTTGGCTTTGATCAAATATGTAGTAAAATAAATAAGTGCCGTAAAATAAAAGGCTATAGTTACAATTCTGAGTCTGAATAATCCAGGAGCATGACACCGCATAAAATAAATTAATCTGGGTTTATTCTACAAAACTCGATCCAATAGTACCAAAAATATTTCAAATTTGTACATGATGCTGTTAGATCAGAATGTAACTTTCCTTAAAATTAGTCCCAAATAGTTAACTCGGACTGCTTAATTAAGATTAATTTTATACATTACATACGCAAAAACTGTTTTAATAGTTTCTCGTGTATTACACTTACAATTTGCTGGCACATTTGATTTGGCAGAAGTCATATTGATCTCAAAGGAGCTTGAACCAGTTATGATCGGCGAAAACACATGGCCATCATCAGATGTAGAGATTTTGCCTGTTTACATAAAATATCTGTCAGTTCATCTGTCAATTGTTCATTTTTTTTTCTTCTTTAATTATTGCTGCCATGAATTGAGTTAATTAGTTGCTTTGATAAAATCTGCAGTAAATAAATAAGGTTGATAAGTCTGCAGTAAAATAAATGGCTGATAAAGGCTATAGTAATAGTTACAATTCTGAGTCTGAATAATCCAGGAGCAGGACAGCACATAAAATAAATTCTACAAAACTCGATCCAATAGTACCAAAAACAATTCTGTATTGCAAATTTGTACATGACACTGTTAGACCAGAATGTAACCTTCCTTAAAATTGGTCCCAAATAGTTAACTCGGACTGGTTAATTAAGATTAATTTAATACATAGGCGAAACTGTTTTATTACACTTACAATGTGCCGGTACATTTGATTTGGCAGAAGTCATGTGGATCTCAAAGGAGCCAAGAGTTAAACCAGTTATGATCGGTGAAAACACATGGCCACCATCAGATGCAGAGATTTTGCCTGTTTACATAAAATATCTGTCAGTTCATCTGTCAATTGTTCATTATACATAGAGTGCAACAGTGCCTCCCCCACCCCTTTTTCATTCTTATTTCCCATAGTGATTTTAAAAAATATATATATTTATATATAAATACGCATATATAGCTTATACAAACATTTCAGTATTTTGAGAGGGTAGGGAGATTATGTCATTCGCAGTGCTTCATGGGAGGGGGCAGAGCTATTTTGGAGTGTGTTGCTTTTTTTTTTTAAAAACTATGTTTGACATAATTTTCACTACAGCATCATGGCTCATGGGTAATGTAGTATTCACCTGGAGTTCAACTGTAAAACATGATTAATTACAACAAAAAAAAAATAAGCTGAAGGCTTGATCAGAAGCAAATACCATGTATTAACAACCTCTTAGCTCACAGTAGGTCTGTCTTTTAAATTAATTTCCGTATGGAGAAAGTAAATGTTTTTACTCCCAGATACCGCCTGTTGCACTCTATAATGTTTTCTCATTAAAAATAAAATATAAACCATACTAACATGTTACTTGGGTGCCTGATTGTCCTGCAGTGTTTGCTGTCTCTAGAGAGAAAAGGAAAGACCATGTTATTTTAAATGGCAATGAAAAGTGCTAGCCTATATAAATAGCTTTGACTTGACTTTTATATATTTTGGTTATCACATTGTGCCATTCATATTTATAGCTTACATTTTAAACAATTTTATCATGCAAATTGCTAAAAGTTAAAATCAAAGACAGAGTAAAAGAAGAATTAAAAAGTAACCTAGCAAAATTTAAGAAGTAAGTAACTGAAGAGGAATTAAATAGGCCTATTCACATATAAGCATGTCTGACTAAAATAATCTCTAAATAAGATTTAAAACTGAATAAATCCAAAACATTTTATTTTAAGGTCCTTTATGGAAACCCCGCAGCTTAAATAAACAATGCTGCAGATTTTAGTTACATCGGATAAAAAATACAACAGTTAAAACAACATAGCATAATGCAAAATAAACATTGCTGTAAAACAGTCGTGTTAAACTGATACTTTTGTGATATGGATAAACATTGCTGTAAAACAGTCGTGTTAAACTGATACTTTTGTAATATGGTTTAAAAAAAAAACATAATACATAATCATAATACAATGCTCCATATTTAAAAAAATCATACTTTGATAAATTAATATAGTAGATACGTGTTAATATCTGTATCACATCGATATCATAATACAATGCTCCATATTTTTAAAAAAAAAATCATACTTTGATAAATTAATATAGTAGATACATGTTAATATCTGTATCACATCAATATCATAATACAATGCTCCATATTTTTAAACCAGTTTGATAAATTAATATAGTAGATACATTTTAATATCTGTATCACCACTAATGAATTATACCGTCTTTTCCTTATGTATAAACAATTTTTCAGATTAAACATCATTGCATATTACAGGTAAACAGCACCGTAGCATAAATTAATTATAGAGAAAGTACTCACTGTTTTGCATTTTTGATGAGGTGGTCATAGAAGAGAGGGTGCAAAAGTTTTTGGTCCAGACATGGGGTATGGCACACGACCATGTGTCTTGGCTATTTTATAGCCTTTTACAGTAAGAGCCTGTGGAAAACTATGGGAAAACGGCGGAGCTGTGTGTCCACTATATTCTTTCAGTACTCTATGAATGGAACTGTTCAGGTTCAAGGCCAATTCACATTCCCAGCATTTAGGCAGACCTTTTGATAACTGTCACTCCTGAAAATAAGCCTTATGAATTAAAAGTAATTTATTACCGGTGGTTCGAAAACAGCGATGATATCACTTATTTGTCACGCACACTGTCCATGCTGGCAGGCACTACCTGTGTGATTTTTTTTCTTCAACCCTGGTGAAAATGTAAGATGATTTTATTTTTATCTAAATCTAACATAATTGCTACAGTAAATTTGTAAAATATTTATTTTAAATGAACAGAATGCTTTTCAACTTCATTAATTTAGTAAGATTTTTTAATGAACGGCATGCTTTTCAACTTTAGTTAAATTAGTAAACTATTTATTTTATATATGATATATTTTAATTTATACACTTTTAAAGGAACACAATGCTTTTCAATGGGCTCAGGAACGTGTCACAAAAACAGATACCAGGCCAGCCACAGGCTGGTGTGACAGAGAGAAAAGACTTCAGGGGAAACACTTGTGGGGTTTTTCAACCACGGTGAAACAGTAAGATGATTTTTATTTTTGTTTAATTTATATACTTTTAATTGAACAGCATGGTTTTTCAACTTGAGTCAGTGTCAAATATTTGTGAATGACTAAATGTAAATTTTATAATCATTTCATTTAAATGAACATAATGCTTTTTCAACTTCTGTGTGAGATAAACTTTCAAGGTCCTCAGCAATGCGGAGGGAGGGGAAATTCCTGCTTTGACACACACACACACACACACACACACACACACACACACACACACACACACACACACACACACACACACACACACACACACACGCGTGCTCCCTATGTTTTTGAGACAGAGTCAGATCATTCATACATTGGATTGTTTGCAATACTTTTGTGGCTCCATTTTATTTAAACTTTTTGTGTGAGGTTTTACATAAGCTGTATGTTTTTTCTTCAACTCTCTAATACATTTTTAACTGTTTGGAATATTTTTGTGACTCCATTTTATTTAAACTTTTTGTGTGAGGTTTTATTTTATATTCTTTTAAAGAACAGATAAACTTTCACCATTTTATTTAAACTGAAATGCTTGGTTCAGTGAATAGTTGTACATTTTTTATTTTTGTGGCTCCATTTTATTTAAACTGAAATGCTTGGTTCAGTGAATAGTTGTACATTTATTTCAACTTTTTGTGTGAGATTTTATTTTATATTCTTTTTTACAGAACAGATAAACTTCCAGCATTTTTTCTTATCACTTTCACAGCTCCCCTTGATAAAGCTCAGGGATGCGGTGACCAAAACACCAACTTCAAACAATCACATCTCAAACTAACTGTCACATCACTTTGTAACTGTAACATCAAAGCTTATGTTAACAAGGCCAATACCTCCCTTTTCTTGATCAAACAATCAAACTAACTGTCACACATCCATCATTTTGACAGGAGCTGTAACCGCAAGGGGCGGAACTAGGTCAAAGGTAACCATCCATCATTTTGACAGAAAGTGTAACCGGAAGGGGCGGAAACTAGGTCAAAGGTAACAGGAAGGGGCGGAACTAGGTCAAAGGTAACAGGAAGGGGAGGAACCGGAAGGGGCGGGACAAGGGGCGGGACATGAAGGGGAGGAACCGGAAGGGGCGGGGGAAGATCAAAGGATAGACACGCCCACCTGTCAATCATAGGGTCATAAATCATTTTGACACTTGCTGTATGCTATTAACTACTCACAGAGTGCTGCAGCCGGTATCACTCTGGAGATGATTGGACGGGGATTTGTGTCAAGTAATTGTGGATTCAATCCCATATTTCTTTGTATTTAGTTCTAATTTTAATTTTTTTCAATTCAAATGACAAGCTTTTTAAAAAACAAAACTGAAATATTTATTTATACTAACCTTGTGTGTCCAAAGGTAATAATCAGAATCCATTCAAGGTACTGCCCTCCTACCATTTCTGGGCTCCTTGGATTGGGCACAAAACAAGGTCCTCCAATGAGGTGCTCAACACAGAATTTGAAAAGATTAAGACTGCTAAGGTGTCTGAAGAGTCCCAAGTCTACCATGTTACAGAAGATAGACTGATGGAGGAGCTCATGACCCAAAAGGTATATTTGTTTTGTATAATGTATTTTAATTATATGTTTTTGTTTAGTTTCACATGCATTTGTTTGGGGGCACATCAAAATGTATTTTCCTAATCCTACTTTGATCAGGTTGATGTTGTTCGTAAACTGGGCAAGGAATGTGGTCTTGACACAGTTGGATCAAAACTGGACCTCATTTCACGCTTGCGTAGTGAAATGCAAACACGGCACAGCTACGACAAGATTTTCCAGAAAATATGGGGTGCATCAGGTCAGTGTTTTGGAAAGTGTAAATATATGCATTTCAAGTCTACATGGTTTGTATTGCTCATCAGTTTTTTTTTCTGCTGTATTCATGTAGGTGGTTGGTGTGCCATAATGTGCCCTTGTGGTGTTGTGTACAGCCTAAAATTCCTGATTCGAGCTGAGAGCCCACGAGACTATGCAGGTTTACTTCTGTCATGGAAACATCTTCCTAATAAATGTATTTATGATTTTGCGAGAGGTTTGGTTGCACATACAAATGTGACTAGGGCCCCAGACATTGTTCCCTTTCAGCCTTTTGAGGGAAGATTGCTTGAGCCAACTACGGAAAACATCTCCATGGCCAGAGAGGGCAAGATATTTTCCCATCTGTCATGGCTCCGTGAAAAGAAAGAAACACCAGATGAAAATGGTCATCCTATTACTGGATCTGCTGACCACTTTGTGTTGTACGACACGTTTCATGAGTCCAACACCAAAGACCCAAGGGACATCTTGAGGAAGATTTCTCTGGTTCCTGAGCTTGCTGGGAAGATAAATAGCCAAGTTGTGGAACAATTTTTTTCGCAAATGAGGAAAAACAATTATTTCCTGAATAATGCAGCACCAGCAACAAATATATTCCTTTTGAGAAGCATTGTACACCACCGCAATCAAAGGACTAACAATGAATTCATCAAAAGAGCCAGAAAGACATTTGTGACAGACACTGAATTCAATGACTATGGCCAGGCAGTTCTATGTACCGGTAAGTCACTTTCAATCTCATGTTTTTACATTCTAGTTGTAACATACTGTTTGATTTCATGGCTTTGTAGCTTAAAATGCACATATCATAAATAATAAAAGATTACACAAATTAGGATAATATCACCGGGCAAAATCACAGAACTTAAAACGGTTGTTACTTCACATGTCAATGTATTACTCATAGCCCATTAGGGTTCACACATACAGAATAATTGATCTTCACTGGTTTACATAATACATTGTAGCACCCAAAACATTTCATGAGTGTGACCTATCACACACTGAAACACAAAACACAAAATATATCTTGGAATTAATCACATTTCAAACAAATATAAAGCCTGTTACTATTTCTTTATGAATCATAATTTGTTGACTTTGTTCAAAGGTTCTCAACAAACAGATTCAAAAACCGGGCTAATGTTTTATTTATTATTTTAATAATTATCTTTTTGTTCCTGCAACATTAGACAAAAACAAACATGAAACTCAAAAAGTGGAGACTAAGTATGTGTATAAGCATATATTAAAGTATATGTATTTTTAGACCACACATATGCAAAATTGGGTTCTTTACAGATGTTTTGTTATCTGAAAAACTTATGTACAAGGTTAAACTGTTTGTTTATAAAAAGTAAATTCATTATGTTCCTAAATTGTAATTGAGTACTCAATGACATGCATCAAGTATGTATTAATGTACACTGATAAATGTATACTCAATCAAATGAGTTAACAATGTCTTCAACAACATTTATCTAATTTCAGCAACAGAACCTGAAAACCAGTGTGGTGAGCACTGTCAAGAGTTGATTCTACCAGTAAACCTCAAGCCTTCTCGATCATGCTGGACTCTGGGACATCATTCTCTTCAGGAGCAGTTGGTACACATGAACTTTATATCGAACACCTTTCATATGTATCTCACAATCTTTGTTTTGCATTATTTTGTCATGCATAATTTTAGTGTTTTCTTTCAAAACTTTCAGATAAACTATGTCCTGGATCAGAGTAAGCCCGGGAATGAGCTGATTGTGAAAGATGGAGTAACATGCATCACCAGACCAGACTTTCAAACCCTCGGCCTGAAAAAAGAAATGGAATCCACGGTCGGAAACACACAATGAGTACTTGCAGCAAATACACTTATATGAATGATTCGTATAAATAATATATTTCATTTATAGGTCGGAAATGGATGTTTTAGGATCCTCAGAGAGATTCTACAGTTGCAGGTTCGATGTTAAATTTACTGTAAATTTGGAGGGGACAAAAAAAAAAATTTCATGGCATTTATCTTATTGGAATGATTGACATTCTGCAGGGAAAAGACGTTTTCATCGTTGATCTCTATGTTCAATCTCCCCTTTCCAGTTTTCCGGTAAGAAACAGTTTTCGTGAAATCAGACTGTGAATGTCAGTTTGCTGCTTTATTGGGACACATAGGTTTTGCAAACAGGGTGACACTTGGGCAAATCACTGAGTCCTGTTTGCTCTAGCAACTATGTATGTCGTCTCTATGCTAAATTAAAGTAGAAGTAAGGATGACATGTAAGGATTTCAGTTACATCAACAAAAGTGTTGAGCAGTATTTAACCACCATCATCCTTTTAGTACATGACTGTACAATTTGTTTGCCTCTTGTAATTAGGTGAATTCGCACATGAAAGATGCCTAGATTATTCCATTGTGGACCCCTGGGCACTGCACGCTGTGTGTAAGTTATGCAAACTTAGTTCCTATTGTGTATATTACAAGCCATGAGGATAAACATAGGTTTAATATGCTATTGGCCTGTGTTTCATATCAACACATCATTAATCGATAATATCACTTTCCTGGTGGAATGCTCTGCCCACAGCCCTTGTCAACTGGGCAAGGATTTAATCTATACTTGACACAGTTGGTGACTGGTTAACCATAGACAATGAAATAATATTAAAATGTTAATCTTATATTTTGAATTCTAACAATGTAATGTTTGGTTAGAGTTCACTAAATTTGGGAGTGTTAGTCTGCTAGGTCATTGTTCTATTGTCACTATAAGTTATCTACTTTTCATCAAGAGTGCATGTTCTCTATAGGTCTTGAGACCACAACAACAAGAAATGTTGTTACTGGACTCCAAATATCCATACAAACCACAAGGGTTTTGTTGTGGTTTTCAATCTTTCTGAAAAATAACTTCGCAGAGATCTTTGATGCCAGAAATAATTAGACTTTATTTTCGAACGCCGTTCCGTTCCATAGAACGACGCTCTAACGCTCTGGCCCTGCGGCCCACTGGCCCTCTGGCCTTCCAGTGCGCTCCCGAGTATATTTTGGTTCAGAGTTATATACATACATCTTCTTCCAAAGAAGGTAACACACCCTATAGATAGTTTTGGGTAAAGGTCTTTTACCATGTGACTTCTCGGAATAGAATTTTCTGCAGCAAACAACATTCCATTCAAGGTCTTTCACATACACAGAGGAAATCCAAAGTCACAGACAGAAGAAATAATTGTGTCCAAATATATAGCTAAATTACTTGTTTTCTAAATAATAAAATCTTCAACATTCCCTCCTCTGAGGCTTATCTAAGCCTCACTTTCACTATCCTTTACCAGAGTGTAGTTTCAAAATCCAGCTCTCTCATTTATGCTACCTAGTGACCCAACTGAGTCACCCATTCTCCTTTCCAATTACTGGATTAAGCCAGCACACTCCGGAGGAGCACTCGAGCCAAACATCTCTCTCGATTTTCTTTCAGTTGTTTTTTTCTTTTTCTTTCAATGGAAAGAGTAAAAAATTTGAATTCTCCCTAATCAAAATTAAACCAAAGAATAAGACAGTGTTATAAGTGTGTGTATACATTTGGTTCAGCATTGCCTGTTATTGACACAGTTATGTAGAGTATGTCAAACATAAAAGTCTCTTATACTATTGAAAGTTTTCTTGCGGTGTAGATATCCTCTTGGGTCTGGCTCATCAATCATCTTCTTCGTCCTCAATTCCTCATTTACTGGAATCAACATCCAGGGTTTGTAATTATCAATTTGGTTGCCCTCTCAAATTAGTTTTCATTATCTTTTTTCCGCATTTTCATTCGTTTAACCGTGGTTTTCCAACTAGTGATCTTAATATACAAAGTACACAACAGAATAATAACCCACTTTCAATATCCCTAATTGAGCAAACCTTAATTTTCAAAACTTTTCATTAAGTTTTCCTTAACTTCTGCTCTTAAGTTTTTCTTGACTCAATCGTAATCGCTAAATTTTCCTCCCTGCGCAATATTATTTAGTAAAAGTGCAACACTGATCACCAAACATAAGTCAGTTTACTTTTTTCACATAATTGTTTTTCTCCTAATGCAGACAAAGCATTATAATAAATATCTGCTTATTATAGTAGTCTAATTGATTCATTATGCATTTTTGTTCTACTTGATCCATATGACATTAATTCAGAATATGGCTGGGTAAACATAACTCTCTCATTTTTATCACTTCTTATGAGAGAATATCATTTCTTAAATTCGAAGAATCCATCTTTTAGTCAGTCAATTTTAGTGAACAGAACACTTTACACCTATCTAATAAATTGCAATACATTTCACTTACTGTCTGTTTTATTACCAAATTTAAACAATAAATTCCATTTTGACCTTTTTAATCTCACGTATTGCTTCCTATTCTCATTGTAGCTCCTCAGTTCAAGACTAAACTGAATACATTTTCTTCGTTTCTACTAATTTCTAAATAAACTATCATGAATAAACTAATTATGTCTCATGTAATCACTCTAACTAAGAAAGCTTCAGAGCAATGTTACATTTATCTCATAAAAGTCATTCAATAAACTCATTAGACAATTAGAAAATAACTCAAGAAAATAACTTTTTGCACTCTTACATATTCCTTATATGTACTTTTTTTCTTTATATCTAACAATCTAAAAGTTTGTCTATCAACCATTTAAACCATTAGCATTATAACTTAATTTTTTTTTAAAACTTCCTTGTGTTCGTATGCAACTTATTTTTAATCTTCAATACTTCTGTTTAGTTGACATATAATCTGACCTTATTTCTGATAGATTTTCAATCTAAGGATTACTTCTGTTAGAAATATAATTTCTGTTCCTGTCCTCCTCTGTTGATTTCATCGCTTTTACCCATCTATATCATGTCCACATAATCCATTACCAAGTGTTTTAATAGTTCTTCTGTAGACTGATATATGGCCTATTTTTGTCGCTGTTCTTTTCTTAACTTCGTTTTTGCCACAAATTTCACAAAACTTTGCAAAAATGCTTTTAATTTAATTTTCTTACCTTACTCCCCCCTTTGCGCACTGGTTTAAAACCATTGCGCATCTGGATTGAGAATATTCAAAAGTATTCACTGGTTCAACAATCTGTCCTTCATGTGAATGCCAAATATCTATTTTTGACCCCCCTCTGGTGCCATTTAGATTGTTCACAAGGGCCTGTTTGTTATTGGATTTCAATAACTTCCTCTAAGTCTATAAACTTTCTATACTTTCTATCAAGCACTACTTGATATCATTTTAACTAATCAATTGCATTTTGAATCAAATTGTATTCTTATCAATTAAAATTTAAATTTAATATTTGTTAATACTTGCTTTAATTTCAACTGTAGCCTTAAATTAATTAAGTATACCCTTGTATTGACAAATTTCTCCTGAGTATCCATTAAGATTTATTAAAGTTATTTTTAGTTCTAATTTTTTCCTTCATGAATTGTCTTAATTCCCACTATGCTATATCAATTTCTTACATTAATTGTTAACATTATTTTAGTTTCTTTTCTTTTTTTCATTATCATTGTTTTCTATGTTGCTTTAATATATTTTTCTCTTCAATCATTTTTGTTATGGTGGGGTTATTATTAAGTTGCTACTGAATCTATTCAAGGGATGAACATTCATTCATAGGAAAGTTGGTTGATGTTGTAGAAGATTTTATTATTTAGAAAACAAGTAATTTTGCTATATATTTGGACACAATTATTTCTTCTGTCTGTGACTTTGGATTTCCTCTGTGTATGTGAAAGACCTTGAATGGAATGTTGTTTGCTGCAGAAAATTCTATTCTGAGAAGTCACATGGTAAAAGACCTTCACCCAAAACTATCTATAGGGTGTGTTACCTTCTTTGGAAGAAGAAGTATGTATATAACTCTGAACCAAAATATACTCGGGAGCGCGCACTGGAAGGCCAGAGGGCCAGTGGGCCGCAGGGCCAGAGCGTTAGAGCGTCGTTCTATGGAACGGGACGGCGTTCGAAAATAAAGTCTAATTATTTCTGGCATCAAAGATCTCTGCGAAGTTATTTTTCAGAAAGATTGAAAACCACAACATTTGGCGACCCCGGCAGGAACTTGGGTTGAAGCGGAAGGAACCACGAAAGGCAACACTGGTGACCGACACAGACAACAGTGGCCACTGTACTTTGAGGTGAGCAAATTTTTGCTTTTGAAAAAGTATGTGTTGTCACCAGTGAGCCAGAGTGGTAAGACCCTTTAAAATGCTTCTCCAAGTTTAAAGAACTAAAAAATTGAAAAGAGGATCTTTGATTCTAGAAATAAGTGTCTATTGTTTGTTGATGATGTCAAGTACTGTGTTATAGCGTGGCGGAGCTCCCGTTAGTGTTTGCCAGTGTTTATATAATCTGATGCAGATTGTTAGATTATTGCTGATATTGCAATGAAGAAATAGCTTGCTTTTTCCTGCAACGAAGAACTTGCTTTACTAAAAACAGAATGGGAGAACTGCTGTTGTCAACCAGTGATTATTATATAGTATAAAAGAACCAGGAAAAAGATGGTTAAAAGTGGAATTTAGATAAAGAGCTAATAGCTCAGGAACAAATATTTATAAAGACTAATTTGATCTATGCAGCTCTCTGAGTGTTCAAGTTTCAGATGGCTTCAGTGTCGAATGGAAGAGGTGAAAGGTCAAAGACACGACTGCAGAGAGAAGAAGAAGAGAGGGTGAGGGGCTTTCAGCTCCCCTTCTGAAGATGACCACTCTCTGGAAAACTCAGCATGGAGAAAGACTGTTTAATGCTGGAAAAGGTGAAACTTTCACTATTTCACTGGAGACTTTTTCCTGAGGACAAGAGGAAAATCCTGAGATGCAAAGCTGTGGCAAAATCTATCAAAAGCCCAAACTCAGCAGAGGCAGAGAAACAACAGAGCCAATATACAGTCTACCACACCAAGCCTTGAGTGACAGCTAGGCTGACGACACATGCAGAGCGACAGCCATGAAGCTTCAACAGACTGATCATCTAAAAACAGAAGAACTGACCGACATCCTTCCCTTACGGGCAACACAGGTGTGGCAACTTCAATGATCACTCTAGAGACTGCTTCAAATTTAGTTATTATATTAACTTTATTCATTCTGATTATTCACTGGTCTCATAAGCAATTCTTTATATTCTCTCCTAAACTAACCCTCTTTGCTTTTCCAGTAGGTTCAAGTCCAGCCATATAAAAAAGAAAGAGAATACACTGAAAGAGAGAAGTGGGTGCTCAACTCACCAAATAGTTCAAACTGAGGCTGGATTTGGTATAGTGAGGGCTATTACATTACATAATACATTATTCTGTAGAAAAGAAAAAGATAGACGCAAAATGTCAAATAATTATTATTGTTTACAAAACAATGATACTGGTCACTCCATTTTGTTTTGGTAAGTTTTTAGAGATATAGATTGGAGAAAAAATTATTCCAAAAGTCCAAGCTTATGAAATCGCAAAAAATGCTGTCAAAACTGGGATAATGAGATGGAAATGTTGTTGGCCATGGATCCAAGATTATGCAGAGATCTCCAATGTATATCATAAAGCAGCTCAAATCAGAAAAACAAATGACAAAATGCATTTGAAAAATTACAATTGGCAGGCCTATTATACTAAAATACTTAGTCTATTAGATTTTGTAAAAAGAAAAAAAGGATTATAACACTGGTGTTAAACTAAACCTTATGATCATTGACACTTCTCAGTAGTGTTTGACATAGCTGTGTTGACCTGATCAGACCTTATGGCTAAAATTCTAGAAAGGTGTTCAGGTGGAGAGAAAACCTTTTCTTTACCTTGATATGTTTCGACTGCAACCTGCAGTCTTCCTCCACCTGAACAACACCTTGTCTTTCTAGAAGAAAATTTTCCAATTTCTACAGTATGTTGGTTCTGATCTACTTCCTAAAGGAAATAAGCCTTTCATTTATTTGTTATTGTTTAGTTCAACTTGATGAGTCACAACACAATGTGATGTATTCATTTCTGTGTTCTACAGAACATAAGCTACATACAAATAATTCTTAAGTTATAACTACACGACACAGAAAGTGCTTTGAGTTGTTGTTACTCAATAAAAGAGTTAAGTAATTCAGCAGCTTTTTTAAAAATTCAGACTTTTTTTAATACTGCAATCACTTCGTAGTGTATTTTCGTTTACTGATGTGAAATGGAAAATCAATAATCGCTAATCGAGAATCGTTAATAATCGAAAATTGACTGTAATCGAATCGGGACTTCAATAATCGTAATCGAATCAAATCGGGAAATCAGACAGATTAACCACCCCTAGTAGCTAGCCGTATTAAGCAGCTTGAAGGCATCTTTGTCTCGACTGTATCGATTGTAGAGGTGCGTCTTTATCTTCGTTTTCATTTCATTGAGTGCTGCCGGATCACCGGTGGATGGCTGAAGATGTGACAAAAGTACATACTTCAGGGGGAGAGCAGCTGATGCTGTTGGAAATCGGTCGGTGGATAACGCCTCAGTGGCCACTTTGAATGGCTTAAGCACTGCTCTCATCTACGAAAATACACACAAACATAATTAGAATAACTTTATGGCTAGCAGCTCAACGTAACGCAGTTATGCATATGCTGCTATGCCCTCTTCTGTAGGCTATTATTAATGAAAAATCTAGCCTATTAATTGGCCAATCAATATCACCTGGTTATGCATACATACAGTACGTAGGCCTACATCATTTTTGTTACTCACCTGCTCCATAAGGGTCCGCTCGCTGGTAGTCAACTCGAGATGACAAAGTTTCTTCTCCATGATGACCGCTGCTACCGAAGCTTGTTGCTCGGTTGCCCGACACACCATGTCGTAAGTGCTGTTCCATCGGGTAGCGCAGTCGTTAATAAGCTGGTGCCTCTCGACAGCATTGATATAATTAGCCGCGTTGTCAGTGGTGATGGAAAGCACTGACTCACGACTAACGTTGTACTCTCCGAGTATGTTTGAGATGCACTCAGCAACGTTCTCGGCGGTATGGCTTTTCTGCGCTTCAGCTGTTTTGAGAATTAAATCTTTTAATTCCCAGTCATTATCTATAAAATGTGCGTTGACCGTCACAGATGGCTGGACATCACTTGCCACAGAGGCATATGTGGTCAGGGCGATCTTTTTTTCACTGATCATTTGTCTGATGTTGTCTGATGTTGTGTCATAGAATTTCACAACTCTGTCAGTGATTGTTGCGTGGCTAGGAACCGTGTACCTTGGCTCAAGCTCGTGAATAAAATCTTTAAATCCAGACCCCTGCGTGATGTTGATCGGTCTCCTGTATTTACAGATAAACCGTGTCAGTTTGACTGCTATCGTATTTTGGCGGACAGCTGGTAAGCCCCGTGATGAGGAGGGATGCAGAAAAGAAGTAATTCTTGCCTGTTTTAGCGGCGGTTCCTCGGACATCTCGCCAAGCCTGTCAGGGTGTAACGTTGTCAGGTGTGCCCTCAGGTTGCTAGTTGTCGAGTGATATTTCATTCGTACTTTGCATATTCTGCAGATTGCCACTTCTTTATTTGTGATTTTCCCATACGGTCATCCCCCAAACCAACCCCCACCCAAGTGAACATCTCCAACAACAGCGCTTGCTGAATATCAAGGGATTTTAACATCTAGTCCTAGTAAGCATAGTTTGTATGTTAGTGAGTATGTTAGTAGTGTAGTGTATGCATGTATGGTCAGATCTGTTTCAGTCTATTTTATTCACCCCTTTTCTTGAAGGCTTGACCCACATGTTTCTTGGCTTATTTTCGAAGGGCTTAGATGAAGTTTGTTGCATCTTTGCCTTGGACTGGGATCGTCTGTGATCTGATGGGTCTCAGTCCAATTGAATTGTATTTGAATTTCGGAATTCGTTCCAACAGCCCGAATTCACTTAAAGCTTCATATAAAGTACCCAGAAAAGTAAACTGTAAGCTAGAGCCCTATTTTACAGTGCAAATCCTCTCGATACTTTGCACTTCTATGATAGAAGCTTGTTCCCACATTTAGGGGGATAGTTCATCAAAAAATTTAAATTCTGTCAGTAATTACTCACCCTCATGTTTCTCCAACCACGTAAGACCTTCGTTCATCTTCGATTTGATTAAATCGAGGAGCTGGATCACTCCTCAATAGGCTTCTAAGGGATTGAAACAAGCCGGCGCAGAAAAGTTATTAAAGACATTGTTAAAATAGTCCAAGTGACTACAGTGGCTCAATCTTAAGTTTATCAAGTGACGAGAATACTTTTTGTGCGCAAACCCCCCCAAAAATAACGACTTTATTTCAACTATTCAGTTCCTTCTCTGTGGGCCTCTAGTCAGTTCACGTAGTGTGTAAGCGTAGAGCTACGTCACAAGTAGGCTCACTATTGGCCGACGCTGGTCATGTGTGTGATGCGTGTGACGTACAACACAGAACTTCTGCGCTGTTACACTACGTGAACTCACTCGAGGCCCACAGAGAAAGAAATTAATAGTTGAATTAAATTCATTTTTTATGCGCACAAAAAAAGTATTCTCATCGCTTGATAAACTTAAGATTGAGCCACGGTAGTCACTTGGACTATTTTAACAATGTCTTTAATAACTTTTCGGGGAACAAGTTTCAATCTCTGAAGAAGCCTATGGACTAGTATGGAGGAGTGATCCAGCTCTCAGATTTCATCAAAAATATCTTAATTTGTGTTTCCGAAGATGAACGAAGGTCTTACGGGGTTGGAACAACATGAGGATGAGTAAATACTGACAGAATTTACATTTTTGGGTGAACTTTCCCTTTAAGAAATTGTGTTTATGCTAAAGTGAAAGCAATTTATTTGTGTAATTTAAGCACGGCCATTGTGAACAGTATTTATCATGCACACTTGAATGTGCAAAGTAGAGCTAGGGCTACTGTATGGTGAAAGGCAAGATGTTCACTAAAAAATACAATGAACAAGTCACATGGACAATATTTTTGATACTTTCAGAATTTCACCCAATAATGGAAATTCTGTCATTAATTACTCACCCTCTTGTAGTTTTAAACCTGCAAGACTTTAGTTCATCTTTCATCTTTTAATGAAATGGGAAAGTTTTCTGTCCTTCCATTGACAGCTATGCAACTACCACTTTGATGCTTCAAAAAAGTTCATAGAGATTTAAAAACTAATCCATTTGAAATGAGAAGTTAAGTAAATTTTTTTTGAAGAGTCCACCGCTTTATATAATAAACAGATTGAATTTTGATTTTATTCACATGTAAACATTGAACAAACACAAGCTAGACCGCACTTGCTTTGACAAGCGAGAACAAACCTCAGTGGTTGTTGCGGAAGCTTACGTGCTGCGAAACACTGGAGAATGAACCTCATTAGTTTTCGCACGTCAAGCAAACATGTTTGACCTTTCATTTACCACAAATTATGTGTGAATTGATGAATATTTATATGTGAATAAAAGCCCTAAATTAAATCTGTTCATCATATAAAACAATTGTATCTCTACAGAAAAACTTTGACAAAACTGCTCGATTCTAATTATTTTACGATCTCTTTATTATGGTAGCATACAGGCAGCAAAAGACAATTTGAAATATAATATGCAAAATGTCAATATATTATTCAAATTTACATTTTCCATACCATATGTGCAATGTTTGGGGCAAAGTGACAAATCAAATTCAATAATATAATTAAAATATAATCCCCCTCCTAATAATGTCCAGAATGGTACCAAACGTCTACAGCAGTACAAATAGGTTCTGTAATCATAAAACGAGGCATTGGAAAGTTTGTAAACATCAGGAGTTTATTTAAATAACACTTGCCTGACGGCTCCGGCTACTGCTAACCTGACGGTGACGTCACTTCAGTGATTTGGGAAAAGCCCGTAAAAGTCCTGACAGAAAGCGATGCATAAGGATGTAGTAATTTAGACTAAACCACTCAACTCATATGGGTTAGTTCTACAATCACTTTATGAACTTTTTAAAGCGTTAAAGTGGTAGTTGCTTAGCTGTCTATGGGGGGGTCAGAAAGCTCTCAGATTTCATTATTAAGATCTTCATTTGTGTTCCAAAGATGAACGAAAGTTTGGAACGACATGAGGGTGAGTAATTAATGACAGAATTTTCATTTTTGGGTGAACTTCGTTCACACACTGGTAACATCCCGCATTGATTATTGTAATTCTCTTCTTGTTGGTCTTCCGCTTAAATCTGTACATAAACTTCAAATGGTTCAAAACTCTGCTGCCCGTATTATCACCAGAACCCCTTCTATTAATCATATTACTCCTGTCCTTCGGGATCTTCATTGGCTCCCAGTTCAATACCGCATAGAATTCAAGGTTCTGTTCCTTACCTTTAAGGCCATTCATAATCTTGCTCCTCAGTACCTCGCTGACCTCCTTTATATTAACATACCCACCCGTACTCTTAGGTCTTCTTCATCTATTCATCTCACTGTACCTCCTGCTCGTTTGGCCACCATGGGGTTCAGAGCTTTCAGCCGCTCAGCACCTCGTCTCTGGAACTCGCTTCCACCAGACATCCGCAACAGTGACACGCTTTCCATTTTTAAATCCCGTTTGAAAACTCATCTCTTTAAACTGGCATATCCCACGTGATCATTCTTTTTGAATTTTTATTTCCACTTGTTATGTTCCATGATTTTATTTGATGTAATTATAGTTGTTAATTTTATCGATTTAATGCTGTACTGTTTCATTTTGTTTTGTGCGGTGACCTTGAGTGTTCTGAAAGGCGCCTATAAATAAAATGTATTATTATTATTATTAACTTTCCCTTTAACATGTTCAAGCTAAAATTGTAGCAAAATTATCATTTAAATGCTATTTTTCTTAATTGCATTTACACTCAGTTAAGACACTTACGATTCTATTTTTATTAAATACCGCAATGAACGTAGCAAAATTACATGCGGATTTGAAAATGCATTCCGAGCCAATCACATCCCCGTCCTGTCAATCACTGCATCAAATGCCTTAATTTGCTACAATATTAGCTTGAGCATGTTAAACATCTAATTTCTGTAATACATTTTAATTGTCATTTTTAAAAACTTATAAAATGTTTATGTTTAAATTATATGTTAAAGCTAGTGTAGTAATGCAAATTATTACATTATTGATTTTGAATAATTTTTTTGCTCCAGATGTTGCACATATCGTATGGAAAATGTAAATTCAAATACAGAAATACATTGCCATTTTACACATTGCATTGCCATTTTGCACGTTACATTTCAAATTGACATTTGGTACCTGTATGCTACTATACTTTATGAATTAAGTGAAAGACATCTTTCAGATTTCATTTGAAGTGCAGTTTTACTGTGCTTTATCAAGATTGACATCACTCTGTCATTATGGCAAACAAACTCTTAGGACTAAAAATTCAAACTCATCAGAAAAAATAATATCATAAGATTAAGAAACTCAAATAACTCATTGTACTGATACTTGCCTCACAGCTGAGGATGCAGTCATGCTTTCAGATGTGTGATCAGTGAGACCAGTTTACCCATCATCTTCATTAGGGCTGCAACTGACGATTATTTTGATAATCAATTAATTGGACGGTTATTTTTTCGATTAATTGGATAAAAAATTTTTTAATTAAATTTGATTTTTTGTTTTTTATAACTAAATAAAACCCTAAATCAGGGTATTTATGTGTAAAAGTGTACTTTAAAGGGGTGGTAAAAGCTTGATTGTGTTTGTGGGGTGCACTGTAACATGTGTTCATGCTTCGTTTTAAAAAAAATTGCATTATTTTTCATATATTTTACCTTTATTCTACACTGCTCTGTCCCTCCTTGTAAAAACGGTCTGATGGTTTCCGGGTTCTATGAAGCCAGTCCCTCAGAAATACGCAATGGGCACAGATTGGTTAGCTGGCCCAGTGTGTTGTGATTCGCTAACCGCCTAGTGCATGTTTTCCGTCACGCCCCTTGCCTTTACCGGTAGCCTAGTTTGTGCTTTGGTGTATTATAAACAATGGCGTCAATAAAACCATACCAAACCGAATCAGACCCAGAGAATGTTAGTGAAGATGATCGAGCAGAACCTGTTCAAGAACGGCTGTTAAACGACGTTTCAGAAAGGTTTGTTTTTTGTTTTCTCATTACCTTTTAGATACGCTGTTATTTCATTGTACTAATTATTATAGTATTACAAAAAAATAAGCTTCATAAACAAGAAATTCATATAATCGTTCTAACAAATTATACTACAGTCCTCAAAGGGATTTTTTTTAGTAAAGACTGCGGATCTATAGTGATCGTTTCTGACTGTATGGCAGTTACTTTTGTATTTTTAGAACGATTGTAGCCAAATATCTGTCGACAGAACTATCAACCCAAAACGAACACTAAACATTGGATTTACTAAAGTAGCCAAATCAAACACAGAACCATGTTTATGTAGAACATGTTTATGTTTTGTAGATAAACAAGCGATAAACAATACATAAAAGCTCTAATCAAAGAATAATTAGAACTCTAATTCCAAGTTCGCTGTTGAGATTTTAAAAAAGTTTGTAACGTTAGGTGTTTGTCGGATAACGTTAAGTATGAATGAGCATTTAACAAGCTGGTTTGCAGAGCCAAACAGTGTTGTCATTTGTTTACTTCCTTGCTACAACGTACTATTAACAATACGAACTATTACAGGAAAACACATCAACGAAAAATAAATCATACTTACAGATTGTGGCCCGTAAACAACAGCTTCTGTTCTTAAAGTTGGAACTGCTCCATCTTTCAGCACAAGCCATTGTGCGAATCCTGCATTGAACTCGCCAAGATTGTGGAAGCTTTCCTCCGTAACATGTGCAGCACAGAGAGCGAGATTTGGGTAACAATTAACCATTGATCCTAACTCCCCCGACCCTAGGAAGGCTGAACAAAGTGGACCTGCAATCCGGGCACTGATGAAAATAACAGCGTTTCGACGACATTGCGGCGGCAACAACACTCCTATACCACAATAACTCTTCTCCAACGCAATATAAAATGGCCTCGCACCCCTTATTTCGTATTCTCGGAGGAGGGGTTTATTGGGGTTTGCTGACGTCAGCAACCCTGGAGGAATGTCGTGTAGTCCAAAACCGGCTGTTTGCTGTAGTCCTTAGAAATTGATTTCTTTAAAAGCAAATATCTCCGTTTGCTTTGAACTTTGAGCGCTGTAACTTTGCAGATGTTGTTTATGCTCAAACAGCAACATTACTGACTAACTAAAGTTAGAAAATTGAAATCGTGTTTTACCAAATCTTTAAAAAGGGCAAAAGCCACACATTGAGTTTTACAAATATAATCTTTTTTTTTTTACATTTTAAACCTTAATATATTGATAAGTTAAATATAGACAGACTGAAAACAAGCATGTGAACGTAGTAGAGCCGCAGTAGATCGCGTTTTAAAAACAATTGAAACTTGTTAGACAAATGCTATAAAAAGAGAACGAATGGAGGTACGCAGCAAGCTAACAGGCTTGATTAAAAGGACAGGAATGATGCATTAGTGCACATGCATCGCTGAAAACCACTGACTACAGTGACTAAAAAACAAAATATTTTACTGCTGCTGTTATTAACTGCCTTTATATTGAATGCTACACTTTGTAAACACAGTTTTAATTGAACCTATTTCTGCGGTAGCGCTATATTAATCCATGACTTATGTTGCGAGCGAACTGATTGCGCATCCTGATGCTCGAGACAAAATAGATCTTGTGTGACTGTCCCGAAGTTAGTAAACAAAGCTGTTTACACAGTAGCATTGTTTTCTCAGATCAGATAGCTATCTGATCGTGAAAAGACCAGGGGCCTCATGTACAAAGACTTGCGTTGAATTCATACTAAAACATTGCGTACGGACAAAGCTGTAAATGTGCGTACGCACAAAAAAAACCAGATGTATGAATCTCTGCGTACGAAGGATCCCACGCATATTCTCTTTGTACATCCCAATTAACGTAAAAATGAGCGCACATGCACGAGCACAATGCCCCACCCAGTATCCTCCCTTAATTAAATAAATTTAAATATGGCAATGAGTCCACTTTGGCAAAAGAAAGGAGTAAGAAAATGGCTAAAGCAAGCGGCAAGAAGCGAAACTTTACAGAAAGTGAATTGGAGGTGCTACTATCGGAGGTAGAAACGAGAAAAAAAAATATTTGGAACTTTGTCCTCCGGAATTAATAACAAAAGGAAAAAATATGAGTGGGAGAGTTTGTCTGATGCCGTCGATGCGGAGGGACCTGAAAGTCGCACTGTAAATGACCTTAAAAATAAATGGTCTGATATAAAGGTGGACGTTAAATGGAGAACTGCTGCGCACCGACAAAGTGTGGGCAGAACAGGCAGTGGTAAAGGGATCGATGAACTTACACCCTTTGAGCAGAGAGTTGCCTCAATTATGGGTGACACTTTACTCTCTGGAGTAGTATCTGCTGCTGTGGGAGACTCGGATTTACTACAGGACTGCCACGAAGGTAACCAATATTATCTGCACATTTATTGAATGGAAATAATTTCCGATTCACGTATGCAAATTCTTCTTCAGATGGCACCTTTATAGCAATGTGTGTGCAGTCGATCGCTCCGATTACATTAGGAAAACCGGCTATCACTGCAAATTGCGTTTTAATATTTGGCTGGTCAACTGCATCATATGGGAACTTTATATACCTGGTAGACATGCGGATGATCCCGACCCATACCGCTGGCATTGCGCGGCTCAAAGACGACTGGCTTATTCCTGAGCGGTCTGCCAGTTCCCTTTGGAAAGAACCAGTTGCCAGGAAAGCAAGTGTTGTCAGCACCTGCAAGGGAACGGCTATTGCGTGGCTCCTCGCTGTCTCTCTCTCTAGATTCGGACCCAACTCAACACAGAGCTCCAAGAGGATAGCCCTTGGAAATCTGAAATGGCTGATAAGCCAGTCATCATCCTGGGCCAGAAAATTATTGTGGTCCCTAAAAACTCGTTCTCTTTGGATTCTGCCATTAGCAATGTCCTCTAATAAGGCCAAAGCTGCCATTGCCATAGACTAAGGGTTGTATCAATTTGCATATGCTTTTATACGTTCTTACTTAATTGCATAGTTGATAGAATATTCCCATAAGGCTCGTGTGACAATATATGTAAATTATTTTATAAATTGCAAATTAATAGCAATGCTTCCCACAGGTGGTAGTGCGATAGACTTGTTGAACAATTCGTGGTGTAATGTTTGCAACTTTACTTCATTGCCTGTAAGAGTCGCCAACGGACAAAAAATATGAGAAATGTACGTACGCCAGACATGAAATTGGCGTGGAGGAACGCACATTCTCACGTTGATTTAACTGTTAGTACAATCCGACCGTGAGCGTGAAAGCTGGCGTACGCAAAGTTTTTGTACGTACGCAAGATTGATACATGAGGCCCCAGGTTTAAATGCCTTTCGAAACGCATTCGAGACGGATTTGAATCCGATCGCTCAAACCACTTCAGGAGGAGATCTGAGACTCATTCCAGATGAAACTGGACAAGTGTAAATGCATCTGGTTGTTGAAACCACATATGTAAATTTTACTCCTCCCAAAAATTTTAAAAAATAAACATGTGAGAGCGTGTTATAGGCTATATGTCATGTTATAGCCAGATGTGAAGGCGCTACTGCAACACGCATTACCGCAGATGAGCATCTATTCATCAACCCAACCAGCAAACTATCGCAAATCAAAGTTAAATTGTAATGCCTAACCAGCAGAGGGAGCTGTCACCAGAATACTGACTGTGATCCATGCCCTCTTCTTCTACACTAATTTCCTGTTTGCCTTCCTTTATAACCAGAGACCATGCTTGCACACATTGAAAAGTATTGCCAGTTTACCTGCCTTACCAAGTGTTTTGACCACTTTCCATTGCCTGTCTGTGTATGATCTTGCCTGATTCTCTGTTTATTGATATCTGGATTATCCCTTTGTTTTGGTTGCCTGTTTGGACTGATGTTTCTGCTTGGACCCCTGGCCTGGCTACTGACTTACGCCTTCTGGATTTCCCCACTGGATATTGACTTCTCTGACTGCTAACTTGGCTTTGACCCGCTGCCTGCCTGTCTTTGTTTGTGGTGACTATCTCTAACTAAACTATTGCATAGATAGATACTGTGTAATACACTACGCATCAATATGTCTTTTGTTTGTGCTTTGAACTTTTCAATGCGGATTCGACGCGCTGTGACTCCGTGTTGCTTCAAGCGCATCATTCTGCGCTCGGGATGCGCATAAGCGTTTTGTGCCGCACTGTATAGCAGCCTTTCCTATCATAATACAGTGACGCAATGAAAGATTATGAATAGCCTTTCTTGTTCTGTTCTATCTATCATATGTTGCAGCCTCATTAAACAGCTGTGCTATACATATAAAAATGTCTCAATTGTATAGTAGCCTATATGAAATAATTTATCTTTTTGATTTTTGTAATCTTGTTTTTCATAAATGTATTTTACAACAATACAAAGGAGCAATGTGTAACGTTTTATCAGATTTAGTGTTACACATATTGTCTCATTTGTTTTTTCACTAAATGTTCAGATTTTTTTACAATTATTGTGGACTCATGATTTTTCTAGACAAAATTTTACTGCTGAATTATCCACTAATCTAGTTTATAATAGCATTTTTGTCATAGATTATGATCATATATTTTTGGGATTTGTTTGTCTTTATACTGAATTTGTCTGTATTTAGTAGATTGTGTTTAACACACAAAAGAGTGATTATCAGTTCAACACACAGAGAGTTATATAAATTCTACTTGATTAAAAAAAAAACTGCGCCGGTATCGGATCGGCATCGGTATCGGTCGATACTCAGAATCTTAGGTATTGGATCGGATCGATTCTGAAAAAAGTGGTATCGGTGCATCCCTAGCCGGAGGTAAAGATGTATCAATGTATATACCTCCAGACCTCCTTCTGTGCCGTCTTGGGACCTTTCCACGTTCCTTGGGGCTCTGAAAGGTCCACCTTTTGAACCTCTCCAGTTGGTTGATCTTAAACCTCTCTCGCTAAAGACTGCTCTCCTGCTGGCACTGGCATCTATCAAGCGAGTGGGAGATCTGCAGGCTCTTTTCCGTGAGCCCTTCATGTTTGGAGTTTGGATTGGATGACTCCAGGGTTATCCTCAAACGCAGACATGGTTATGTACCCAAAGTGCTCTCAACGCAGTTTAGAGCACAGGTTATCACGTAATTAGCCCTTCTGCTGAGGATGGAGAGGCTAATCGACTCTGCTCTGTCAGAGCACTGAGAATCTGTCTGGAGCGTTCTGCGTCTTTTAGACAATCAGAACAGCTCTTTGTCTACTTTGGTGGCCGATCCAAGGGTGATCCAGTCACTAAGCATAGACTGTCTAGATGGATAGTGGATGCCATATCTATGGCATATACCTCAGTGGGTCAGGTTTGCCCTATAGGTTGCAAGGCTCATTCGACTAGAGGTAGGGCTGTAGTACTCGAGTCCGGTCTCGTTTTTCTATGGTCTTGGACTTGTATTGGACTCGCTGGTATTCGGACTCGGACTTGTCTCGGTCTCGGCCACTGGTCTTGCCAAATATGGTTTTGGTCTCGACCGAGTCCAGGTGTCTTTATTATGTTCCCAGTAACGTATTATTGTAGTATGCACCCGCAGACTTCCGCAGAAACCTCCGCAGAGTGTAGTGCCTGTCATTGACAAGTACGACCTGCGCGTGTGTGATTTATTTTCTACTATTTGCTACTGCAATACCGGCGCATAGCTGAAATAACAGATCTGTCTATTCACTGCCGATCATAATAGGAAATTGCTATATGGACAGTTTCCCCACTGCGAATAGCTACGCAATACTCGTTCCCTACTCTCAGGGAACTGAGGTTACGATAGTAACCGAGTAGGTACTATTATTGAAAAGGTACAAAATTGTTCTTTGAGGAAGACTATTTCTACCATCGTGTACCTTTTTTTTCTGGGAGTGAATTAAAAAAAAATTGCTTTACTACTAAAACCATGGTTAATTTTTAGTTACTATGATTTTACTACAAAAACCATAGTTAAACCATCGTTACTACAAAAAAAAACATAGTTACTACAAAAAAAAAACATGGTTCATTTTTGTAAGGGAATTAAGCACATATACGAATCATGAATGTTACATTCATACATGTTACTTTGTGCCAAAAATGCTCTTTATCATGGCTGGAAATCCAGAGGTGTCAATAGGTTGTGTGTTGATTAGATTGGCTGGGCCCACCTATGTGGAGGAAAACAATTAAGCTTTGTTTGAATGGGGATAGTTAATTTGCCTGACAAATGTGTGACTTCCAATATAGTGCCTTACAAAATGTTTGTATTAGTGTCCTCCTGATCCATGCTTAGTCAAAGGTTCCCATATCAGTTGTCAGAATGACACAGTTTGCGTCTGTCAGAATTAACTTTGAGTATATATTTCCTTCTTTTTCGAGGGCAATATGATCTCAGATTGCCTCAGATTAGATGCAAGGCATGTAAAGCCACTTGGAGTCATGGAGTGGATGACCTGATCCGTAATGACTACTGGTCTGCCACTTCTCACTATTCAACTGTGTATGCGACAGATGTCCTTTTGAAGAGCTGAAGATGGCAGCTCCAGGGATGTTTAGCCAAGCATTTCTTAGAATGCTGGATCAACGCACTGTTGGCTTTGGCGTTGTAAGTATTTGTGGTAATAATTGCGTAACTCAAGAAATAATACTATGAGGGCATGATGATGATGATAGTATACATGAACATTTGCACTGTTTAGGAAAAAAGTTGTTAAATTTAGACCCTTTGTAAACAACCATAAACTCATGTTCTCTCATCAGTCATGCAGTTTGCACTGAGACATTTCTGAAAAAATGTCATTCTGAAAAAGGTCATTCTGAAGATCACAACTTCAACTCCATTGGCTACAGACTTTAACATCTTCTCCCCAATATCATTTCCTGATCCCAGAAGTGTTCCCTTGGATTAATGGGCCAAACATTGCACAGGCTTACTTCTAAACAATATGGAAGCTGTTGTAGCCCTCTTTGCGTATAGATTTATACTGAATGTCACACAATATCCTGCATGTTTAATGGCCAGGTCTCCCAAATACAGCAGTGTATAGTGTGTGAGTGAAGTTTACACATTGTTTATTTCCTTTGATATGTATTCTAAAGAGTGGTTACGAAATTAGTACAAACATCAAGAAATGTATCCATTTAGAGCATTTCTCTTCTTTGAAATAGAGCGGAAACATCACAGCAGACAGCTTCCGCAAAAGCTTCTTGGAGTGGGAGGCTGTCTGATTCGAATTGGACAAATTATGCCAGGAGGACCACTTTGACTGCCCAGCGTGCAGCCCAGACATGCTTGCAGTATCCATTGATGGAAACCTCAAGCACTACAGATTCAAGAGTGCAGCAAGGTACTTACAAATCCTGTGTGTGCATCATATGAATTTTTAAATGAATATTTAAAGTTAATATGTATCTCTCTTATTTAGATTGGAGGAACAAGCCATCTTTGATGGCGTGTTCATCGCAAATGATGATGATGTCGCAAGATTCGTGGATTATGTCCATACCTCAACCAGTCATGTAAACTTGCACAACTTCACTATATTTACCTATAAAACACCACGTCCTAGAGAGGACTTTGTTTGAACAAGTTTGGACTGTTAACTATCTTCCATGTTTTAGGTGTCTGGAAGAGGTGTCTGTGGAGGGCAGTGGTCAGCGGCGTGTGAAACGTCTCAGAAGTCCTCAGGAAAAACAGACGAGGAGGATCTGGAACTCGCTGTATGTGGTCATGGGGTTCTCCTTCGTGCCCTCAATATGTTCAGGGGGGAGATTTTTGCCTACCCCCTGTACCTCCAAAAGCAAATGGCCTGTAAGCCAGTGACATTTTTTGCTATGGATCTGGCATGCAAGTACTGGCCTTACCTCCGGAGAGTGACAGAGAAATGCCCTGAGCTTCAGGATCTCCTCACCATGAGGCCATTTCTCTCTGTTTTTCATGCCAAAGCTCATGATTTCAAATGTGAGGTAAGAAAAAATGATTGTCCATGACATTTTCTTTCCCTGAAAACCTGAATAAGGTTGTTGCCACTTAGGTTTTGTTTTTTCTTGTCTTTTTTAAAGGTAAAATGGAGTGGAGCATATCAGGAGGGGGCTGGTTCGACTCTTGGGGAAGAGGTGGAGCAGTGCAACGCCATCCTCTCGAGGATTGCTGTTACCGCAAAGCACATGTCAAAAGCAGGTAAATTTTGATCCTGATGACAATGGTGAGCCACTTTGACTCTGAAAATATAAAGCTCAGAATATTCAACTCAACTCAACTTTATTTATAGAGCACTTTCAAAACCACAAGTGGAACCAAAGTGCTGTACAGAAGGTATAAAATAAAAAATAAAATTTAAAAACAAAGACATAAAAACAATGCAAACATATGACATAAAAACTTACAAAGCATTGTCAAATGCTAAAGAGAACAAGTAAGTTGTAAGCGCACTCTGAAAAGCACCCAATGAAGGACAAGTTTTTACAGACAGAGGAAGGTCATTCCAGAGCCTAGGAGCTGCAACAGAGAATGCCCGATCACCTTTACATTTCAAACGGGATCGCGGAACCATGAGAAGCAATTGGTCATTAGAGCGCAGAGATCTACTTGATTGACAGCGGCTGATTAAATCAGTAACATACTCAGGTGCTAAGCCATGCAGAGACTTAAAAACATACAACAAAGCTTTGTATTGAATTCTGTATCGTATGGGTAACCAATGTAATTTAATTAAAACCGGAGTAATGTGCTCTCTCTTCTTAGTGCCCGTTAAAAGTCTGGCAGCTGAGTTCTGAACGAGCTGCAAGCGGAAGAGAGAAGCCTGACTCACACCCAGATACAATACATTACAATAATCCAAACGGGATGACACAAAGGCATGAACAACCTTCTCCATATCGTCAAAAGAAAGGATAGATTTCAATTTAGAAATTGATCTAAGATGGAAAAAACTATTCTTAACGACAGCATTGATTTGCCGGTCAAATTTAAGCTCAGAGTCAAAAATGACACCAAGGTTCCTCACGCTAGACAATTTTTTCCCAGGAAACAACCCCAGGCAGTCATCATCCACACAGCCCTTATTTCCAAATAAAATCATCTCGGTCTTATCCTCATTTAATTGGAGAAAGTTATTCGCAAGCCAACACTTAACTTCGGCCAAACATGCACGGAGAGACTGAATTGCACATTTATGCCCATGTTGCAGTGGTAAGTAAATTTGAGAATCATCCGCATACAGGTGATACTGAATCCCAAATTTCTCAAAAATCGAGCCTAGAGGGAGCATATAAAGGGAAAATAAAATTGGTCCCAGTATAGAGCCCTGTGGAACCCCACACACAAGAGGGGCAACAGAAGAAAAATAATCCCCTAAACTGACTGAAAAAGTCCTATCCTTCAAATAGGAAGAGAACCATTTCAGGGCTAAGCCCTGAATACCAACCTGATTCCTAAGACGACCAATGAGAATGTTATGATCAACTGTATCAAATGCCGCTGTAAGATCTAACAAAAGCAAAACAACACGGTTTCCAGAATCAACACCTCGTAGGATATCATTAGAGACCCTCAAAAGAGCAGATTCTGTACTATGACCAGCTCTAAAACCTGACTGGAATCTATCGGCGATGTTATTCCTCATTAAAAAGTCATTAAGCTGTGCATGCACAATTTTTTCCAGTATCTTCGAAATAAAAGGCAATTTTGAAATCGGACGAAAACTACTCATGTCAAAGGGGTCTAAGCCGTTTCTTTTTAGAAGGGGCTGAATAATCGCATGCTTAAAACTAACCGGAACAACACCAGATGACAAACTAGTATTCATAATAGACAGAATACTGGGGCCAATTGAATCAAGTACCTTCTTAAACAGAGAAGAAGGAAGCACATCACCAGGAGACCTGGTGGGCTTCATATGAGCAGTTATATCATTAAGCTGCTGCAAAGAAACAGGCATAAAACAGGTTAATTGGTTCGTAGGGTCAACATGAGCAATACAATCATTGACAACAGATGAAATCTGAGATCTAATTCCATCAACTTTACCAATAAAAAAGTTTAAGAACTCTTCACACATCTTAGCAGAAGGAGTGAATGAAGGAGTAGCGGTAGGATGAAGAACAGCATTTATAGTCGAGAAAAGTACTCTAGAATTATTACAGTTTCTGGAGATGATATCAGAAAAATAATTTGATCTAGCCAATTTAACAGCTCTTTGATATTCGTTCAAATGGTTCTTCAAAATCTCATAAGAGACTTGTAATTTATCTTTGACCATTTGCGTTCAGCCCTCCTACACTCCTGCCTAAGAGCGCGGGTAGTACTGTTCAACCAGGGCTGTGATTTGACTTTTTTTCCCCTGACTTTGACAGGAGCCACCACATCTAAAATCTCTAAACAAGAAGAATTAAACTGATCGACCAACTCTTCCAAACCCATACAGGGAGAGTGTGACTCGATCAAGGAAAATAAAGAAGAGACATTAAAAGCAGCTGAAAAACTACTAGCTGTGCATGGATTGAGTATGCGAGATGAAACCGAGGCAGAAGCAATATTACTCGGCGCGCCACAAGGAAAGTTAGAACTTAAAATTACAGTCTTATGGTCCGAAAAAACAGTATCGACAATCTTCACGCTATCAACAGAGAATCCCTTAGATAATACAAGGTCAAGCGTATGACCACGTTCATGAGTTGGACCCAAAACGCATTGCAAAAAATCAAATGACTCTGTTAAATTTAAAAATTCTTTGACCAGGGGCTTTGAAGGGCAGCACACATGTATATTAAAATCCCCTAAAATTAGAATATTGTCAAAAGAAGGGACAATACCAGATAAAAGTTCAGAGAACTCTTGTATAAAATCCCCATGAAAATTTGGGGGTCTATAAATCAAAACACATAACACAGATTTAAAAGAATTCAGCGTAATTAGCTTAGATTCAAAGTGCAAAAGGATGCAGAAGGTGAAAGTCTACACTTAAACTTGTCTTTAAAATCAACTGCAATATTCAACACAAATGGATGGATCGATTACAATACCATCATCCTATTTTATTTGCAGGACGCATAGACATGCTGACGGTCATGGCCATGCGCTGGAACCAACAAAAGTTTAACAACTTGGCTTCCACCCTTGCCCGCCGATATCGGAAGGTAAAGACTCCAGTTTTCCCTTATGCAACATGCATAGCGATATTGTAAAATAAAGTGGCATATATTAAAAATATAGGGAAGACTTGCCCAGATATTCTTCATTACAATTAAATATACGGATGGTTGCATGTGTACTGTCAATTGTATTTTTCAGTGTCTTGATATAAAATATTAAAAGTTCACACCACATATATTGATAGTCCACATATATATGAATATACTGTATATTTAATCAGTGTTGTATGTGGTTTTCTAATAGTGAAGGTACTTTACAATCCTTATCAACAATAGTCAAAGTTGTAGCCTCATTGTCATTTATGTTTGAAGGCCACAATAGCCCTGCAATGCCAGTTGCATAACCTGGAGGCCGTGAAAACGGAAATGGACATCACAGACAATAAACTGGAGAGCTGGATCATTGATATAATGAGTGGCCAGAAGGTAGAATATACTGTTTTATACTGTTTGATATGGTGCTTGATGTATCACTTCTGACTAAGCTTTGCTGCAATTCCAAAGAGGCTCATTGTAATCGTAGTCAAAGAGCACATACTCTGATTGCTGATGACGTGTGGAAAAGATGTGGACAATAAAGAACCTAACTAACCTAACTCTACTCAACCTTAGCTACAAGTGTAGCCTCAGTTACAGAGAAATATGAAAATATTGTTGAGGCTTTATTTTGCTCATACACCAGAATTAATTTTTATGGATGGAATCAAGAATCATATTACTTATCTCTTCATTTCTTCCTCTCAGCAACAACATCCCCAAATGATGCTGATGTTGCTGCTGTTGCCAGCCGAATTGAGGAGCTGGTGGCAAGTGGTAAGAGGAGGTCCCAGCGTCTTTATAAAGATAGTGATGGATGCATAGGACGTGCCCGGATCCGCCGAAAGATCAGGGAGGAAAAATAAATGTAAATTCTGTAGTGGAAATGTATTACACCTTGGTTCCTAATGCAGAAAAACTGACCTTGGACACCATTCTATCTGAAGAGTACAAGTGTTCAAGTGTACACAATTGCGTTGACTATGTGAAATAGTCACATAGTGGCACAAAATCTGTCATGCCTCGATTGTAACCCCAGAAAATCTTTAAATCCTAATCTTAAATACAACCGACTTAAGTTTCATCAATGTATTCCAGACTCTGTAGATCTAAGGACAAAGAGGAAGGCGTTCGACATAGTGATGGCAGTAAGGAGACTTGAGGAGGAGAAGAGGATTCTTATTGCAGAGATGAACAAGCATTGGAAGTCTCTTTGCACCCGTGCAGACACCCTGAAGCAGATGTCATCCCAGCTTTCTAATCATGATGACATCAGGTATGTATTGGTTATACTTGGCATACATTACAATATTTCTGAAAGTTTCTAATTAATAAAGGCTCAACATGTTTTAACATGTAAGGTGAGACGTGGGGCCTGCTTCAAGATGGTATCCAAGGTCTACGGAGCTTGACGATGAAGAACAAGCAAGCAACAGCCTGGCAAAGCATGCAAAGAACTGTTATGTTCAAGTCCTGACTGAAACAGAAATTAACTTTGATAGTGATTCTGAAGAATACCATACCAGTAGTGACTCTGAGCAAGATTAAACATGGCCAGAGTCCTTGTTTATGCTGTGGTGTGCGGGGGAGGCAGCATTAAGAAGAGGGCTGCTGGGACAGGCTGGGAAGGAATGCTGGCTCTGTGTTTGGCATGGAGCTGGAGTTAATCATTTAACAAACCGAGGATCATTTGCAGTAGAAGGCTTCTGTCATGTTCAACATTGAGGAGGTCCTTTGTCCCCAGGGCAAACCAGCAACTCAATGTCACACAGAAGGGTAGGGGAGAAATGGACTTTTCAGCATGAGTCTCTCGCTGCCCCAACCATCACATCACTTTGTCTATTGTCTAGTATCCACTATCCATTTGACTGTCTTGCAGGCTACATGAGAGGCATCTAGCTGTAGCCCCGCAGACTCACTTCTTGCTAGACACCAGTGGCTGGACACCAGTGGATGGACAGCAGACGTCATTTCCGTATCATCATTCACTTTTCAAATTGACGTAATTTCCATATCGTCATTCACTTTTCAAAGTTGACGCGCCATGCAGATGTCAGCGGTAAGAAAAAAATAATAAACTGTCGATGATTTATAGGTCATGTCGGAATTCAAATGCACAAACTAGCTAGTAAAAAAGAATCATCTTGTTTTCAAGGTACTGTGTCGTGTTTTTTAAAGGTATTAGTGAACTCTGGTGTGCCTCAATTCTAGAGCTAGGTTGCTACAATAGATTTTCCAATTAAATCGTTCTTTGAGTGGTATGATTTAATATTGTAAATGCGTTTTTTTTCACTTGGATATGTGAAGATTGTACCCAGTTAACGAGATCTCATAGAACAGTCTTGGCAGAGAATAGTCTAAAATGCTAGGTTGTCTATGCACACGAGAGTTTGTTAGCTAGCTATGTTTTTTTTGTTTTTTGTTGAAGTAGTACTTTTCCCTATGCCCGTGTAAATGCCTGATGTTTAATATGTTTATGATGATGTTTAAAGCGCTTTGGTGGCCATGGGTCTGTTGAAAGCGCTATATAGCCTAAATGCAGTCCATTTACCATTTTACATATTTTGTATAGGAGAATGTTAACATTTATATAAGTTTTTTTTGGTTTTTCTTACCTCACTATTTTTTACAGTCCATCTACCACACACAACTTTTCACCTACATTGTTCAATTCCTTTTTTTTTTTTGGAAAGTTATTGGATTTTTGTAAACTCTTATGAATTATAAGGTACTACTGGTATTTCATATGTGTCACTATACTTATTACGTAAACAATCTATTAATACTTCCCTCTTCTTTTAGGCAAATCACATTAGTGTGTGTAAAGGGACGGAGCTACCACCAATACAGAAATGCACAGAGTGCTGCAGCCGGTATCACTGCCCGCTGTGCAATTCAAACAATTTTAAACCCACAGACAGATACCGTGTAATCATTCATTTAAAGGCTCACCTTGCGAGATCTGTAAAATACAGAGGTGGGTACATTTTCTCAATATGACACACCATTTGTATATTGTTTGAATCTGTAGTTAATGTTTTTTTGTGTTTGTTTCCACAGGCTATTGCATGTACAAGTGCAGCCTTGGTTGCAAGGCACAGGCTCACTTTCATTGTGTTTGTAAATCTTTTTTTTCCCATAAGAATAGGTTAATCAATCATTTAAGTAAAAGCTATTGTATTGCACCTGGCAAAGAGCTCCAAACATTACTACCAGGATATACCCTGACAGCGCTTACCAGGAAAGAGGCTGAGACATCACTCACTGGAGATGACGATGGAACAGCACTTACCAGGAAAGAGGCTGAGACGTCACTCACTGGAGATGACGATGGAACAGCGCTTACCAGGAAAGAGGCTGAGACATCATTCACTGGAGATGACTGTGGAACAGCACTTACCAGGAAAGAGGCTGAGACATCACTCACTGGAGATGACGGTGGAACAGCGCTTACCAGGAAAGAGGCTGAGACATCACTCACTGGAGATGACAATGGAACAGCGCTTACCAGGAAAGAGGCTGAGACATCACTCACTGGAGATGACGATGGAACAGCACTTACCAGGAAAGAGGCTGAGACATCACTCACTGGAGATGACTGTGGAACAGCACTTACCAGGAAAGAGGCTGAGACATCACTCACTGGAGATGACTGTGGAACAGCGCTTACCAGGAAAGAGGCTGAGACATCACTCACTGGAGATGACAATGGAACAGCACTTACCAGGAAAGAGGCTGAGACATCACTCACTGGAGATGACGGTGGAACAGCGCTTACCAGGAAAGAGGCTGAGACATCAGTCACTGGAGATGACGATGGAACAGCACTTACCAGGAAAGAGTTTTTTCCATGGCTGGTAACTTTTGCAAATATGACATACTTGACAAATATCTAAACCATTCAGTGCACTTTTTTTTATATTTCATTGTGTTTGTTATAGTGAGTGACATTGAAGAGACACCGAAGGATTTCAAAGGAATGGTAAACATTGAGGCGTTTTGGAACGCAGTGTCCCTGGAGATGATTGGACGGGGATTTGTGTCAAGTAATTGTGGATTCAATCCCATATTTCTTTGTATCTAGTTCTAATTTTAATTTTTTTCAATTCAAATGACAAGCTTTTTAAAAAACTAACTAACCACTGAACTAAAACTGCTGACCACTTTTGGCGCTTTTCCACTGCATGGTACGGTTCGGTTCGGTATGGCACGCTTTGGCGCTTTTCCACTGCATTTTCCACTGTCCGGCTATTACCGGACCTACAAACAGTGTAGGGACAAATTAAAAAAACTTAAGAGTGACTATAGAACCATAAAGGATCACAACGGCCGGAGTGGTGCGAACAGGAGAACCTGGAAGTGGTTCGACCAAATGGACGCTATCTACGGAAGACGACCTGCGAGCAATGGGAGAGACGGTGGCAATAGAGGCGGCGCAAAAAACGATCAGTCCCACCCACTTTGAAGGGGTACTAACTGCGGTGGAAAAGCAACCGAGCTAAAGCGAACCGAACCGTGCCGTACCGAGTCGAGTCGTACCACGCAGTGGAAAAGCGAAGCGAGCCGAACCGTTCCGCGCCGAGTCGAACCGAACCGTACCGTACCATGCAGTGGAAAAGCGCCATTTGTGTTGTACAACACGTTTCATGAGTCCAACACCAAAGACCCAAGGGACATCTTGAGGAAGATTTCTCTGGTTCCTGAGCTTGCTGGGAAGATAAATAGCCAAGTTGTGGAACATTTTTTTTCGCAAATGAGGAAAAACAATTATTTCCTGAATAATGCAGCACCAGCAACAAATATATTCCTTTTGAGAAGCATTGTACACCACCACAATCAAAGGACTAACAATGAATTCATCAAAAGAGCCAGAAAGACATTTGTGACAGACACTGAATTCAATGACTATGGCCCGGCAGTTCTATGTACCGGTAAGCAGAGGTGGAAAGTAACGAATTACATTTACTCGCGTTACGTAATTGAGTAGTTTTTTTGTGTACTTCTACTTTTTAAAGTAGTTTTTAAAATCTGTACTTTTACTTAAGTACGTTTTCTTTGAAGTATTGTACTTTGCTACATTTGAAATCATATCCGTTACTGAGTAAAAAATAATACAAGGGGGAAAAAAAATAAATCACACACTCCGGAAACTACTGAATTGATTGAAGGGCGGGAGAACAAACGCGCAAAAAAGGTGACGCAGACCCAGCTGAAGCTGAAAGCTAAGCGCCAAGCGAATTATGGCCAGTATGAAAAGTAGAAAAAAAGCGTGGTTGTCCTCGAGGAGAGATATCCAATTTGCAAAAAATGTGGACGCAAAGTGGCTGCAAAAAGAGGATATAGGACACCATCCCTCCTGCAGATAAAGGTATGTCCCGATTTACGTGATGCAAAGGGAATCCCGGAATCCAGTCATGAAAATGGAATTCACTTAATGCAGATGTCAAGTAAAACATGCAAAATAATGGATGGATGAATACATGGAAAGTAGAACTGTGCAATAAATCCAATCGCGACATGGTCTGTGAATATTTAAGCTAAGCACAAAAATACTGCATGTAAATATATATTTGTGTTACGGAACAGACTCCAGAGTAAACAGGTGAATTGATGATAAACATGTTTATTGGTATAACAGATGATAAGTAAACACAGTCAGAGGAAATAGATGACAGTGCTGGAAGGTGGATGATGGAAATACCAATAGACTGTCCTCACTGGTGATGATGAGTGATAGAGAAGGTAATAGATGGATCTCTGATGCTTTAGGAGAGGGACGGAGAGATCGCTGGAGAACGTAGGAAGATAGCAGGAGCCTGAGGTGAGGAATGGAGAGACCGTCGGAGATCAGGGAGAGATCGCTGGAGTTCAAGGAGAGATTGCTGGATAGCAGGTTAGTCTGTCTTGAAGAGAGTCTGAACATCTATAAACGAGACCAGACAATGTGACTTTGGATGACGAGTGCTTATATACAGACTGTGAAGAGGATCTGATGACGTGCAGGTGTGTGGTGATTAATACTCAGGTGATAGTGATCTCTGTGATTGTGTGGTGATGGAACCTGGCTGATCTCTGACAGTTTGTTCTGCTGAGCTGCGTTTGTCTACTACATACTCAAGTACTCGTGACGTTCATGGTGTTTTCAGCGTCTCACAAACAATTTGAGGATATGAATACATGAACATTTCCAGAGCTGCTCTGAGAGAACGCCTAATGAGCATTTTCATAATTTTATTTGAGAAAAACCATTGTCAAATACACTTTGAAACAGGTCTTCACAACCCGTCAAAATAAAAGTTCGGTTTTACTAGGAGAAATTATGACAGAAATATATTACTATTGTAGGCATACAATAGAACGTAGCCTACTTCTCAAAATAATAATAATAACAACAATAATAATACATTTTATTTGAACATTATTTAAAGGAATATTTTTTTTGTCCATGGTTTCATTTAGTAAATCTGTTTTTGCAGCGCTTCCCCAAAAAATAAAAGGACACAAGTTTAAATTTACATTTGATTACCACCGTTTTTGATAATATATTTGGATTAAATCAAAAAAAGTAGGGGTGTAACGATACACAAAACTGACGGTTCGGTTTTCCCACGGTTTTGACGTCTCGGTTCGGTTCGGTTTAGAAAGCTAAAAAAAAAATGTAAACAGTGGTTTAATGAAAAAATGGTGTCTTTGTCTTTAGATTAATTCAATTACAATTAAACGTTTTGCAAGGATTAAAAATCTGCTAATGCTGTATAGGGAGCCGCACATTACTATAACATTAAAGGTTAACAACAGAGCCTAAATTTAGATGCTATTTATTTTTTAGATATAATAATCAACACCCAACACATTGTATGAAAACATGTAAACTGAACATAAGGCAGTTTTTGCATTAACTTTACTTTAATTTGTTATTGAAATATAATAATTTACACAGTTGCTGTCATTTTCATTAAAGATATTTTAAACGTACTTTAAATAATCAAGATATAATTAACAGGTTAAGTAAAATATAATATATAGGATAATATTGTGCATTTATTTAGTGCAAGAGTTAATTTCTCTAGGAACCAACAAGTTGTGGACACTTAATCACTTCCTGCTGAGGTAAATATAATGCTAGTGACAAGCTATGCAGTTTTATTGACGTCTTTGCGCTGCTGAAACACTGATTGAGCGATTACACGAGTTATGATGCCTTTCAGTAAGTATACTGTATTTCCCTTACGAAGGGAACTCAACGATGCGTCCATCGACGCCATGGGAACGCCCCCAGCGTGACTGCGTCTGAAGCATCTATGTCAACTAGTCCAATGGAAAGAATGAGCGTCACGGGCGGGTGACGTCATGACCAGGATATGATAAAAGCACATCCGGTGCAAACCGGCATTAGCTTCTGTTGCCTCAGCAAGCGATCTGTGTCAAACTGTCTGTTATATTTACTGTTGTCTGTCTGATATATATATATTTATGGAAACTAAACAATTGCACAACTCTGTGTTCTCCCTGCTCGCGCTATTTAACGAGTAGGGACACACACGAGCTTTGTGTGATGTGTTTGGGAGTAGAGCATGCGGTATCAGCCTCCGAGGGGGCTGATTGCCAACATTGTGAGAAGCTTTCGCTTCGCATGCTCCGCTCCCGCCTGTCACTTTTCGAGGAAAGTGGCCGGGCTCGCAATTCTCAGGGTGACAGGTCCCGCGTCTGCCGAGGCAGCGCGGAGAATGCATTCCTGTGGATCGCGAATAGGATCTCTTTACGGGGTTGGAGACGGGTCCGCGGATCTTATCTCCTCCCTTTCCACGAGGGATCCAGTGCTCTCTCGCCGGTCTCGGAAGCCCGCGCTGCGGACTCTTCCGCCCGGGGAGAGAGAGAAATCAATGCTTCAGTGCTCTACCTCCGAGGAGGTAGATGTGCTGGGCATTGAAAGTGACACAATCATGGGGGAAGTGAATTTGCCATCTCTTTCCCCAGCGTATGAGAAATATATATAGCCTATATATATATATATGATAGTTTATATATTATATATAAAATAAAGTGAATATATATAAAAAATATATATAAAAAATAATAAGCTGGTGGAAGTGTTTACTAAGGCTGTAGATAAATTAAATATTTATGGCCAGCAGAAATAAGGGGGCACTCGTCCTAAAAATAAAATAAATTAAACGAGTTTCCTTCCCTCTATTTTTCCACCTCAATCACGGGGCCTTCCATTTTTCCCGATCTGCACAGCGAGCTGTCTAGATCATGGAAAAAGCCTTACTCCTCTTGTCTTTTAGCCCCCACATTCATGTATATTCAGATATTTGGGGGTTAAGAGGGTATGGCTATGGGGCAATACCCCGGGTAGAACAGACGCTTGCGAGCTATCTGTCTCCCGGTTCAGTATCGTACCTGAAGGCGTCGGCTTCTCTCACTAAACCATTAAAGAAAACTATTTTTTAATCTAGTGGGAAAAGCATATATGGCAGTGGGTCTAGCATGGGCCTGCTTGCACACCATAGCAGTGCTACAAGCATATCAGGCTGACCTGCTGCGGTATTTGGACAGAAGTGAGGGAGTTTGGCCCGATGGGGTTTGAGAACTCCGTCGGGCCACAGATTTATCTCTCAGGGATGGCAGCCCTTGTGGTCACTGAGAGACACCTCTGGCTCAATTTGATGGGAATCATAGAGAAAGATACAAGATAATCTCTCCCTCGCTATGTCCAACCCCCTGGGGCTGCTGGGCGTGAGCAGCTCCAGCCGTCTAGTTTCTCATACACAACACAGCAGCCAAAGCCTTCAAAGCAGAAGCCGGATCCGAGGACCGTTCTTCACGCTGAGAAGGCTGCGGCTCAAAAGAAAAGGTCTGGCGCCACCGGCGTCAGACCGGTGAGGGCAGCCCCAACCGGGGTGGAATGGTGTACACCTCATTATACGGTGCCCTTTCCATCTCGGTGCCCTCAGGGGACCGTTCTGCCAACCCCGCCACCCTTGGTGCTTCGGGGCGCAGCGGTCTCCAGCGAGCTTCTGGCGCAGCGTCAACTCGACATTGCGTCGGAATGCGCCCTCTGAGGGGGGTTCGAAAACAGTCAGTTCGGGTGGTTCCTGCCAGTATGCTTCAGGTCCCCGAACTGGCTGTCTTTATTACACCAGAGGCCAGCCTCGAGGGGCTGGTTCCCTTGGTAGATTTTCTGGCAGCGCGGAAGCTACTGCCAAATATATCTCTATGGGTCCTGCAGTTAGTAGTAAGAGGCAGATTTGGTTCTCGTCCTCCAGGCTACAACGGGGTGTTGCTCACGTTAGTGCATTCCGAGCAGGCTCTGGTAATGGAGCAAGAGGTAAAGGCCCTGTTAGCAAAGAAAGCTATAGAGCAGGTGTACTCACCCGACATTGCGTCGGGTCTTTACAGTCGTTATCTCATTGTTCCAAAAAAGGATGGAGAGCTGCGTCACATACTAGATCTTCGTCTGTTGGAGTGTTTGGTGCTGGAACTCAAGTCCAAAATGCTGACACTCAAACAGATCGTGACTCAAATCAGATCCGAGGACTGGTTTGTCACGATAGATCTAAAAGACGCATACTTCCATATCTCCATCCTCCCTCAGCACAGGAGGTTCCTGAGGTTTTCTTTGGGGCAAAGAACACCAGTATCAGGCACTTCCTTTCGGTCTAGCTCTATCACCCCGCACATTCACGAAGCGTGTAGACGCAGCTCTGGCCCCGCCAGGCTGCAGTGCATATGCATTCTGAATTGCATAGATGACTGGCTGATTCTAGCGGAATCAGAACAGTTAGCGGTTCGGCACCGAGGTGTCGTTCTCGCTCCTATGCAGATGTTGGGGTTGAGGCTCAATGCCAAGAAGAGTGTGCTTTCTCCAGTACAGAGAACCACTTTCCTTGGTGTGGTATGGGATTCAGTGACGATGCGGGCCACTCTGTCGCCCGTTCGTGTAGCTGCTATCCTAACAGCCACAAAAGAGCTGAGGCTAGGCCAGTCACGCACTGTAAAACAGTTAGAGAGACTGTTGGGTCTTGTGACAGCAGCGTTCAACGGGATAACTTTTGGCCTGCTGTACATGAGACCTTTACAGTGGTGGCTCAGGACCAGAGGGTTCTCCCCGAGTGGAAACCCACTTCGTATGATCAAGATCACGCGGCGGTGTCTCCGCACCTTGGTTATATGGAGGAAACACTGGTTCTTAACCCAGGGTCCGGTGTTGGGAGCTCTTTGCCATCGAGTTGTGATCTCGACAGATGCTTCCCTCACCGGCTGGGGAGCGGTATTGGAAGGCCGCTCAGCTCAGGGCTTGTGGAGGAGTCATCATCTCTCTTGGCACATGAATTGCCTAGAGATGATGGTCGTCTTCAATGCGTTGAGACATCTCCTCCCAGACCTGAGGGGCCATCATGTGTTGTTCTGGAACAGTGACTGTTAGGCCTCAGGGCAGCAGCGTCCAATGTGATACCCTTTGACCTGCTGTACGTGAGACCTTTACAGAGGTGGCTCAGGACCAGAGGGTTCTCCCTGAGGGGAAACCCACTCCTTACGATCAAGATCACGCGGCAGTATCCCCGCGCCTTGGTTATATGGAGGAAACTCTGGTTCTTGACCCACAGACAACACGTTGGTGGCCTCTTATTTTGGTCCCTCAAGAAATTACGCTGTCTGAGGGCAGTGTATATTCCGGGGGGGGGGGCAGAATATTGGAGCAGACACCCTGTCGAGGCAGGGGCTGAGGCCAGGGGACTCCACCCCGAGGCGGTGGAGCAAATATGGGAGTTTTACGGCCAGGCAGAAGTGGATTTGTTCTCGTCTCAGCATACAACGCACTGTCCACTCTGGTTATCCCTCCCTCAACCAGTCCCCTCGGGGCTGGATGCTATGGTGCAGACGTGGCCGAGGCTACGTCTGTACGCATTTCCCTCCGTTGCTCTGCTCCCAGGAGTTCTGGAGTGAATCCGCCAGGATGGAATAAGCCTATTTAGTAGCACCACCCTGGCCGAGCTGAATTTGGTTTGCGGACCTAATTTTTCTCCTCGACGGACCTCCCTTGGAGGTCCCGATCAGGAGAGACCTTCTGTCTCAGGCAGGGGATGCAATATTGCACCCCCGGCAGGGGATTTGGGAACTGTGGGTTTGGCCTCTGAGGGGGCCCAACTCATAGAGAGTGGTCTCTCAACCGAGGTTGTTTAGACCATTCTAAGCTCCAGAGCTCCCGCTACGAGGAAACTATATTCACTATTTCGAGAGTTTTTCACTTCTTGGTGTTACCAGCGTCAGTGGGATCCGGTTAACTGTTCAGCAAACACAGTATTCGAGTTTCTGCAAGAACGCTTTGTATCAGGTCTATGTCCTTCCACGCTTAAGGTATAATATGTGTGGCGGCCATTGCGGCTTTCCACGCCCTGGTGGGTAGTACATTTTTGGGTCGAGACCCCCTGATCACTCGTTTCCTTCGTGGCACTTTGAGGCTGAGGCATGCAACTTGCACTAAGGTGCTGGCTTGGGACCTTGCAATAGTTCTAGAAGGCCTATCTGGGGCTCCCTTCGAGCCCTTAGATTTGGTCTCAGAGAAGTTCCTTTCTTTTAAGACTATTTTCTGCTAGCTATTTCGTCCCTATAAGAGTCAGACCTTCAGGCCCTTTCGGTCCCCACCTGCCTTGAGTGCACCGGGATGGCCAAGGCAATCTTACCCGAAACATGGATATGTTCCAAAGGTGCCTACCATTATTCCGAGGCCTATTGTGCTGCAGGTTTCTGTCCTCCCCCATTTTTCGGACCAGGAAAAGCTGAACCTCTTGTGCCAGTGCGAGCACTGGACACTTATGTTCATCGGACTTCTCTGTCGAGAAAATCCAACCTATTGAGCACATAGATAGTCGAGACTATTCTTCTTGCTTGTGAGTCTTCTGGCCAACCATTTGGTGGTCAGGGCTCATTCCACTAGGAGTATGGCTTCTAAGCGTATTATCTGGAGTTCTGTCCAAGACGTTTGTGATGCGGCGGGCTGGTCCTCACCGCTCACATTCATGAGGTTTTACAGCTTGGACCTGGATGCTGCCCCAGGTTCTCAGGTGCTTAGTGCTTAGTTACAACAGACTGACACTCAGGTACTTGGAATTCTGGCGCTTTGGGTATTCTCGTTCCCATGGCGTCGATGGACGCATCGTTGAGTTCCCTTCGTAAGGGAACGTCTCAGGTTACTATTGTAACCATAGTTCCCTGAGAACAGGGAACGAGACGATGCGTCACCCTGCCATACTTCCTGCATCCCTGTGATCGGCTTGCTTCGGCAATTTTCGAAGCTAATGCCGGTTTGCACCGGATGTGCTTTTATCATATCCTGGTCATGACGTCACCCGCCCGTGACGCTCATTCTTTCCATTGGACTAGTTGACATAGATGCTTCAGACGCAGTCACGCTGGGGGCGTTCCCATGGCGTCGATGGACGCATCGTCTCGTTCCCTGTTCTCAGGGAACTATGGTTACAATAGTAACCTGAGACGTTTTCAACATACCTTCAGGTGTCCATTCATGTTTATTCTGTAACTGAGGAAGAGATGATCGCGTTTACTCGCGTTTACTCCGCGCTGCTGCTACTGTTACAATCCGTGGTGACAGATAGTTTTAAACTGTGGGTACAGATTGTCAATTAACATCCATGTGGACAGATTGGTAAACTGTGCGTAGTTTTGTAAAACTGTGCACACGGTAGTTTATTTTTCTTCTGTAATGAAGCTTGGCTGTCCATCTAGTGAAAAATGTTGGTACTACGGCCAAATAAAATCTTACTGAAAGCTAATTTTTTGAGATATCAACCTAAAATTTGGAACACAACTTCTTCAGATTTTGGCTTACATTTTCTGGCAGATTTAGAGTAAAATATATTTTGTAATATATATATTTTATATTTTATATAAATAATTATATTTTTACATTGTTCATTTTCATAAACTCAAACTTTTATAACTTTTTTTCTGTTTCACTTTCATAATTTCATAATACTTCACTTCAACATTAATCTGGCAAATGTCTTCTTTAAAACAAGACCAACCATAGGTCTATATTCCAAAGCATTCTTGAATTACAACCATTTAAGTTTGAATAGGGATTTTCATGTCTATGCGAAAAAAGGGGGATTGACAGTTAAAGGGTTAAACAATATTAAACTATAATATCTATATCTATAATATCTAAAATATAAATATAATTTATATATAAAAACTCTCCTACAGTCCAGTCACCATCAGTCGCGACGGTCGCGACTCGCACGTATTTTCATTTAAACGTCACTCACTGACGTTTTCCTAACCAGAAAAAAAAAACGATTGCCCTGCTCTGCCTCTGATTGGCTAGTACTCATTGCCATCTGGGTCAGAGCCAATTAGAAGCAGGATGTGGGTGGGAAAAAACTCTGTGTATAGGGAAAGGGGAGAGACAGAGGGAACAGGCAAGGCAAACTCCTACGTTTAAATAACATATAGAAAATATCTGCTTGACAACGAGCTGAGAACAAGCTCAAATAAGCAACTACACTTTAGAAACAAGCCCAAAAAAACCGCGACCCGCGACTACCAATATTTGTAAGCCACTTTACAGAAAAACAAGCCCAAAGTCGCTTATAATAAGCGGACTTGGCAACACTGATTCCAGGTCCAATCAATGAGCCGGGCTGGGCGGGGCCGGGGTAGCTTGCAGGGCGGGGCGTGTTCGGTACGCCATGAGAGTATCGCCATTCGAATCGTGGGTTCTGTATCGCGGTTCTTCGGTTTGGTTCGAATATCGTTACACCCCTAATAAAAAGAAACATACATTTTCTGAATAAAATACATTTCATAGGACAATATTATTCTTTAACAAATTATTTTTAACATTAATAATTTATTAAAATGTTTATCTAATTCATTATTAATTATCGAATTTAATTGATTAGACATGTTTTATTGAAATTTTAATAAACAAACAAATTATTTCAAGTTTGTAATAATAAAAGCATTTGTTCAACCAAAAAAAATTGCTGTTTTCATTAATTTAACTGTCATTTTAACTGATGATAATAATAATAATACCCATAATTTAGTAATACAGTTTATTTATTTAACAATTGATTTATACTATAAACCGTGATATTTTCTGAGACGTTACCATACTGTGAAAATCTTATACCATTACAACCCTACACGGGAGGGTCCCCCACCCCACCCCCGCTGTTAAAAAAGTAACTCAGTAACTTTTACTCTGAGTCAATTTTAAATGAGCTACTTTTTACTTTTACTTGAGTAGATTTTTAGACCGGTACTTTTACTTGCACTTAAGTAAAATTTCATTGAAGTAGTAGTACTTTTACTTGAGTAGAATATTTTATTACTCTTTCCACATCTGCCGGTAAGTCACTTGCAATCTCATGTTTTTACATTCTAGTTGTAACATACTGTTTGATTTCATGGTTTTGTAGCTTAAAATGCACATATCATAAATAATAAAAGATTACACAAATTAGGATAATATCACTGGGCAAAATTACAGAACTTAAAACGGTTGTTACTTCACATGTCAATGTATTACTCATAGCCCATTAGGGTTCACACATACATAATAATTGATCTTCACTGGTTTACATAATACATTGTAGCACCCAAAACATTTCATGAGTGTGACCTATCACACACTGAAACACAAAACACAAAATATAGCTTGGAATTTATCACATTTCAAACAAATATAAAGCCTGTTACTATTTCTTTATGAATCATAATTTGTTGACTTTGTTCAAAGGTTCTCAACAAACAGATTCAAAAACCGGGCTAATGTTTTATTAATTATTTTAATAATTATCTTTTTGTTCCTGCAACATTAGACAAAAACAAACATGAAACTCAAAAAGTGGAGACTAAGTATGTGTATAAGCATATATTAAAGTATATGTATTTTTAGACCACACATATGCAAAATTGGGTTCTTTACAGATGTTTTGTTATCTGAAAAACTTATGTACAAGGTTAAACTGTTTGTTTATAAAAAGTAAATTCATTATGTTCCTAAATTGTAATTGAGTACTCAATGACATGCATCAAGTATGTATTAATGTACACTGATAAATGTATACTCAATCAAATGAGTTAACAATGTCTTCAACAACATTTATCTAATTTCAGCAACAGAACCTGAAAACCAGTGTGGTGAGCACTGTCAAGAGTTGATTCTACCAGTAAACCTCAAGCCTTCTCGATCATGCTGGACTCTGGGACATCATTGTCTTCAGGAGCAGTTGGTACACATGAACTTTATATCGAACACCTTTCATATGTATCTCACAATCTTTGTTTTGCATTATTTTGTCATGCATAATTTTAGTGTTTTCTTTCAAAACTTTCAGATAAACTATGTCCTGGATCAGAGTAAGCCCGGGAATGAGCTGATTGTGAAAGATGGAGTAACATGCATCACCAGACCAGACTTTCAAACCCTCGGCCTGAAAAAAGAAATGGAATCCACGGTCGGAAACACACAATGAGTACTTGCAGCAAATACACTTATATGAATGATTCGTATAAATAATATATTTCATTTATAGGTCGGAAATGGATGTTTTAGGATCCTCAGAGAGATTCTACAGTTGCAGGTTCGATGTTAAATTTAATGTAAATTTGGAGGGGACAAAAAAAAATTTCAAGGCGTTTATCTTATTGGAATGATTGACATTCTGCGGGGAAAAGACGTTTTCATCGTTGATCTCTATGTTCCTCCAACTTGGCTCCCACCCATTAATCAATCTCCCCTTTCCAGTTTTCCGGTAAGAAACAGTTTTCGTGAAATCAGACTGTGAATGTCAGTTTGCTGCTTTATTGGGACACATAGGTTTTGCAAACAGGGTGACACTTGGGCAAATCACTGAGTCCTGTTTGCTCTAGCAACTATGTATGTCGTCTGTATGCTAAATTAAAGTAGAAGTAAGGATGACATGTAAGGATTTCAGTTACATCAACAAAAGTGTTGAGCAGTATTTAACCACCATCATCCTTTTAGTACATGACTGTACAATTTGTTTGCCTCTTGTAATTAGGTGAATTCGCACATGAAAGATGCCTTGATTATTCCATTGTGGACCCCTGGGCACTGCACGCTGTTCGTAAGTTATGCAAACTTAGTTCCTATTGTGTATATTACAAGCCATGAGGATAAACATAGTTTTAATATGCTATTGGCCTGTGTTTCATATCAACACATCATTAATCGATAATATCACTTTCCTGGTGGAATGCTCTGCCCACAGCCCTTGTCAACTGGGCAAGGATTTAATCTATACTTGACACAGTTGGTGACTGGTTAACCATAGACAATGAAATAATATTAAAATGTTAATCTTATATTTTGAATTCTAACAATGTAATGTTTGGTTAGAGTTCACTAAATTTGGGAGTGTTAGTCTGCTAGGTCATTGTTCTATTGTTACTATAAGTTATCTACTTTTCATCAAGAGTGCATGTTCTCTATAGGTCTTGAGACCACAACAACAAGAAATGTTGTTACTGGACTCCAAATATCCATACAAACCACAAGGGTTTCAACATGATATATATATATATATATATATATATAATACATTTAAAAAAAATTTTTTAATGCATGATAAAGATTTGTACTCATTTGTACCCATGTTCGACCGTCTGTGAGTATCTTGAATTTATGTATTTAGTAAGACTACATTTTTGATTTTGGTTTCTTAGTGACTTTGCAAAAAGTCGGGTGAATGGGATTTGGACAGAGAGAACTGGCGTGGACATAAAGGTAATAGTTTTTTAAGCAGTGTTTTCCAACCAATAAGTGAATGATTTGAATATGTCATGTTTTGGAGCTGATCATGTTTTATTTTCTCTTGAAATAGGGACTTCCTTCACAACCTTACGGGAATGACTGTGGCATCTTCATTCTGATGTTCAGATTTTACAAATTTATCAGTGCTTCGCCTGCTACTTCGGTGGCGCTGCCAGACTAAGACAATTTAGATGCACTGAGACAAAAATGCATTTGCCCACCTATCTAAATGTAGGGGAGACAGTGAATAACCCCAATTTCAAAAAACGGTGGAGTGTTCCTATAACTGCCTTTTACTGACAATAATCCCTTGCAAAGCAAGTGTGTTCAGTATATCCTGGTAACGCATCCCTAAATTAAAATTCAACTTTATCAAATGCTCTCTATCCATAGCTATTAGCCTGACAAGAAGTGCCTTAAGCGGGTGGCAGCTTTAGCGTGCACTTTCTGCTTTGGGGAGAAAAACTGCTCTATTGTGCATTCTCCTTTTATATACACTTATCTTGAGGCCGCGAGTTACTATCTCAAGGCCACGAGTTAGTATATCTTGAGGCCACGAGTTACTATCTTGAGGCCACAACTTACTATCTTGAGGCCACGAGTTACTATCTTGTGGCCACGAGTTACTATCTTGAGGCTAGAGTTACTATCTTGAGGCCATGAATTACTATCTTGAGGCTAGAGTTACTATCTTGAGGCCATGAATTACTATCTTAAACCCACGAGTTACTATCTTGAGGCTAGAGTTACTATCTTGAGGCCATGAATTACTATCTTGAGGTTAGGGTTACTATCTTGAGGCCATGAATTACTATCTTGAGGCCACGAGTTAGTATATTTTCAGGCTAGAGTTACTATCTTGTGGCCACGAGATAGTAAAAAAAAAATTTTTTTACAAAGTGGGACTAGGGGGGTTCCGTAACAATCTGAAATTTGAGAAATATTTATTTCATAAAAATGTTTTGAACTGGTTTATTTTTCAGGAGTATAGAGACATCAATAATCGACACATGAATCTCTTTATAGTAGTTCAGAGTTGATCAGATTTTTTTTCATTGTCACCATTGTTGCGATTCATAAGCTGATTCTTGATGTCTATATGATCCTGTCAAAACATTCCCTGTATGATGACTTAAAATCTGTATAATGACATAAAATCTGAGTATCACAGCACTGCAGTACCTTCTTTAACAGTATTGGCATGCAAAATTAATATTTAACAATTTATTCAGATATTACACTTCAGGTGGTATCAATAAAGCAGGCAACTACATGATGACCTTTTTCATTAATAAGTGACCAAGATCTTCTTATCTGAGTTTCTTTTGGATTTCGACAATAACAAATATGTATCACAGACACGCAGTTAAAGCAGCCAGAGAAAAATCAGTGTTAAAAAATAAAGGGTCAAGAGCCCAACTAAAGCGAACACTGATCTCCATCATGGTGACATCAAACTTTATTATTTACAATAAAACATCAACGTCTAAACCTCTGTTAATTCTCAATAAGAATGTTAGTATGAAAGAAAAAAAGTAATAAGTGAGGATGCAGAGATCTTGAGAGATTTTTTAGTGTTTAATGTTCTGTTGGGATGTAAAGTGTTTCTGTATTGTCTGTTTTGTGTGTCACCATTGTGTTGAAGTGTAGAGCCTGTGCTTCATTCCAGGATGAGCAGAGAAACACTGATGAAATGCTACATGTAGCTTTATTTAACAGACAGTAACTGTGTAGTTGCTGATGCAATGACGTATAGTCACAGTAAATCATGCATGTAGTTAACTGCATGTTTTTTAGTACAAAAATCAAGAAATGTACGTAAAATAACTGTTTTTCTGTTAAAAAGCTTAATGAAGATTTCTGTAATAGTTGTCTTGCACACAAGTCTATGCATAAATGCTAAACCTGTGATAGCACTTTTTCAAGATATTATTTTGTATATCATTGTCTTTACTAAACGGGCAATATTATTTATCAGGTTTACCTGATTAGTGGAATCGCTCGCTGGAATTAAGACCGCTGTACTGATGCTGTGTACGGGGTCAAAGGTCGACGCCACAGAACATACTCGGCCCCTCTGATTGAGCACCTCAACACCCGCTGCCAGCAGCTATT
>NW_027509164.1:2315000-2408877 GCF_051911475.1 Siphateles boraxobius
GTGTCAGGCCTGGATTCGCCATGCCCGAAGGTTTTTTCCAAGATGTTTGGCTAATGAAAACATCCATTGTGATGTAGATGAGAACCTGTGGCCAAATCCACAACACAGAGTTGATGACAATGTAGAAGTACAGTAATCACTGCTGTTTTATTTCTTACAGTGCAAGCAAGTTGAGGAACACTGCATTTGATGGTTTACAGTACTGTCTTTTCTTTTCTATTTCATTGTATTTGATGGTTTACAGTACTGTCTTTTCTTTTCTATTTCATAGCTAATTACTGTATTTTTGCTTTGATTAAAATATAAACCAATGTTGTGATTGTACTGTAGTGTTTTGCATCAATATATTACAAACTTTCTTCAATGATTCCACTTTGTCTGTATTCTCTCTACTACTGCAGTACTTTACAGTAACAGAGGTATTTACTGTACATGTAGTACCATAATGAAACCTGTATCACCTATTTTGTTCTACAATAGTTAATGATTGTACGAACAATGACAGAGTGAAACTATCGGTTGGTTGTGTGTGGGTGATCTATAGTTGTGTTTCAATGGTATTTCACAGTAAATTTGTTTTTTGAACCAATGATTGTGCAAGTGCAAGATTTCTTTAAAGATGTGAATGCACAATGCAATGTTTTGAACATTAGACAACCTGTGTTACAAGTGATAACCGTTGTGAGTTTTGTGTCTAGAGTTTTGAAAAATGACATCAAGGTTCTGAAAATAGTAGCAAAGTGATTGTAAAAAACTGTAATATAGTAGAACTTAATGTATGTAGTTTTATATTCAATAATATATAGATGCATATGTGATCAGATATGGTACTGTATGTGTAATATATTGCAGATGTATTTACTCATGCATTATAAGAAAAATACATTCAGAAACATATGTCATAAATCTCTGAATTTTTTTTAAATTACATACATTATATTCATATTTACAAGCTACTTATCAAAAGCACAACAGTATGTTTGTACCGCAGTATAAAACAATAAAATTAGTACTATACTGATGTGAATAATGTTATCAACTTTAAATACAGAGATTACTATCTTGTTGTGAAATAGGCCAATTTCACCCGAACCACAGGCTCGACTCTTCAGTACAATGGTAACCCCAAAATATCAGACATTCCAGAAAACCTTTTAAATTCCAAAATAATAGAACATTAAACACTAACAGATCTCCCCTGTATATTAATATTGAGCAAAACACATCAAATAACACTTAATTTTAACATTTGCTCTCCTTTAACAGTCAGAAGCAAAGCATGATGGGAACTAGATATCTGTTGTAATTCATTGTGTTTATTGTAAATTAATATATGGCCATGCATGGTCAATGCATATATTGTATATTGAAAAATATAAGCACTACACTACATTATGTTACTCTTATTTACTTTAAAAATATGGTTACAATATTACACGTAATCTTTTTGAGCAGTTAAGGCTTGATTTCTGTCATGGAATCTACCTAAATAAATCATGTAAAATGCCCTAAATTATTTAGTCTATGACACAATGAATTACATATTTTTAGTGAAAGACTACCAATCACACGGTCGATGTCGACTGTAGACTACCAATCAGAGACCAGAGATGCTGGGCTGTCTAGTGTATTCAGTTTGGCCTTCTGATTGGCCGAGAGTAGTAGACTCCGTCTGTAGACTACCAATCACACGGTCGATGTCGACTGAAGACTACCAATCAGAGACCACAACCGCTAATTCAGATGTGATTTGACATCTATCAGTTACGAGCGCAAGCATATTATCAAGTTGGATCGTAATTCTTTCTTTCTGTCTCTACAGACGGAAAATCTAGTGTGAAAAGACATTCAGCACAAAAGTGAGAAAAAGGTAAGTCAGCTTCTGTTAATTGTCCACATCACATCTAGCTAGTAAATTGATGATGGCAGACAGTTAGCTACAGGCTAGGTTTGCTTTCCATGTTTAAGGTGAAATAAAAAATGGAAGATATTTGAAATGCTATCACATTGTGTAGCTACTATTAATATTAGCAATACAATGTAATATTACATTGTGCTTCTAAATAAACATTGAAGGACACAGTCAAAGTTTAGGTTTTTACAGACTGTAAGGACAATAGTACAAAAGGACCGTGTACAAAAGCTGAATTCAGAATTACTAAAGAATTCAAAACCAAAATATACTTAATATAACATTATACACCGTCTCTGATATTTGAAGTTAACCTATTGCCAACTATTACATGGTTTAATAAAGCATACTTTAGTAGTTTAGGAATATTTAAATATAAAGATGAATGAGATTACATTAATCATCCTTTCATGATATTTCTATCGATAATAAGTTATTTTAAGTAATGACCTGCACATTACATACCTGTAATTTATAAGGCTTTGCATATGAACATTAGTAATGTTGATGTTTGTGATGTTTATTTATGAGGCTTAACTAATTGGCTGAAAGAGAATACATCGCAGACTGGTGGATATAGAAATCTTACTATTATGAGTCCAATATAGTTACCTTTAATGTGGTGTTTTTATTTCTGTGTACCTTGATATGTCAACGCTGGTCATCCGTCTTCATAACCCCAGTGCTCCAGAGGGTCGTCAGCAGGCTACATTGGTGATGTTCCTACCAGTCCACTGCACTAGCCCTCGCTGAAGAGCACTTCACGCTGATGGGGTCCCAGCAACGACACGACAGAACCAGTCCACTGCACTAGCCCTCGCTGAAGAACACTTCACGCTGATGGGGTCCCAGCAACGACACGACAGAACCAGTCCACTGCACTAGCCCTCGCTGAAGAGCACTTCACGCTGATGGGGTCCCAGCACCAACACGACAGAACCAGTCCACTGCACTAGCCCTCGCTGAAGAGCACTTCACGCTGATGGGGTCCCAGCAACAACACGACAGAACCAGTCCACTGCACTAGCCCTCGCTGAAGAGCACTTCACGCTGATGGGGTCCCAGCAACGACACGACAGAACCAGTCCACTGCACTAGCCCTCGCTGAAGAACACTTCACGCTGATGGGGTCCCAGCAACGACACGACAGAACCAGTCCACTGCACTAGCCCTCGCTGAAGAGCACTTCACGCTGATGGGGTCCCAGCACCAACACGACAGAACCAGTCCACTGCACTAGCCCTCGCTGAAGAGCACTTCACGCTGATGGGGTCCCAGCAACAACACGACAGAACCAGTCCACTGCACTAGCCCTCGCTGAAGAACACTTCACGCTGATGGGGTCCCAGCAACGACACGACAGAACCAGTCCACTGCACTAGCCCTCGCTGAAGAGCACTTCACGCTGATGGGGTCCCAGCACCAACACGACAGAACCAGTCCACTGCACTAGCCCTCGCTGAAGAGCACTTCACGCTGATGGGGTCCCAGCAACAACACGACAGAACCAGTCCACTGCACTAGCCCTCGCTGAAGAGCACTTCACGCTGATGGGGTCCCAGCAACAAAACGACAGAACCAGTCCACTGCACTAGCCCTCGCTGAAGAACACTTCACGCTGATGGGGTCCCAGCAACAACACGACAGAACCAGTCCACTGCACTAGCCCTCGCTGAAGAGCACTTCACGCTGATGGGGTCCCAGCACCAACACGACAGAACCAGTCCACTGCACTAGCCCTCGCTGAAGAACACTTCACGCTGATGGGGTCCCAGCAACGACACGACAGAACCAGTCCACTGCACTAGCCCTCGCTGAAGAGCACTTCACGCTGATGGGGTCCCAGCACCAACACGACAGAACCAGTCCACTGCACTAGCCCTCGCTGAAGAGCACTTCACGCTGATGGGGTCCCAGCAACAACACGACAGAACCAGTCCACTGCACTAGCCCTCGCTGAAGAGCACTTCACGCTGATGGGGTCCCAGCACCATCACCACAGCAGTGTCTGGGCAAGCTGGTACTCCCATTTGGCCAATACCTCAATGCCCCATTTCACTGGCTTTTGTCACATGATGTGGGATAGATGAAGTAGTAAGCATATTTTATTTAAGCTAAAGTTTTATTTAAGCTTAAAGGGTTAGTTCACCCAAAAATGAAAATTATGTCATTAATGACTCACCCTCATGTCGTTCCAAGCCCGTAAGACCTCCGTTCATCTTCGGAACACATTTTAAGACATTTTAGATTCAGTCCGAGAGCTTTTTGTCCCTCCATTGAAAATCTATGTGCGGTATACTGTCCTTGTCCAGAAAGGCAATAAAGACATCATCAAAGTAGTCCATGTGACCTCAGTGGGTTAGTTAGAATTTTTTGAAGCATTGACAATACATTTTGTTCCAAAAATAACAAAAACGACGACTTTATTCAGCATTGTATTCTCTTCCGGTTCTGTTGTCAATCCGCTTTCATGAGTCCGCTGACGTAAGACGAGCTGACGTGTTATCTGGTGCGCCCGAGCTTCGTTTACAGTCTGAGGGAGACGCACGCTGTAAACAAAACAATCTTTGCAAACATGTCTAAGGATTTCCACACAGGGGAAGACTTGCATTTTTTTTTAACCAGACATATTTATTTGAACACGAATACACGGATGCACCAGATAACACGTCAGCAGCGTCTTACGTCAGCAGCGTCACTGGCGTCGCGAACGTGGATTGACAACAGAACCGGAAGAGAATATAATGCTGAATAAAGTCGTCGTTTTTGTTATTTTTGGAACAAAATGTATTTTCGATGCTTCAAAAAATTCTAACTAACCCACTGAGGTCACGTGGACTACTTTGATGATGTCTTTATTGCCTTTCTGGACAAGGACAGTATACCATACATAGATTTTCAATCGAGGGACAAAAAGCTCTCGGACTAAATCGAAAATATCTTAAACTGTGTTCCGAAGATGAACGGAGGTCTTACGGGCTTGGAACGACATGAGGGTGAGTCATTAATGACATAATTTTCATTTTTGGGTGAACTAACCCTTTAAGTGATTATAAAAAAATAAATAAAGGTGAAAAGGAAATAATATTTTCATCTTTCCAAAGTTTCAATGCTAATTTTGCAATTGATGTATTGCAGTTTAGTTGACAAGCATAGAGAAGAACTCTGCAACAAACATGTAAAAGGTCAACGTCCCTGGATTAGAGACTTTCTGGCAGAGTATGCAGAGAGCTTTCCACAACTGTCATCTGTCCTGGAGGCCAACATCCACCAATGTGCTTATGAACAGAAAGGGTTAGAGAACCATACTTTTCAGGAGATGTGGGATCTCTATAACCAGCATTCTGTCCAGAAGGCCAGGCAAGAGGATTTATCTTTGAGTGAGAGGGATTTGGTCAGGAAGGCTTTCAGCTCTGTCAGCCGGTGGCTCGATACACCTGTGACCAATATCACTAGTGTACAATTGAAAAGATTTAGGAAGTTTGTTTATGACAAGAATAATCAAGTAAGGTGTCTGAATCACAACATTAAATCAGTGTTTTAAAATTATTACAATTTCAGCACATTACTTCTTTCGTGATAAAAAAATGTTAATCAGGATGTTTTTGACTTTGTTACACAGAAATCAAGCTCTTCCATAAATGACCCCTCATGGCTGGATGGCACTCACTTATTAGAGGTAATAAAATCTGAGTCCACACCATCCTCAAAGACGTCCTCATCTACAGCATCATCTACAGCCACACACAGCATCATCTACACCATCCTCATAGACGTCCTCATCTACAGCATCATCTACACCATCCTCATAGACGTCCTCATCTACAGCATCATCTACACCATCCTCATAGACGTCCTCATCTACAGCATCATCTACACCATCCTCAAAGACGTCCTCATCCACAGCATCATCTACAGCCACACACAGCATCATCTACACCATCCTCAAAGACGTCCTCATCTACAGCATCATCTACACCATCCTCATAGACGTCCTCATCTACAGCATCATCTACACCATCCTCAAAGACGTCCTCATCTACAGCATCATCTACACCATCCTCAAAGACGTCCTCATCCACAGCATCATCTACAGCCACACACAGCATCATCTACACCATCCTCAAAGACATCCCCATCTACAGCATCATCTACACCATCCTCAAAGACATCCCCATCTACAGCATCATCTACACCATCCTCAAAGACGTCCTCATCTACAGCATCATCTACACCATCCTCAAAGACGTCCTCATCTACAGCATCATCTACACCATCCTCATAGACGTCCTCATCTACAGCATCATCTACACCATCCTCATAGACGTCCTCATCTACAGCATCATCTACACCATCCTCATAGACGTCCTCATCTACAGCATCATCTACACCATCCTCATAGACGTCCTCATCCATAGCCAAAGTTATCTTTCCTCTGCACAACCGTCTCTGAGTGACTCCCCGGTGAGTAATATTAGTATTAAACATAAATTATTATATGCATAATGTCACTGATGAAGACATGGTGCAGCTTCACCACGTCCGCAGGGTCACACTTGGTGCTCAGGAGACCTTTAGGCTTATCCAGATAGACATTGATGAGCTCAAAGGTCCTGCTGGGCTCGACGAAAGGGGAGTCAGCCTCTTCAAGTCACCAGGTATAGACAGTTGGTACTCAACCTGAATAATACTTTTATTAAAAGGAACTTAAATCGGGGTGTATTTGCTGCCTTTTACCGCTAAGAGGCGCTACAATCACAGACTTTGAAAAGTGTCAATTTATTCTCTCTATTGCGTAATCTGCCGCCGCGCCGCGGCTCATTCAGAGCGATTGAAAGCTGGTAGCAGATGAATTCAAGTGAAATATTGTAGTTAAACGAATTCAAAATCACAATACTGAAATTACTTAAATTAAATTGAATAAATAATGAAAACATTTCAACATAAAACATTGCAATAGAAACATATTAGGCTACATCAGTGAGGCTTTGCAAGAGCATAAGACGTTAACTTAACAGCGTTCAGACGTTAGCTCTGTGGTCAACGCAACAACATGAGCTTCGCGGAGCTTCATGCCATCCGAGATCGAATCTCATTGTAGCCGACATGCTGTTAATCGATGACAGCGTTTATGTTTTACCGTTCTTGATGCTTAAATTGGTAACCGTTTATTAGCAAGTATATTAACTGTTTATTTATTTAAAGGAGCCGTATGTAGGATTGTGGCGAAAACTGGTACTGCAATCACTTTCAAATTACTGTAGAGCGTTTGATCCCCTTCCCCTCCTCCCTGACACGAGGTTGCCAGATAGGATGCAGGATCCAGCAGGAACGTAGGCTGCTACAAGAAGCTTCCAATGGCAAGTGACAAGTCCTACATAGTACGTTTTTCTTCTGTTAATTATGTTTATGCTTCAAATGAGAGATGTTTTGTAATTATATATCGCAAAAATTTACTAATGGCGAATTGGCGATTAGCCAAATATAATAAGTAAGTAAAGTACATTTATTTGTCCCTGTAAGGAACATTTGTTTGCATGGCTATCAAGTAGGCATTTCAACATACATCCTATTTCATACACCAAAAAGAGAACCTTTAAAAATACAAAGACACATACTAATACACTTAACACATATTTCCCCATACCCCGCACTTTACTACCGATTAAATTAGGCATACCAAACCAGCTGAGTATCCTAACTATTAAACTTACATGTTTAGAAACTTAATTGCTTGAGGCACAAATGTAGATTTAGATCTATTTTTGGTCAACAGAGGGAGGCAATATTGTCGCCCAGATGGCAGCAGTTCGAATGAAGGGGGTGCCTCTTGTCTCCCACAATAGTTTTTGCCTTGTTCATTACTCTTTCCCTGTAAACGCATTCCACACTTGGTAACTTGATCCCTAATAGTTTACTGGCCGTTTTTACTGTTTTTCTTACAGACTTCTTCTGTGCCTCAGTAGCATTACCAAACCAGCAGGTGATGCAGAAAGCCAAAACACTTTCAATAAAAGAACAATAGATCATCTGCAGCATTTTGTTGTGGACATTAAAGGATAACAGGTTCTTTAAAAAGTACATTCTTTGTTGTGTCTTAGTGCTGATGAGGTCAGACCACAGATCCCATTTAAGCTTCGTATCGTAAAGATGTACGCTCGTATGTGACAGTACATTGTTAGAACAGTAGCTGTTTGTATAACTTGTAACGGTAGGTATCTGTCATTAACGAAAGTACAAGCACAAGCCTCGGTCACTGTGTGTAATGGTTATCAAAGATAGCCTACAGCTATTCATTTAGCTGACGCTATAAGTGAAAGCAACCAGCTGTATCTTTTAACTTACCCTGCAGTACACATCCATAACGCTAAAATATGTGATGTGAAAGATTACATGTCATTCTATTATTTTTGGCTGTGGAACTTGCATGATAAACAAGTAGGCTGCAAAAGAAATAACTAGAAAAAGTTATTTTACCGTGGAATTGCGCCTAGTGCTTCTAATTCGATGACCCACCTCCTCCATATGAGCTAACGTAACGTTACTTTGCACGAACATGCATAACTTTGTTCGACTGTCATGAATATTTGAAATGTCCATTTACATCAAGTACAAGTTAGCCAAACATAGATGAATCTTACCTGTCCAGGAGAAAATTAGCAACGTTGGCGTCTGTCTTCAAATTCTTCTCCGTTTTCAGCCGTTTCCATCTTTCAAAGGCATCTCCTATACAGATCCTTGTTTTATTTCGGACTCGAAGTATTTCTGATTCATAACAAGTTTTTTTTTTGGTTTCGCAACGTTAGACATTTTTTTTTTATCCAATTCCGACACGTTTGTAGCTGCAGCTGTGGTAACTAGAGCAGAGCTGGCAGCCCGGATGCCGCAACACTACTGACTTCGTGATTGGTAGATAGGTGGAGGGTGGCGCATCAGACCAAAACACAACATGACAACATCAACATCAGTTGAGGGCTGCAACTTCACTTTTTAAATGACAATATCCTGGCCGGACTACTGTTGTCAGTGATATAAGTATTTGAAATGAACATGATTTCTTAATGTCTAGTGACATATCAGGGCCATTTTATGATTAATTGAAATAAATTTCTTACATACAGCTCCTTTAAAGTCAAGTGTTATGTTTAATTATCAATGGCACATTACAACATACATTTGCAACATTCCTGTAGAGCCGCTGCACAGACGACAAAACTGATGAAGGAAGACTGTCAGCCGATCGCGTCAGAAAATGAGAATGAAGAAGCTCGTCTTTAATCTGCTAAATTATTGTTTTGTGAATCATTCAGGAAATTGAGATGACTGACAGTGATACCCGGCCATAGCAACGGAAGAACTTTTTCAAAACAGGTCCATACATTGAACAAATCAGAAAAAGACTGATTTTGTTGACTTGGCTGCACAAAATAACAGACTAACTAAATAGTATTGCTTTCAATATAAAAACCAATGAAAATGTAAAAGAACACTAAAATTAATGAAGTTTGAAACCCCATCGCACAATTGAAGGTTTAAATAAAGTGTCGGGACAGTTTATTTATTTAAAACAGGGTTGCATCGAGTTTAGAGTTTATTTCCTTTGCGATGCAAAATAAGAAACACAGAATCTTATTCTTGCAATATTTTAAATTTGTATTGCAAAAGAAATTGCACCTAAATTAAACAATTAAATAGTCCAAAATGAAAATAGTCCAAAGCAACATAAATTAAGAACATGTGTTTTTCTTTGCCTCTCTCTCGCGCTGGATCTCTTTTTAGCAAGTTTATTCTGTCTCCCTCACTGCGCGAGCCGGGTCTCTCTCGAAATTAAACATTTCAGGGTAAAAACACATCATACAGCTGATAATACTGTATATGGCGCTGCGTGTCATCCATACAAATCATGGAAAAAACTGTAACAAATTATTTAGCCTTTGTTGCTTCAAAGACACAGCATGCCTAGTTGAATTCACCTTACAATAAAACGAGGTTGATCGCGAATTAAAGAGCACTGTTTATACTACTATATATATTGTATATATTACACTGCTCACTCCCATTCGCATTTTGACCGCAAAGTACGGTGGTACGATTTGTCACTCTAAACTACGCAAAAACCTGGTGACGCTTCTGTGCACGCGCAGTCCTCAAATCAAGCAACAGCAAAAGAAGTGGAGTTCGACCAATCATATATCAAGCAGCGATAATTGACAGATGCGTAAGGCCTATCATTAAAAAGAGACTGAAAATCGACAGCAATAAAGAATCCCGCTCAATCCTCTTCCACTCCCGCGGCCCGCAGATTGACTGAGTTCATCAGCAAGGACAGTAGGCCACAGTAGTCACAGCACTTCTGACTACTGAAGGTAAATGGGCTTGGGTGGATGTGGAAAGCTGAAATATTGTCTTTAGTTAACTTAATCTGGATTCGATGATCTCACGGGAGTGATCGCATGGATTATCTTAAAATACTCCGTCATTCACGGTCACTCAGATAAGAGGAAAACATCCTTCAGCCATGCAAATTATAAAATGCTTAAGCATTGATGAACAATAAATCTAAATAAAATTAAAATCGCTGTGGCTTAGTGATTATGAAAGTTCTGTGACTTGTGGATTACTGATAAACGTGAGGTGTTTATTTATTCATTCTCAGTGTTGAGAAACGTAGCCTGCATGTTACGTTATTGTGTTAATAATAACTAAAGTACCTAATTATGTTACATAATTATTTTGTATGAAAACTAGCGCATTAGTTACTTATGGATTAAAAAGTACCGTATCAGTGCTGCGCGAGCTCTCTCACAAACACAGACCGCGCGCACAGAGAGAGAAGAGAGAAGATAATTGTAAATTGACGGGCTAAGTTTAAATTTTTTTTCTGTCAAAATGTCAGAAAGCATTGTGTATTATCCATCCGTGTTTTTAAAATTCGTTAAAAGACAGACGTTGTACTGTTAACACAGCCCCATATTTCAGATTCATCTAAACTTATACTTGATATTCTTTTTAGAATAAGTGATTCGTTTTGCTATTATTGGTTATGTGACAGGACTCCTGTCTATTAATTGTCAACTATTTTCTAGAAATATGTTTGTATTGGCTAACGTTTATTCAGCTAATGCGTGTCCTGTTTAAAGGAGCATTTCACCCGTGGGAACATTCATCTTTATTGAAAGTGGGTCATGTATGTAGTCGAAATATAATAACATTTTCGAATTTGGTGCCTTTTTGACCGAGTAAAGACAGAAAGTAACTTTAGGGCGCATTTGTACTGAAAACCACAACTCCCACAATGCACCACATTGCACAGCTCCGCAAGCCACTCGCACTAATCCAGAACAACGCTGAGGAGGTATCCGCCTATCAGATTCAGAGAAAGCACTCTACCGTCTACAAGGCTGGGTGCCGCCAGAGTTTGAAATTCATTTCACAGAAAAAAAAATCTAGTTTGTTGCCGAAATCATTATTGAATTACTCCTCGTTTCTATTTATGTTGAATGTTCAGTCCGAACATTGTAATGCAATTTGGATTTGCAAAATAAGAATAAAAATATGTAGGCATGACCATTTTTGTTATCTATTATCATGTAAGGTAACAGTAGGTTAGTAACATTAGTTCCACTGATGGAATGTTGGTCGTCCAAATTTATTTAACATACACGTGGAATAAAACACTAATAAGGAACACAACGTAAATGTGATTATGTGAACCATTTATTTCAATAATGATATCAACAAAAATAATTATGTTAACAATAAAAGTTCAACAATACAATAGTAACAACAATAGTTCCTCCTGAGCTTCCTCAACTTACTGGTGCCGGCAGTACTGGCAATCTGGAGCTGGATATTTCAGTCGGATTGCCGACACGAGCGGGTAGAATGCGAAACTTACTGGTGCCGGCAGTACAGTGCCGATGCAGAAGACCTCCCTGTTACGGACGATACAGTTTTGAACGATGTAGGCTACTCTACTCTTATGTGTATGACCAAAAAATTACGGAGTGATTCAACGTGATAACGTAGTTCCCGGCACGTTGCAGATCAGCTCAGTCTGAACAATTGTACTTAAAAAGTATGTATGTGTATATGTATATATATATATATATATATATATATATATATATATACACTGTATATATATATTTTTTTTTTAAATGACCTATCGTTTCGCTAGATAAGACTCTCTTCCTCAGCTGCGATCGTGCACAGCATGTGTTGAAGCACTTCAAAGACCTTTGAAACTGTATTGATTTGGACTTCAACACTCTGGTTGCCATTGAAGTCCATTATTCGAAGAAAAATCCAGAAATGTTTTCCTCAAAAAACTTGTTTTCTCTTCCAATGAGGAAAGAAAGACATGGATATCTTGGATGGCATTGGAAGGGGGTGAATTATTAAAAAAAATCATTTTGAGGTGAACTAATCCTTTAAGAGGGACAGTGATGGAAACATTATTTACGGCAGGTCCAGATCATCCCGAAAACAAGCAGGTCAGATTTTTTTAAATTCATGTTAATTAAAATGTAGACTTTATCTCCAGATCTAGCTTTACATCTTGGAATGGTATATAATATGATCACAAGGTTATGGGTCTGAATTAGAACAAATCTGAGGTTATTATTACACACCTGTGCCTAGCAACATGTAAAGTTTGTGTCATTGAGTGTAAAAAGCAACAGCTTTTTTGATACAGCAGGTCCCAGTCACAGCCAGAGTTGGAAGACTGGTGTCTCTCATGTCAGGGCTCCGGAAACCAGTGAGTAAGTGACCAGTGACTTTCCTTCTGTTACTGCAGGTGTGTTCTTTATTTTGACTGCACTGGTTCGAAACAGTATGTTCATTTATTATAAAATGACCATTGTTAATGCCATTCTCTTTTGTTATAATAAACTACTGTTATTTAAATATTGTGCATTGTTTCAACAGAGTCATTCCTTCAAGAGCTTAAACGCTCACTGGGTGAGGACATACATGAGGATGAAACGGCACTTCAATCCTCAACAGACTGGTCGACCCGAAAGAGCCTCATATCAGGGTGATGGGAGAAAGAGAGACCCCGACTGGTCAACACCATGGTGGCTCGACAACATGCGGCAACTCGGATCTGCCAACAGTGTGGAAACGGTCCAGCCGTTATCCGTTGTTGTGACTGCCGACCACACCCATTCTTCTGTGGCCAGTGTGATGTCAGGGTCCACCGAGGTCAAGTGTTCCACAACAGGGATTGAATGACACGTGCATTTTTTCATCCGTTGCCTGCCACAACTCGTATTGTGGAGAGGGTTCTAACCCAGTGTGGTAAGCTGTAGTTTTTGAAAGTCTCATTCTCAGACTTGTTAATTCCAGTTATCACCTGAAAAACTAAATACTGTCTTCTGATAGGTTGATGAAGCCATCAAGTACATCTGGTTTAAAAATAGTTCCAGTAAATAAATGTTATTCTTTAATTCTCGTCCATGTGTTTTTTTGTTTTTTTCAAGAGCGTCTTGTACATTTGGAGATGCCAGAGACAATATGCGGTTGTCTACGAGGATCGTCCAGTGTCATCGCAGGACAGTCCATAGTTGTGGTTACAATGAATGGTAAGAAGAACTTATGGGTGGGGTGGGGTTGGGGTCACTTCTGTAGAAGTGGCTGCAGAATTTCACCCACAGCTATTTGCTGATCACACCTCGTATATACTCCCTCTCACTTTCTGTCACAACCCTTATGAAAATCAACCATGGTTTTACTATAGTAAAACTGTAGTTAACTACGACTGTAGTAACCATGGTATTTTGGTGCGAACAATGGCTCTTAAAAACCATGGTTTTGGTACCATGGTTTTACTACAGTTATATTGTAGTAATACTATAGTAAAACTGCAGTTTTACTAAATTATCTTGAATTACATTTAAGCCATTTAGTTACAACCAGGCCAGCTGACAGTCTTGCCTGGGCCCGGGACAAGATAATCTTAGATGGACCCCCACCCCCCACGATTTATTTTTATTTTTATAAAACACCATATACTTTTACCCAAACTGAATAATAAAAACACGTTTAAATGGGTACATTTTCTATAAATGACTTCATTTTCTTTTCTGACATAGCCTACTACAGTTCTTGTTAAAACACAGACATGCAAAATCTGTGCATTTTGGGCACTTTTTGTGTGAAATCATATTTATTTTTTGTCCATCAAAAGTGTGCTTTCACTTTTAATTAAGCATGAGCAGTGCAGCAAAAATAGACTCGGATCCGGCCCATTATCTGTTCACCGATGATGACAGTGACGCATTTCAGCCGGCTTTTTATTTCTCATCTCCATAAATATTCAATTCAATTCAATTCAAATTTATTTGTATAGCGCTTTTCACAATACACATTGTCTCAAAGCAGCTTTACAGAAATTGCATTTCGGAAATGTACATAGAAAAATACAGTTAGTTAATCAAGTATTAATTTATGGCATAACATATCGCCGGCTTTGAGTCGTCTCTTCACAGGCGTCGAGTCGTCTCTTCACAGGCGTTGGGGCATCTGAAGTCTCCGTGAGAGGCCGGATACAAACTGGAGCTGACGAACGCTATTTACCTCGGGACTAGCGTCCCGAGATAACAGCAGAAAGGCAGATGGGAAATAATTAGCATAGCTGATGTTCATAATGTTAATGCATTCGAACTGATTCAGCAGTAGTATCAAAGGTTAAGCATTAAGTGAATGCTTGGTTAAAGAGATGCTAGTTTTAAACTGGGACAGCGAGTCTGAGTCTCGTACAATATCAGGAAGGCTATTCCAGAGTTTAGGAGCTAAATGCGAGAACGCCCTCCCTCCTTTAGTGGACTTAGATATCCTAGGAATGACCAGAAGCCTCGAATTTAGTGATCTTAAAGAGCGCGATGGATTGTATGGCGATAGAAGGTCTGTTAAATACACAGGAGCTAAACCCTTTAGGGCTTTATAGGTCAGTAGGAATACTTTGTAATTGATACGTAACTTAATAGGTAACCAGTGTAGAGATGATAAAATAGGTGTTATATGATCATATTTTCTTGATCTAGTAAGAACTCTAGCAGCTGCATTTTGCACTAACTGTAGCTATATATCTAGTAGTAAAGCTAATGCAAGGGCTGGAAATCAATTAATTCTTTGCTAATACTTCCTCGTCATCATGTAGAGCGCAGTTCGCACCGCTTTCTCCTTTCCACGAGCGCGTGCTCTCCCGTGGCGTCTGTCGTTGCTATGCAACAATGAACTTAGGCGCGCCTGTCAAAACGAGCGCGCCGCGTCGCTATTATGAGCTAATATCCAAAATATTTCCATATGTGGCTCTTTCCTCCTTTCTTATCAACAAGTGGATTTACAGCTACCACATCAGCAGCACCGCCGGTCTCAATGTCTCAGCACTTTTATGAAGAGGACGCAACTGCACGCGCTTCGGGCATGCACGCGCATCAAGTACCGGGTTTGAGAAAACCTGGTACTGTGGCGTGACGTTTAAAAAAAAAATAGTACCGACTTGGTACCGAAGTACCGGGTCTTCGACAACACTCAAAAACGTTGGCTGCGCTGTTTCTTACCTTGCTCTACGTTGACTTTACTAACGTTAGTTCCAACTTCACAGTCACCACCTTTTTTAAAATATTTGTTTAGGACATCTCAAAGGCCTCTATTTTCTTCTTCTCTTCTTCTCCTTTCTTTTCTTTTCTGAGCACCGGACTTGTGCTGACCGGACATTTTGAGCGTAACGTTATCCTATTGAACTTCAAATCAAATGACAACATCAAATTTTGATCAGTGGCCAAACCATTTTTGTTTTGGGGGTGGGGGGGTTCTTGACCACTATTTCAAGGACAATTAGGAAGAAAACAAATAAAAAGCTTTTATGTAACTCAAATATTAGATATTTTTTCCACAAATATGCCTATTTTATTTATTTTTTAACAATTATTCCATAATTTAATGAGGGCCCAGTTCGGACGAGGCGAAGGCCAGGGCGGAGCAGGACGTGATGGCGGCCATGGAGGTGAAGCCCCTGCAGACGACCATGGCGGCGCAGCCCTCATGGTCTCCTCACCGGACCCTTGGGCCCCCCCCAAAAAATACTTGAGGAAATCCACGGGTTCAGGAAAGCCCTCCCGGAGCTTGAAGGGCGCAGGAAGGGCGAGGCGCAGAGGCGGGGCCGGCAGGGCGAGGCGCAGAGGCGGGGCCGGCAGGGCGAGGCATCTGGGAACGCCCTCCGGAGCCTGGCGAGCAAAACGAGTCCTCCTCCTCCTGCGACGGCGCTTCACTGGGCTTGAAACTTTCACTTGGTTGGATTCACTTGACTTGGAACTCGACTCACTTGACTTGGAACTCGACTCACTTGACTTGGAACTCGACTCACTTGACTTGGAACTCGACTCACTTGACTTGGAACTCGACTCACTTGACTTGGAACTCGACTCACTTGACTTGGAACTCGACTCACTTGACTTGGAACTCGACTCACTTGACTCGGCGGCACTCGACTCACTTGACTCGGCGGCACTCGACTCACTTGACTCGGCGGCACTTGACTCACTTGACTCGGCGGCACTCGACTCACTTGACTCGGCGGCACTCGACTCACTTGACTCGGCGGCACTTGACTCACTTGATTCGGCGGCACTTGACTCGGCAGTTGACTCACTTGACTCGGCACTTGATTCACTTGACTCGGGACTTGACTCACTTGACTCGGGACTTGACTCACTTGACTCGGGACTTGACTCACTTGACTCGGGACTTGACTCACTTGACTCGGTGGCACTTAGCTCGGCGGCACTTGACTCACTTGGCTCGGCGGCACTTGACTCACTTGGCTCGGCGGCACTTGACTCACTTGGCTCGGCGGCACCTGGCTCGGCGGCACCTGGCTCGGCGGCACTTGACTCGGCGGCACTTGACTCGGCGGCACTTGACTCGGCGGCACTTGACTCACTGGATTCGGCAGGGCTCACATGAGGCGCAGGCTCGGCGGGGCAGACGAGAAGTGCGGGCTCGTCGGGGCTCACGTGAAATGCATGCTCGTCGGGGCTCACGTGAAATGCATGCTCGTCGGGGCTCACGTGAAATGCATGCTCGTCGAGGATCACGTGAAGCGCGGCCTCGGTTGGGCTTACGAGAGGCGACGAGAGCCCGGCAGGTGTCGAGTAGAACAAGCCCGTAATCGAGAAGAGATCATCCAAGGAGCAAGCCTGAGCAATATACCGGTCAAGAGTCCATTCAGTAAAATCCCTCGGCATCCATCGAGCGATCTTATAATCCAGCCCGTTCCAAAACAGGTCCATGAGCTGGATCTCATCTAGCGCTCCCAGATGGCAAATGGACAGAAAATCCTTCGCGTACCTTTGGACGGACTGGCCCTCTTGCAATAGCGTCGACAGGTATTCTCCCAGAGCCCGGTTGCTGACAACTGCTGGATCCATTTCGTGGTGAGTTGTTCTGTAACGTAGTGCTTTAGAAATAGCGATGAGGCTGGATCCAGACGCAGTGTGGCTTTATTAACAAACTTAGACAGGAACAGGATTCAAAGACTCAGAAACAGGACTCAAGGATACAGAAATAACCAACGTTAACATCTATCATACATTCAACAACTCACCAAGACAGGGCAGGAACACAGGGCTTAAATAATCAGGGACAAACGAGCTAACAGGATAACAAGGGGGCGTGGGAAAATCAGAAACACCTGGGAAAACTAATGAACAAGACAGGGAACCAAAGAACATGACAGGACACAAACCCATATCGTGACACCTCTAAAATGTATATAACCTGTAAACACTTGCCCAACACAAGCATGTTTGCAATTTATACTGTACATACATTAACAGGATTACAACAATATTACTTAACAAGAACAATAAATACTATAAATTCAGAAGAAATGAGCAGTTCTTTTAAGAATGTTTTAAATGATATCCACTCACAAGAGATGGAGACATGGAGTCACCTCCACACTTTAAATTCTAGGTGATGCAGCATCCATGCCAGTAGGTGTCAGTTTGAGTCTGTCATGTAGGCCAGTAGGTTACAGTCCGGCTTTGGTTTGGTTCGGTCTTTCAGCCCAAATGGACGCAGGACCTAAAGTGAGAAGAATACACACCACATTAACACACGGCTTGCTGGAATACTCAACTGTTATTGGTCAGTTGCACATCGAGTAGCCATGTGAAAGCCCGACTATCGGTCCAATGGCGGTCTTCCAATAATACAGGTGAAGGTCTCTGCGCGTTACGGTCTTTCCTTTTACGCAACACAAGAAGATTAAATGGAATACATTTCCTCATATGTATTAACTCGTTAATCATCTGACTCCATTAATGAAAAAGGTTTTAATGATATCTGGGCATCATTAAAAGTGAGCGAATGTTTGATTATTCTTTTTTAACTCTTTAATTATGTTTTACCCGCTAAGATTAGGAAGCTATGTCACTCAGAGGTCCTCGCGTCTTCCGATCTCATGATCGCAATCTCGCCAGTTTCGGTCACCAAACAGAGGTAATTGGCTAATATCTTAGACGGTCGAATTCACCTTTACACAATCAAAAATACTTTTATATAGCCCCCTTGAATTTGTATACACTTAATTTAAAGTAACGTTTGCTTCAGGCAGATCTATGGCCACTATTACAGATATAAATTAACCAACTTTATTCCTAACCAAATAGCTTTGGATTGGCCATGTCGGTTTCCCACATACACTCATCTAAAGTAACATTAAATTAAAACAGAGGTAAAACAGACGCACCCAGATTTAGGTTGGTCGAGCAGTATTTTTGCTGCCCTAAACGGAAATAACTCTTCTCTGCAAGACAAGTACATGTGAATTGATGCCAATTAGTTGTCACTAATCTGACATAAACTTGCAGGAACATAAAAAAAAAAGGTTTTCTACTGTGATAAGTCACTATGACTTCACTATTTACCTGGCAAACAGCTGATGGTTACACACTCTCTCTTGTCTGTATTAAAGAAGATGATAATTAGAAATTATATTTTTGCCATTCACAAGTTGTCCAAAGTCATTAAATGTAATGCTTAAGATCTGTGCATGGGATAGACAATTCTGTGTGGATGTCAAAATATATTAACAACACGGAACAAGATTTTAGATTCAAATTCAATTTGAATTGGTTATAGATCTGCCTGGCTCTCACACCAGCCAATCACTGCGCACTCCCTCTCCCACTTCGGTTCACCTTCGTAACACAAAATAAGATATTTTTAATGGAATTCTGAGTGCTTTTAGTCCCTCCATTGGGAGCAATGCAACTAACACATTCAAGGCACAAAACAATAGGAAAGACATCATTGAAGTAATCCATGTGACTCCAGTGGTTTAACCAATTTTATGAAGCGATGCGGGTGCTTTGTTTGTTTTTGCAAAAAAAAAAACAATTTAGCACTTTATTTAGGAATCATAGATTCCCAGTAGGGGGAGCACTACAACGCATGCGTATTGTGTTGACTCAAGACCGGAAGTTGTTCTGTGAATGTGCAGATAATATTATTTTGTGAATATAGAGGTAAATTATGTTTGGGGTTTTTGCCCAAAACAAAGCACTTGTATCGCTTCATAAAATTGAGGTTAAACCACTGGAGGGGTAATTTGACTGTGACGTCTTCCACCATGATAATGGGTTGGTATCGGGGGGTAGTGGGGTCTCACTTTCGTAGATCAATATTTCTTGCTCTAGCACGGCTCCTATATCTAAGGGACTTTCTGATGCGTCTGCTCCTTGGCGGTAAACATCACCAATAAGGTCCCCCATAGCACTGAGAGCTATTTTCTCCTGGCGCGTTATCCCCGTAGCCAAGGCTGCTCGCTCCGCAAACACTGGCAGCTGACTTATCTCACCTTTTATTTTCTGTCGTACCTCCTGCCGTTGGTCTCGTTCCAAATGAATTAGCTGATGGAAACGCGGGTCAAGGTAGCTAGCCGTATTAAGCAGCTTGAAGGCATCTTTGTCTCGACTGTATCGATTGTAGGGGTCCGTCTTTATCTTCGTTTTCATTTCATTGAGTGCTGCCGGATCACCGGTGGATGGCTGAAGATGTGACAAAAGTACATACTTCAGGGGGAGAACAGCTGATGCTGTTGGAAATTGGTCGGTGGATAACGCCTCAGTGGCCACTTTGAATGGCTTAAGCACTGCTCTCACCTACGAAAATACACACAAACATAATTAGAATAACTTTATGGCTAGCAGCTCAACGTAACGCAGTTATGCATATGCTGCTATTCCCTCTTCTGTAGGGTATTATTAATGAAACATCTAGCCTATTAATTGGTCAATCAATATCACCTGGTTATGCATACACACAGTACGTAGGCCTACATCATTTTTGTTACTCACCTGCTCCATAAGGGTCCGCTCGCTGGTAGTCAACTCGAGATGACCAAGTTTCTTCTCCATGATGACCGCTGCTACCGAAGCTTGTTGCTCGGTTGCCCGACACACCATGTCGTAAGTGCTGTTCCATCGGGTAGCGCAGTCGTTAATTAGCTTCGCAGGCTTAAGACCAAGCAGCTTCTGCTTGGATTCCAAAAGTAGCTGTCGGTAGTGGATTTGTTAAAATGCATTGCTGTGGCCTTCAGTCTGCTGATTGGAGTTTCTATAGCTCGCACTGCCAGCCTTATACTCACAGCCAGGTTAATGGTGTGTGCCATGCACGGGACATTGACGGCCTGCAGGTGCCTCTCGACAGCATTGATATAATTAGCCGCGTTGTCAGTGGTGATGGAAAGCACTGATCGCCTGTCAGGGTGTAACGTTGTCAGGTGTGACCTCAGGTTGCTAGTTGTAGAGTGATATTTCATTTGTACTTTGCATATTCTGCAGATTGCCACTTCTTTATTTGTGATTTTCCCATTTATGGTTTGAAATCCAAACACCTTCCACACATCGCTTCTCAAATTGTCAGGAGTGGTGATCTCCGTTTCGACATTGCTCTCCGCCAATTTGGATTTGCAAAATAAGAATAGAAAATATGTAGGGTTAGGTCATCATTCTTTTTCTTTAGATTAGAAGATTATATGATATCAAGGGGAATGTCTATACTTAAAAAACCTGGGTGTTGTGACACTGTTTTTGCTTTTAGATCAACAAATAATAACCCAAAATGATTGTCTTGATAATGTCATGCATAAGACATTTATTTCCTGTCCTGGACTCGGTCTTGACTCGGACTCAAACCTTTTTGGACTCGGTCTTGTCTTGGACTCGAAGCTCTTTGGACTCGGTCTTGACTTGGACTCGACTAGTCCTGGTCTTGGACTTGTCTTGGACTCGACAAAGGTGGTCTTGAATACAGCCCTAACTAGAGGCATGGCCATGTCTTGGGCTTGGTCCTCTGATTTTCCCATTCAGGATATTTGTGATGCGGCCGGCTGGTCCTCGCCTTCCACATTTATAAAGTTTGCTACTCGGTTACTACCGTAACCTTAGTTCCCTGAGAGTAGGGAATGAGTATTGCGTCGCCAGCCGCACTATAGTAATCTGGCAAGTTGTCGCTTCAGTCATTTAAACCTGCTATAATGGCACTTTTCGGGGGACTAATATAGGTTAAGGCCTCGCCCCTTGGATGTGCAGTTACCGCAGCACAGCCAACGAGTGAGCCAGACACTCGCTGTGCAGCTGCAAAATGTGTTTTACATTTATAGGCTTCAGTAAATCGAGGAAAAGGAGTTTCCCCACTGCGAATAGCTACGCAATACTCGTTCCCTACTCTCAGGGAACTGAGGTTACGATAGAAACCGAGTAGGCACTATTATTGAAAAGGTACAAAACTGTTCTTTGAGGAAGACTATTTCTACCATCGTGTACCTTTTTTTTTCTGAGAGTGAATTTAAAAAAAATTGCTTTATTACTAAAACCATGGTTCATTTGTAGTTGCTATGATTTTACTACAAAAACCATAGTTAAACCATGGTTACTACAAAAAAACACATAGTTTCTACAAAAAAAATACATGGTTAATTTTTGTAAGGGAATTAAGCACATATACGACTCATGAATGTTACATTCATACATGTTACTTTGTGCCAAAAATGCTCTTTATCATGGCTGGAAATCCAGAGGTGTCAATAGGTTGTATGTTGATTAGATTGGCTGGGCCCACCTATGTGGAGGAAAACAATTAAGCTTTGTTTGAATGGGGATAGTTAATTTGCCTGACAAATGTGTGACTTCCAATATAGTGCCTTACAAAATGTTTGTATTATTGTCCTCCTGATCCATGCTTAGTCAAAGGTTCCCATATCAGTTGTCAGAATGACACAGTTTGCGTCTGTCAGAATTAACTTTGAGTATATATTTCCTTCTTTTTCCAGGGCAATATGATCTCAGATTGCCTCAGATTAGATGCAAGGCATGTAAAGCCACTTGGAGTCCTGGAGTGGATGACCTGATCCGTAATGACTACTGGTCTGCCACTTCTCACTATTCAACTGTGTATGTGACAGATATCCTTTTTTCTTTTGAAGAGCTGAAGATGCCAGCTCCAGGGATGTCTAGCCAAGCATTTCTTAGAATGCTGGATCAACGCACTGTTGGCTTTGGCCTTGTAAGTATTTGTGGTAATAATTGCGTAACTCAAGAAATAATATTATGAGGGCATGATGATAATGATAGTACACATGAACATTTGCACTGTTTAGGAAAAAAGTTGTGTTAAATTTAGACCCTTTGTAAACAACCATAAACTCATGTTCTCTCATCAGTCATGCAGTTTGCACTGAGACATTTCTGAAAAAACAGGTCATTCTGAAGATCTCAACTTCAACTCCATTGGCTACAGACTTTGACATCTTCTCCCCAATATCATTTCCTGATCCCAGAAGTGTTCCCTTGGATTAATGGGCCAAACATTGCACAGGCTTACTTCTAAACAATATGGAAGCTGTTGTAGCCCTCTTTGTATCCTGTATATCCTGCATGTTTAATGGCCAGTTCTCCCAAATACACCAGTGTATAGTGTGTGAGTGAAGTTTACTCATTGTTTATTTCCTTTGATATGTATTCTAAAGAGTGGTTACGAAATTAGTACAAACATCAAGAAATGTATCCATTTAGAGCATTTCTCTTCTTTGAAATAGAGCGGAAACATCACAGCAGACAGCTTCCGCAAAAGCTTCTTAGAGTGGGAGGCTGTCCGATTCGAATTGGACAAATTATGCCAGGAGGACCACTTTGACTGCCCAGCGTGCAGCCCAGACATGCTTGCAGTATCCATTGATGGAAACCTCAAGCACTACAGATTCAAGGTACTTACAAATCCTGTGTGTGCATCATATGAATTTTTAAATGAATATTTAAAGTTACCGTATTTTCCGCACTAAAGGCGCACTTAAAAGCCTTTAATTTTCTCAAAAAACGACAGTGTGATATGGATCTCTCTTATTTAGATCGGAGGAACAAGCCATTTTTGATGGCGTGTTCATCGCGAATGATGATGATGTCGCAAGACTCGTGGATTATGTCCATACCTCAACCAGTCATGTAAACTTGCACAACTTCACTATATTTACCTATAAAACACCACGTCCTAGAGAGGACTTTGTTCGAACAAGTTTGGACTGTTAACTATCTTCCATGTTTTAGGTCTCTGGAAGAGGTGTCTGTGGAGGGCAGTGGTCAGCGGCACGTGAAACGTCTCAGAAGTCCTCAGGAAAAACAGACGAGGAGGGTCTGGAACTCGCTGTATGTGGTCATGGGGTTCTCCTTCGTGCCCTCAATATGTTCAGGGTGGAGATTTTTGCGTACCCCCTGTACTTCCAAAAGCAAATGGCCTGTAAGCCAGTGACATTTTTCGCTATGGATCTGGCATGCAAGTACTGGCCTTACCTCCGGAGAGTGACAGAGAAATGCCCTGAGCTTCAGGATCTCCTCACCATGAGGCCATTTCTCTCTGTTTTTCATGCCAAAGCTCATGATTTCAAATGTGAGGCAAGAAAAAATGATTGTCCATGACATTTTCTTTCCCTAAAAAAAACAGCATAAGGTTGTTGCCACTTAGGTTTTGTTTTTTCTTGTCTTTTTTAAAGGTAAAATGGAGTGGAGCATATCAGGAGGGGGCTGGTTCGACTCTTGGGGAAGAGGTGGAGCAGTGCAACGCCTTCCTCTCGAGGATTGCTGTTACCGCAAAGCACATGTCAAAAGCAGGTAAGGTAAACAGTACATTTTGATCCTGATGACAATGGTGAGCCACTTTGATTCTGAAAATATAAAGCTCAGAATATTCAACACAAATGGATGGATCGATTACAATACCATCATCCTATTTTATTTGCAAGACACATAGACATGCTGACGGTCATGGCCTTGCGCTGAAACCAACAAAAGTTTGACAACTTGGCTTCCACCCTTGCCCGCCGATATCGGAAGGTAAAGACTCCAGTTTTCCCTTATGCAACATGCATAGCGATATTGTAAAATAAAGTGGCATATATTAAAAATATAGGGAAGACTTGCCCAGATATTCTTCAATACAATTAAATATACGGATGGTTGCATGTGTACTGTCAATTGTATTTTTCAGTGTCTTGATATAAAATATTAAAAGTTCACACCACATATATTGATAGTCCACATATATATATGAATATACTGTATATTTAATCAGTGTTGTATGTGGTTTTCTAATAGTGAAGGTACTTTACAATCCATATCAACAATAGTCAAAGTTGTAGCCTCATTGTCATTTGTGTTTGAAGGCCACAATAGCCCTGCAATGCCAGTTGCATAACCTGGAGGCCGTGAAAACGGAAATGGACATCACAGACAATCAACTGGAGAGCTGGATCATTGATATAATGAGTGGCCAGAAGGTAGAATATAATGTTTTATACTGTTTGATATGGTGCTTGATGTATCACTTCTGACTAAGCTTGGCTGCAATTCCAAAGAGGCTCATTGTAATCGTAGTCAAAGAGCACATACTCTGATTGCTGATGACGTGTGGAAAAGATGTGGACAATAAAGAACCTAACTAACCTAACTATACTCAACCTTAGCTACAAGTGTAGCCTCAGTTACAGAGAAATATGAAAAGATTGTTGAGGCTTTATTTTGCTCATACACCAGAAATAATATTTTTTCATGGAATCAAGAATCATATTTCTTATCTCTTCATTTCTTCCTCTCAGCAACAACATCCCCAAATGATGCTGATGTTGCTGCTGTTGCCAGCCGAATTGAGGAGCTGGTGGCAAGTGGTAAGAGGAGGTCCCAGCGTCTTTATAAAGATAGTGACGGATGCATAGGACGCGCCCGGATCCGGCGAAAGATCAGGGAGGAAAAATAAATGTAAATTCTGTAGTGGAAATGTATTACACCTTGGTTCCTAATGCAGAAAAACTGACCTTGGACACCATTCTATCTGACCAGATTATTTGGGCATGGCAGCTTACACACGGTGGTATGTACACAATTGTGTTGACTATGTGAAATAGTCACATAGTGGCACAAAATCTGTCATGCCTCGATTGTAACCCCAGAAAATCTTTAAATACTGATCTTAAATACAGCCGACTTATGTTTCATCAATGTAATCCAGACTCTGTAGATCTAAGGACAAAGAGGAAGGCGTTCGACATAGTGATGGCAGTAAGGAGACTTGAGGAGGAGAAGAGGATTCTTATTGCAGAGATGAACAAGCATTGGAAGTTTCTTTGCACCCGTGCAGACACCCTGAAGCAGATGTCATCCCAGCTTTCTAATGTTACATCAGGTATGTATTGGTTATACTTGGCATACATTACAATATTTCTGAAAGTTTCTAATTAATAAAGGCTCAACATGTTTTAACATGTAAGGTGAGACGTGGGGCCTGCTTCAAGATGGTATCCAAGGTCTACGGAGCTTGACGATGAAGAACAAGCAAGCAACAGCCTGGCAAAGCATGCAAAGAACTGTTATGTTCAAGTCCTGACTGAAACAGAAATTAACTTTGATAGTGATTCTGAAGAATACCATACCAGTAGTGACTCTGAGCAAGATTAAACATGGCCAGAGTCCTTGTTTATGCTGTGGTGTGCGGGGGAGGCAGCATTAAGAAGAGGGCCGCTGGGACAGGCTGGGAAGGAAAGCTGGCTCTGTGTTTGGCATGGAGCTGGAGTTAATCATTTAACAAACCGAGGATCATTTGCAGTAGAAGGCTTCTGTCATGTTCAACATTGAGGAGGTCCTTTGTCCCCAGGGCAAACCAGCAACTCAATGTCACACAGAAGGGTAGGGGAGAAATGGACTTTTCAGCATGAGTCTCTCGCTGCCCCAACCATCACATCACTTTGTCTATTGTCTAGTATCCACTATCCATTTGACTGTCTTGCAGGCTACGTGAGAGGCATCTAGCTGTAGCCCCGCAGACTCACTTCTTGCTAGACACCAGTGGATGGACACCAGTGGATGGACAGCAGACGTCATTTCCGTATCGTCATTCACTTTTCAAATTGACGTAATTTCCATATCGTCATTCACTTTTCAAATTTGACGTAGTTTCCATATCGTCATTCACTTTTCAAAATGACGTAATTTCCATATCGTCATTCACTTTTCAAATTTGACGCGTCATGCAGATGTCAGCGGTAAGAAAAAAATAATAAACTGTCGATGATTTATAGGTCATGTCGGAATTCAAATGCACAAACTAGCTAGTTAAAAAGAATCGTCTTGTTTTCAAGGTACTGTGTCGTGTTTTTTAAAGGTATTAGTGAACTCTGGTGTGCCTCAATTCTAGAGCTAGGTTGCTACAATAGATTTTCCAATTAAATCGTTCTTTGAGTGGTATGATTTAATATTGTAAATGCGTTTTTTTCACTTGGATGTGTGAAGATTGTACCCAGTTAACGAGATCTCATAGAACAGTCTTGGCAGAGAATAGTCTAAAATGCTAGGTTGTCTATGCACACGAGAGTTTGTTAGCTAGCTATGTTTTTTTGTTTTTTGTTGAAGTAGTACTTTTCCCTATGCCCGTGTAAATGCCTGATGTTTAATATGTTTATGATGATGTTTAAAGCGCTTTGGTGGCCATGGGTCTGTTGAAAGCGCTATATAGCCTAAATGCAGTCCATTTACCATTTTACATATTTTGTATAGGAGAATGTTAAGTTTTTTTTGGTTTTTCTTACCTCACTATTTTTTACAGTCCATCTACCACACACAACTTTTCACCTACATTGTTCAATTCCTTCTTTTTTTTGGGAAAGTTATTGGATTTTTGTAAACTCTTATGAATTATAAGGTACTACTGGTATTTCATATGTGTCACTATACTTATTACGTAAACAATCTATTAATACTTCCCTCTTCTTTTAGGCAAATCACATTAGTGTGTGTAAAGGGACGGAGCTACCACCAATACAGAAATGCACAGAGTGCTGCAGCCGGTATCACTGCCCGCTGTGCAATTCAAAAAATGTTAAACCCACAGACCGATACCGTGTAATCATTCATTTAAAGGCTCACCTTGCGAGATCTGTAAAATACAAAGGTGGGTAAATTTTCTCAATATGACACACCATTTGTATAATGTTTGAATCTGTACACTGCATGAAAAGTGGGATTTTCGTCAGTAAGTGTCACTGTAGATTGTCGTGGAAGTTCAGGTTTACGACTGCACATGGCAATTTGCAGGCAACACCCAAAACTGCCGTGAATTGTCGGAAATTGATGTGGGCCTTGCTTGGCAGTTGTCCCCCCATGACCCCCCTCCTCCTAATTCTAGGGGAGGCTTTAACATGTAAATGAAAATGCTGTGAGCTATACAAATGCAAATGAGGGTAGCAGGGGGAGTTTTACCCCAGGTGACATTTTTCTAAAAGGTATAACTTAATTCTAAGGGCCCGTCCACACGAAGACGCGTTTCGCTGTATACATATACATTTTTTATCGTATTGGCGTTTCGTCCACACGGATACGGCATTTTGGGAGAGTGAAACCGCTATTTTTTGAAATCGGGTCCCAAAGTGGATAAATCTGAAAACGACACCCTTGCGGTTTCGTGTGTACAGCCAATCCGTATATTTGGTGAAACGATGATGTCATCACATCACGTGTCGGCGCATGCTCAAAGTCTTCTTCTCCGTGTATAGTGTATCTCTGTGGCACAATTACAGCGCCCCATACTGGTCTGGCATATATACTGCACCGTTTTCAGTCGGTTTCAGTGGTTTCGTGTGGACGCAGATATTTCTTGAGACGACGCCGTGTTTACGGAGTTTTTTTTTAGAACGAGGAAAAAAAATAATCGGATAGGGAACGCACCGGCTTCGTGTGGACGTGGCCTAAGAAAATCTCTGGTAGAAATAGATCAGGCTCAGTATAGCGTAATTATAGACTCTTACATTTAGGATTGATTTTAAAGTATTATTACTGGTGTATAAATCACTAAATGGCCCAGGACCTCAATACATTGCAGATATGCTCACTGCATATAAACCCAACAGATCACTCAGATCATTAGGATCACATCAGCTTGAAACACAGAGGCTTCACTCTAAGCTTGGCGAGTCTGCTTTAGCTACTATGCTGGAACAGCTTCCAGAAGAGATCAGATGTGCTCCTACAGTAGTCACATTCAAATCCAGACTCAAAACACTTCTGTTTAGCTGTGCATTTACTGGATGAGCACTGTGCCACTGTTCGTCCGACTGTTACTGTATTGTATTCTAAACTGTTTTAATTATTTACTGTATTTTATTTTATTATTCTAAATTGTTTTAATTATTCTGATTTCTTTTGATTATTTTAATTTCTTCTATGTAAAGCACTTTGAATTACCATTGTGTATGAAATGTGCTATATAAATTAACTTGCCTTGCCTACATTTTAAATGTATATATTTAATGAAAGTATGCTAGATTAATTACTGCATGTCATTAGCAATGGCCAATATTGTGTAAAAAAGATACACAAAACAATTTATTTCAACAATTAATTTTATTCAGGCTTTGCCACAAAGGTAAAATGTGCATTCCACGCAAACAACATCACAGTCTCCTAGAGCTCAACCACTGTGCATAGTGGCATGACTACAGTGACCTTTTCTTTGGTCTTGCTTAAATGCACAGTGGATGTGTTAACCACACATCTCCCAGCAATGCGCTCAACAGGCAGAAATGATGCTGGGTATGACGTGTCTGTTCCCTGCAAGCTCCAAACTTCTATTGGCTTTCCATAAAAATATCTGTCCGGGTGGGGATGAAGCCAGGAAACTTGCGCAATAACATGTTTGAATGCAGAACCTTTTGACACAACATTAACAACTATAAACTGCTTTACGATGGGCCGTAGTTCTGCTAGAGGGTCAAGGATGGGTTCCTCAAAACGCGCTTCCATAGACCTAATGTCGGATGTGGAAGACGGCATCGTTGGCGGGGTGTCTGGATGGAATGTGCGACCTCCATCTTTTCGCTGCCAGGAGCTCACAGAACTCTGTGCCACACTGCAGTTTAGATCAGAGGCGATGCTAAAATACAGGGCAACGCACCACAGACGTCTGCAAAATGGACCAAATTCGGAAAGAATTACCTACAGCTCCGAAGCTGAAACAGACACTTCATGGTGCTGTAGGATTTTGGGCTTCTTGTGAGCTTCCAATTTGTTGTGTGGGCAGATCTCATATGTTTGTATAGTTTGTGTGTTTGTAAAAATAAAGCTTTTTCTTTGAATAAACAGCATGTCCCTGGCAATTTATTTTCCTCAAATTCATTCGTCCTTGATGGTAATAATAATAATGTTGTCCATAGTATAACAATATATATATACAACATGATAGCATATGATATGAATATATTTATTTATATATAAATAATTATAATTAAATATAAATAATTTATATATATATATATATATATATATATGTATATAAATAATTTATATATATATAATTATTATTATAATTTTGGGGTTTAAATTTATAATGAGGCAGGGTGACCAATAGTAACAGAGCTGCCAACCAATCACGAGTGATTTTTCTTGTTTAAATGTAGTGGTTCAACCAATACTGAGAGGAAATTCAAGCCATTCTCTGGAAAGGCGCGCGTGCTGCTATTCATATGCTAATTGTAGCCATTTGCACCTCCCTCGAGCTCTCCACATACGTCATGGTTCGTTTCCGTCAATATGTGGTTCAGACGAACGCGACGTTCACATGCTGTAAATTGTCGTTAACTGACGAAAATAATGGAGATTTCCGGCCGTTTACGGGGACGAAAATCCCACTTTTCATGCAGTGGTAGTTAATGTTTTTTTGTGTCTGTTTCCACAGGCTATTGCATGTACAAGTGCAGCCTTGGTTGCAAGGCACAGGCTCACTTTCATTGTGTTTGTAAATCTTTTTTTTCCCATAAGAATAGGTTATTCAATCATTTAAGTAAAAGCCATTGTATAGCACCTGGCAAAGAGCTCCAAACATTACTACCAGGATATACCCTGACAGCGCTTACCAGGAAAGAGGCTGAGACATCACTCACTGGAGATGACGATGGAACAGCGCTTACGAGGAAAGAGGCTGAGACATCACTCACTGGAGATGACGATGGAACAGTGCTTACCAGGAAAGAGGAGTTTTTTCCATGGCTGGTAACTTTTGCAAATATGACATATTTGACAAATATCTAAACCATTCAGTGCACTTTTTTTTAATATTTCATTGTGTTTGTTATAGTGAGTGACATTGAAGAGACACCGAAGGATTTCAAAGGAAGGGTAAACATTGAGGCGTTTTGGAAAGCAGTGTCCCTGGAGATGATTGGACGGGGATTTGTGTCAAGTAATTGTGGATTCAATCCCATATTTCTTTGTATTTAGTTCTAATTTTAATTTTTTTCAATTCAAATGACAAGCTTTTTAAAAAACAAAACTGAAATATTTATTTATACTAACCTTGTGTGTCCAAAGGTAATAATCAGAATCCATTCAAGGTACTGCCCTCCTACCATTTCTGGGCTCCTTGGATTGGGCACAAAACAAGGTCCTCCAATGAGGTGCTCAACACAGAATTTGAAAAGATTAAGACTGCTAAGGTGTCTGAAGAGTCCCAAGTCTACCATGTTACAGAAGATAGACTGATGGAGGAGCTCATGAACCAAAAGGTATATTTGTTTTGAATAATGTATTTTTATTATATGTTTTTGTTTAGTTTCACATGCATAAGCTGGTTTAGATCGTACTTATCAGACCGTTACCATTTTGTCTGTTTAAATGGGGAAAAATCAAAGATAACGTCAGTAGACTATGGAGTGCCGCAAGGATCGGTGTTAGGCCCTCTGCTATTCTCAATATACATGCTGCCACTTGGTAATATTATAAGAAAACATGGAATTAATTTCCACTGTTATGCTGATGACACTCAATTATATATCTCATCACGACCAGATGTAAAAACTTACTTATCTTAATTGACAGAGTGTCTAAATGATATAAAATGCTGGATGACGTGTAATTTCCTGCTATTAAATTCAGGTAAAACGGAGGTACTACTTATTGGCCCAAAAAACTACCTACAAAATCCCTTACAATACAACTTTAATTTAGAAGGATGTCCTGTTACTTTTGTCAGGAGTCTAGTTTTATTCCTCTGCTTGTTTCTCTCTCTCTCTCTTACGTGTGCTCTCGCACAGCTGAACCCATTCTCAATCAGCGTTTTCTCCTGCTCTTCTCACACCTGTTTCCCCTTGCCCTGATTTTCTGGCTATTTAGACCTCATGTTCTCTTTCCCTCTTGTCGGTTTATTGTTTGTTCATGTCTGTTACTGACGCTTGAGTATTGCTACTGTTTCCTGTCCTGTGTGTACGCATATGTCAGATGAGTTTCTGCCCCGGCTATCCTGTGTCAAGTCTGATTCTCTGTGCTGCGGTAACTGCCTGGTGGACTCTGCGCTTGCCTATTCCTGTGAGTTCTCCCTGACTGCCTTCCTGCATCCATCATCCTGCCTGGTTTCTGTCTGGAGATCGTTTACCTGTTCTGCGTTCATCAAGACTACCTGTGATCGGCAGACAGCCTATGTTGCATTTATCTTCTTTCTTTTCAATAAATCTTTAACCTGCTTTCGCGTTTGGGTCTATTTCGAACTGTTACAGAATAAACCGACCATGACGGACCCAGCGAACGATACTACGATACTACCGCTCAGCCGTTGAACTGCAGGGAGCATTGCTGGGTAGACATTCCGATGAATTAGCCGCCGCCAAGCACGCCGTGGATTCACTCGTTGCCCAGGTGTCGGATCTTACTGGTCAGCTTCATCACCTGCGTCAAGACCAGTTCTCTTCTGGGTCGTGACACACCTCTGAGCCTCATATTAACAATCCTCCCTGCTACTCTGGTGAGCCTACTGAGTGCCGTGCATTTCTCACCCAGTGTGAAGTGATATTCTCTCTTCAACCTGTCACGTATGCCTCCGACCGCGCCAAGGTTGCATATGTGGTTTCCCTTCTCACTAGTCGAGCCCGTGAATGGGGAACGGCTGTCTGGGAGGCTGGAGCTGATTGCTGCGACCAGTTTAACTCATTCAAAGAGGAGATGTCTTCGGGCGCGAGGCCTCTCGTCAGTTAGCTGCGCTTCGTCAAGGAAGACGCTCCGCAGCTGATTATGCCATTGAATTTAAGACTTTATCTGCTACCTGCGAATGGAATGAAGCTGCGCTCACGGCACGCTTTCTGGAGGGCTTGAATGATGAGCTTAAGGACGATATTTTTGCTCGAGAATTTCCCTCCAGTCTGGATGAGCTGGTTGAATTAGCCATCCGTTTAGACAACCGTTTCGACCTACACCGACGTGCTCGTTCTGACGTCACGGGATTCCGGGGAGCCCCACTCACTCAGACTGTGTCACCTGAACCTCACCCTGAATCTGAGCATATGCAGCTAGGGAGAATACACCTCTCCTCTGCTGAACGCCAGCGCCGTATTCGAGAGAGGTTGTGCCTTTACTGTGGTGGCACTGGTCACTTTGCTGCCACATGTTCGGTAAAAGAGAGAGCTCGCCAGTAGTTAGGGGAATATTGGCGAGCGCTACCCCACTATCCCCATCCTTCAGTTCCCGCTCCATGATTTCAGCCATCCTTCGCTGGGGTACCAGTTCTGTTGTCTGCTCTGCTCTTATTGACTCCGGGGCGGAGGGAAATTTTGTTGATGAGAGGTGGGCTATTGAACATGGTTTGCCCCTTCATGAATTAAAGGAGACACCCACAGCCCTCGCCCTGGATGGTCGCGTTCTTTCCAATATTCACCTGGCTACTGCCCTGGTGAGTCTCACCACATCTGGCAACCACCAAGAAAAGATTACTTTTTTTGTTTTTCAGTCCCCTATGGCCCCCATTGTCCTAGGACATCCATGGTTAACTAAGCACAATCCACATGTTAACTGGTCTGATAGTTCTATTGTTTCTTGGAGCTTGTCTTGTCACACCAATTGTCTTGTGTCTGCTGTTCCCTCTGTTTCTTCTTTGTCTGTTTTTCAGGAGGAGTCTATTGATGTATCTGGGGTTCCGGAGGAGTATCTCGATCTGCGAGCGGTGTTCAGTCGATCCCCGGGCCGCTTCTCTCCCTCCCCATCGCCCTTATGATTGTAGTATCGACCTCCTCCCTGGCACCACTCCTCCCCGCGGGCGTTTGTATTCTTTATCCGCTCCTGAACGTGAGGCGCTCGAGAAGTACCTTGATACTTCACTTATGGCCGGTACCATCGTCCCTTCCTCTTCCCCTGCCGGTGCGGGATTTTTCTTCGTGAAAAAGAAAGACGGCTCTTTGCGCCCCTGCATCGATTATCGTGGGCTGAATGACATCACCATTAAGAACCGGTATCCTTTACCATTGATGTCATCAGCCTTTGAGATCCTGCAGGGGGCAAAGATTTTCACGAAGTTAGATCTTCGCAACGCGTACCACCTAGTGCGCACCAAGGAGGGGGATGAGTGGAAGACGGCGTTTAATACTCCGTTGGGGCACTTTGAATATCGTGTTTTACCGTTCGGGCTGGTAAACGCCCCAGCCGTTTTTCAAGCGCTCGTAAACGATGTATTAAGAGACATGCTCAACATTTTCGTCTTCGTGTACCTGGATGATATTCTCATTTTCTCCCCATCTCTCCAGGTACACACCCAACATGTGCGTCGCGTATTACAGCGGTTATTAGAGAATCGCCTCTATGTTAAGGCCGAGAAATGCGCGTTTCACCTCCAGTCAGTTACTTTCCTTGGTTCGGTCGTGTCTGCGGAGGGCATAAGCATGGACCCCTCCAAGGTTCAGGCGGTCACTGACTGGCCTGTTCCTGAGTCTCGCTCGGTGCTTCAGCGTTTTTTGGGGTTTGCAAACTTTTATCGCCGTTTTATTAGAAATTTCAGTCAGGTTGCCGCCCCTTTGACTGCGCTCACATCCGCAAAGTGTCGTTTTGTCTGGTCCGAGGCTGCCCAATGTGCTTTTGAGCGTCTTAAATGTTTGTTCACATCCGCTCCCATTCTGATTTCGCCTGATCCTAAGAATCAGTTTATCGTTGAGGTGGACGCGTCTGACGTCGGGGTGGGAGCGGTTCTCTCGCAGCGCTCTGCTCTTGATCAGAAGGTTCACCCATGCGCATTTTACTCGCATCGACTCTCGTCTGCCGAATGTAATTATGATGTGGGTAACCGGGAGCTTCTAGCTATTCGACTGGCCCTGGAGGAGTGGCGCCATTGGTTGGAGGGATCCTCCTGTCCGTTTATAGTCTGGACTGATCACCGTAATCTTGAGTATATCCGCTCCGCCAAGAGGCTTCACTCTAGACAGGCTCGCTGGGCTCTTTTTTTCTGGCGTTTCAATTTCACTATCTCTTACCGTCCCGGGTCAAAGAACATTAAGCCTGACGCTTAACGCATCCTACCTGAGGGATGTGTGGTTGGGTCCGTCACCTGGGGGGTGGAACAGCTGGTGCGAAAGGCTCTTTCTCACACTGTCGTTCCCCGTGGGTATCCTGAGGGGAAGCTATTTGTCACCAAGTACGCTCGTCCGGCCGTCCTTCGTTGGGGTCCTTCATCTAAACTGGTCGCTCATCCGGGGGTGGGTCGTACTTTGGCAGCTGTCCGCCAGCGATTCTGGTGGCCTGCCATGGAACGGGAGGTACGCCGATTTGTTGCGTAATGTTCTGTCTGTGCCCAGCAGAAGTCCAGTAATTCGCTCCCCGATGGTCTGCTTCGCCCTCTCTCTATTCCCTCCCGGCCTTGGTCCCATATTGCCCTGGACTTCGTTACGGGGCTTCCCCCCTCCAGCGGCAATACGGTGATTCTCACTGTCGTCGATCGGTTTTCGAAAGCGGTTCACTTTGTTCCACTCCCCAAGCTTCCGTCGGCTAAAGAGACTGCGCAGGCGGTTGTGGACCATGTCTTTAGAATTCACGGGCTTCCTTCTGATGTTGTTTCGGACAGGGGACCCCAGTTTGTCTCTAACTTTTGGAGGGAATTCTGCAAACAGATTGGTGCTACCGCCAGTCTGTCTTCAGGGTTTCATCCACAAAGTAATGGGCAAGCTGAACGCGCTAATCAGGACCTCGGTCGGATGCTCCGCTGTTTGGCGGCTCATAACCCCACCTCCTGGTGTGAACAATTGACATGGGCGGAGTACGCTCATAATTCTCTGCCTTCGTCGTCCACTGGCCTTTCCCCGTTTTCTTGTTGTCTGGGCTACCAGCCACCTCTGTTTCCCTCTCAGGAACCAGAGGTCACCGTCCCCTCGGTCCAGGCCTTTATTCAGCGCTGTCGTCGCACCTGGCGGAGGGTGAGGTCAGCTCTGTGCCGGACCAGGGAACGCACTTGTCGTATCGCCAATCGTCGCCGTTCCAAAGCTCCCAGGTATGTTTGTGGGCAAAGAGTTTGGCTTTCCACACGGAATTTACCCCTTCAGGCACCCGCTCGGAAACTGGCCCCCCGTTTCATTTGACCTTATGCCATCACTAAGGTCATCAGTCCGGCGGCTGTACGGCTCAGGTTACCACACTCCCTCAAACGTGTCCATCCTGTTTTTCATGTCTCGTGTATTAAACCTGCGCTCCGCCTCCGTTCTGCTATTCGCGTTTGGGTCTATTTCGAACTGTTACAACTTTATCCACTACAGTAAAAGACCTGGGTGTTATACTAGACCGCAACTTGACTTTCGAAAATCATATTTCATATATTGCAAGAACAGCCTTTTTCCACCTTAGAAACATTGCTAAGCTACGTAACATGCTATCTGTTTCTGATGCAGAAAAGTTAGTTCATGCATTCATGACCTCGAGACTAGATTACCGTAATGCTTTATTAGCTGGTTGTCCTGCATCCTCAATAAACAAGCTACAGTTAGTGCAAAATGCAGCTGCTAGAGTTCTTACTAGATCAAGAAAATATGATCCTCAAACACCTATTTTATCATCTCTGGTTACCTATTAAGTTACGTATCAATTACAAAGTATTCCTACTGACCTATAAAGGCCTAAATGGTTTAGCTCCTGTGTATTTAATGGACCTTCTATCGCCATAGAATCCATCGCGCTCTTTAAGATCACTAAATTCGAGGCTTCTGGTCATTCCTAGGATATCTAAGTCCACTAAAGGAGGGAGGGCGTTCTCACATTTAGCTCCTAAACTCTGGAATAGCCTTCCTGATATTTTCCGAGGTTCAGACTCGCTGTCCCAGTTTAAAACTAGATTAAAGACGCATCTCTTTAACCAAGCATTCACTTAATGCTTAACCTTTAATACTACTGCTGAATCAGTTCGAATGCATTAACATTATGAATATCAGCTATGCTAATTATTTCCCATCTGCCTTTCTGCTGTTATCTCAGGACGCTAGTCCCGAGGTAAATAGCGTTCGTCAGCTCCAGTTTGTATCCAGCCTCTCACGGAGACTTCAGATACCCCAACGCCTGTGAAGAGACGACTCGACGCCTGTGAAGAGACGACTCAAAGCCGGCGATATGTTATGCCATAAATTAATACATGATTAACTAACTGTATTTTTCTATGTACATTTCCGAAATGCATTTTCTGTAAAGCTGCTTTGAGACAATGTGTATTGTGAAAAGCGCTATACAAATAAATTTGAATTGAATTTGAATTGAATTGAATTTGTTTGGGGGCACATCAAAATGTATTTTCCTAATCCTACTTTGATCAGGTTGATGTTGTTCGTAAACTGTGCAAGGAATGTGGTCTTGACACAGTTGGATCAAAACTGGACCTCATTTCACGCTTGCGTAGTGAAATGCAAACACGGCACAGCTACGACAAGATTTTCCAGAAAATATGGGGTGCATCAGGTCAGTGTTTTGGAAAGTGTAAATATATGAAATATGCATTTCAAGTCTACATGGTTTGTATTGCTCATCAGTTTTTTTTCTCCTGTATTCATGTAGGTGGTTGGTGTGCCATAATGTGCCCTTGTGGTGTTGTGTACAGCCTAAAATTCCGGATTCGAGCTGAGAGCCCACGAGACTATGCAGGTTTACTTCTGTCATGGAAACATCTTCCTAAAAAATGTATTTATGATTTTGCGAGAGGTTTGGTTGCACATACAAATGTGACTAGGGCCCCAGACATTGTTCCCTTTCAGCCTTTTGAGGGAAGATTGCTTGAGCCAACTACGGAAAACATCTCCATGGCCAGAGAGGGCAAGATATTTTCCCATCTGTCATGGCTCCGTGAAAAGAAAGAAACACCAGATGAAAATGGTCATCCTATTACTGGATCTGCTGACCACTTTGTGTTGTACAACACGTTTCATGAGTCCAACACCAAAGACACAAGGGACATCTTGAGGAAGATTTCTCTGGTTCCTGAGCTTGCTGGGAAGATAAATAGCCAAGTTGTGGAACAATTTTTTTTCGCAAATGAGGAAAAACAATTATTTCCTGAATAATGCAGCACCAGCAACAAATATATTCCTTTTGAGAAGCATTGTACACCACCACAAACAAAGGACTAACAATGAATTCATCAAAAGAGCCAGAAAGACATTTGTGACAGACACTGAATTCAATGACTATGGCCAGGCAGTTCTATGTACCGGTAAGTCACTTGCAATCTCATGTTTTTACATTCTAGTTGTAACATACTGTTTGATTTCATGGTTTTGTAGCTTAAAATGCACATATTTTTAGTTCATGCATTCATGACCTCGAGACTAGATTATTGTAATGCTATATTAGCTGGCTGTCCTGCATCCTCAATACACAAGCTACAGTTAGTGCAAAATGCAGCTGCTAGAGTTCTTACTAGGTCAAGAAAATATGATCATATAACACCAATTTTATCATCTCTACACTGGTTACCTATCAAGTTCCGTATCAATTACAAAGTACTATTACTGACCTATAAAGCCCTAAATGGTTTAGCTCCTGTGTATTTAATGGACCTTCTATCGCCCTACAATCCATCGCGTTCTTTAAGATCACTAAATTCGAGGCTTCTGGTCATTCCTAGGATATCTAAGTCCACTAAAGGAGGAAGGGCGTTCTCACATTTAGCTCCTAAACTCTGGAATAGCCTTCCTGATATTGTTCGAGGCTCTGACTCGCTGTCCCAGTTTAAAACTAGATTAAAGACGCATCACTTTAGCCAAGCATTTACATAATGCTTACCTTTTATACCACTGCTGAATCAGATCAAATGCATTTAATATTATAAAACTTGAAGAGTCTGTAGGTTATTTGTATAGGTTGAATAGTATTTACAGTCATTACGTTCCTGTGTATATTGCGTGAATGACGGGTGGTTGGGTAGATATTGTGTTTTGCGGTAGGTGGTATGCCATACGGAACCGTTGCCACTGAACCTGCTTTAACAACGACAGTGGGGCTCGACAGCCTTAGTCAAACGGGTCGGCGCGTATGGTTGGGCTGCGGAGAGATTGTGAGATTGTGGTTGGGTCTCAGCAGCAGGAGGGATGTAGAGGTCAGTAAGCAGGGCTGAGTTGAGTGGGGGACGGAGGGGGGTGACTCTGGGACGCAAGAAACACTGTCTTCAAGTTTTTTATCATTTACGCCCGTGTTATGGAAATCATTATGAACGCTAATTATTTTCCCTTTTTGCTTTTCTGCTGTTATCTCGGGACGCGAGTCCCGAGAAAAACGGCGTTCGTCAGCTCCAGTTTGTATCCAGCCTTTCACGGAGACTTCAGATACCCCAATCACAAAGCCTGTGAAGAGACGACTCAACACCGGCGATATGGACCCTCTATGGTGGACGGCACTGATCCTCAACAACTCGTCTCAACACCGGCGTGATTACTTGGACTTCCAAAAGATGGAAATGGATAAATATTCTAAATGTTCCAATGCAATCTGCCTTGTAATGCTGCCCGAATCATAAATCATGCACTGTTCCTTCGTTGGCCAGAGGAGAACTGGCCCTCCGACTGAGTCTGGTTTCTCCCAAGGTTTTTTTCTCCATTCTGTCACCTGATGGAGTTTTGGTTCCTTGCCACTGTTGCCTTGGCTTTTGGCTTGCTTAGTTGGGGACATTTAATATTCAATAATATTATTGATCTGCCTTACTTAAGGTGGACGTTGACGCAATTTTCTTTTAGAAACAAACTCTGTTATATTATTTTCATGTTATCACTGTGAAGCTGCTTTGATACAATCTGTATTGTAAAAAGCGCTATATAAATGAAGGTGACTTGACTTGACATATAAATAATAAAAGATTACACAAATTAGGAAAATATCACCGGGCAAAATCACAGAACTTAAAACGGTTGTTACTTCACATGTCAATGTATTACTCATAGCCCATTAGGGTTCACACATACAGAATAATTGATCTTCACTGGTTTACATAATACATTGTAGCACCCAAATAATTTCATGAGTGTGACCTATCACACACTGAAACACAATACACAAAATATAGCTTGGAATTAATCACATTTCAAACAAATATAAAGCCTGTTACTATTTCTTTATGAATCATAATTTGTTGACTTTGTTCAAAGGTTCTCAACAAACAGATTCAAAAACCGGGCTAATGTTTTATTTATTATTTTAATAATTATCTTTTTGTTCCTGCAACATTAGACAAAAACAAACATGATACTTAAAAAGTGGAGACTAAGTATGTGTATAAGCATAAATTAAAGCATATGTATTTTTAGACCACACATATGCAAAATTGGGTTCTTTACAGATGTTTTGTTATCTGAAAAACTTATGTACAAGGTTAAACTGTTTGTTTATAAAAAATAAATTCATTATGTTCCTAAATTGTAATTGAGTACTCAATGACATGCATCAAGTATGTATTAATGTACACTGATAAATGTATACTCAATCAAATGAGTTAACAATGTCTTCAACAACATTTATCTAATTTCAGCAACAGAACCTGAAAACCAGTGTGGTGAGCACTGTCAAGAGTTGATTCTACCAGTAAACCTCAAGCCTTCTCGATCATGCTGGACTCTGGGACATCATTGTCTTCAGGAGCAGTTGGTACACATGAACTTTATATCGAACACCTTTCATATGTATCTCACAATCTTTGTTTTGCATTAATTTTTCATGCATAATTTTAGTGTTTTCTTTCAAAACTTTCAGATAAACTATGTCCTGGATCAGAGTAAGCCGGGAATGAGCTGATTGTGAAAGATGGAGTAACATGCATCACCAGACCAGACTTTCAAACCCTCGGCCTGAAAAAAGAAATGGAATCCACGGTCGGAAACACACAATGAGTACTTGCAGCAAATACACTTATATGAATGATTCGTATAAATAATATATTTCATTTATAGGTCGGAAATGGATGTTTTAGGATCCTCAGAGAGATTCTACAGTTGCAGGTTCGATGTTATATTTACTGTAAATTTGTAGGGGACAAAAAAATAAATTTCAAGGCGTTTATCTTATTGGAATGATTGACATTCTGCAGGGAAAAGACGTTTTCATCGTTGATCTCTATGTTCCTCCAACTTGGCTCCCACCCATTAATCAATCTCCCCTTTCCAGTTTTCCGGTAAGAAACAGTTTTCGTGAAATCAGACTGTGAATGTCAGTTTGCTGCTTTATTGGGACACATTGGGTTTATTGGGTTTTGCAAACAGGGTGACACTTGGGCAAATCACTGAGTCCTGTTTGCTCTAGCAACTATGTATGTCGTCTGTATGCTAAATTAAAGTAGAAGTAAGGATGACATGTAAGGATTTCAGTTACATCAAAAAAAGTGTTGAGCAGTATTTAACCACCATCATCCTTTTAGTACATGACTGTACAATTTGTTTGCCTCTTGTAATTAGGTGAATTCGCACATGAAAGATGCCTTGATTATTCCATTGTGGACCCCTGGGCACTACACGCTGTTCGTAAGTTATGCAAACTTAGTTCCTATTGTGTATATTACAAGCCATGAGGATAAACATAGGTTTAATATGCTATTGGCCTGTGTTTCATATCAACACATCATTAATCGATAATATCACTTTCCAGATCAGATGAGATCAGATGTGCTCCTACAGTAGTCACATTCAAATCCAGACTCAAAACACTTCTGTTTAGCTGTGCATTTACTGGATGAGCACTGTGCCACTGTTCGTCCTACTGTTTGTGTAGTGAAGTGCCGCTGTTTGTTGACGTCCTCTCTGTAGAGTGAGACTTCGCCCTAGATGCACGCAGGTGATCGGCATTCAATTCATTGATAATAATTATGGTAATTCCTTCCAAGGGGTATATTAAGGTGACGGTGTTGTCACCAGAGATTGCGTGAATGTGCGACCGCGTTCTAGCACGTCATTATTGTTGCGACTGTCTGGTGCTCTGGCTGAGGTGAGTGTGGCGGCTGGTTTTTATGCTTGAGCCTAATGAACATTAGATTGAGTGTTACTTTTGTCAGGTTCTGGGCTGTTCGCAGAAAAGCACACGTTGTGCTGAGGGTTGCATGCCTGGCAACACGTGCTGTTTCCGGATACCACCGTTTCGGTATGAATTGCATTCAGCATCGGGGGTGTATTGCTGCTTGACTTCCTGGTAGGTCTCTCTTTGGCCCTTTTGGCTGTATTTAATTAATGAGCGAATAGTTAATATTATGGGGTCTGTGTATTCCAGCGTATCATTGGGCTTTTTCATCTCTTGTCAACTGGGCGAGTGGCGCGATCTCTGCATGTTTGGTATGTGCGATCAATTGTACAACAGTAAATTAATGCTATGCATATTTTAGCTCATAGTCCGGCTTTTGCAGGTGGATCGATTTGCCGTTTTAAGGGCACTTGAAGACTACACTTGCCTGCTCTAGGACTTGTCGTCGCTGCTGTTCTGTTCCTATTAATGTTTTTGTTTGAGTTATTTTGCTTGCGTGTGTAATTCTGTTTTGTTTTTCTGTGTAATTTACCTTTTGTGTTTTTTTGGGGTTTGCTTGTTGATTTATCAGTTTGCTTGGTAATTGGTGTTTTGTTTTCTTAGTTTTGGGTTTTGTTTTGTGTTTTATTTGTATTATAATTACTGTTTATTTTCTTTGCTCACTGTGAGATTATCCCCGACTGGTCCCAAGGGAAAGAGGGATTGTGAGTGGTAACCGGCCTGGGGAGATTGTTCCTGTTGGCCCGTAGCGATCCATTCACCATCACTGACACTCATGAGTGCAGGTTTGAGTGGATTGCGGAGTGTTTTCTTTTAGTTACGTATATTATTGTATGTCTCTCATGTTGTGTCCTGTATATGGGTACCCATAGGTGAGGATAATTGTTTGATTTATTTGCTTTGATTTATTTTTTTGTAATTCTTTATTTCTTGTGTTTCAGGCACTGTGAGCCCGGAGCAGGAGGGCTAGTTGTCCAATTAAGGTGGCGGGTCCTGATGAGACACAGTGTGTGGTCTGCAATCCAAGGTGATTGGTCTTGGTTGACGTGATTTGAGTGACGTGTAGTGCACGTGTGGGTGCTCTTTTACCATCGCTGACACTAGCGACGTCTGGCACTAGCTCGTCCTGCTTCGGGTGACCACGAGTCCTGTGAGCTGTTTATTGTGTGATGTTATAATTGAACCTAACTGACTGGCACGTCAGTATTTTATTTTTGTCTAAATAAAGAATATATTTTTGTATTTTTCCATATCCACGTCTCGGAGTATTTATGTAAGGGAAACACCGAACCTGTGTGTCTTTAATAGGACACTTCCCTGGCTTAGCGACCAGGGTGGCGTAGTCGATTTTTCTTTGTCTCTCTCTTACTCTCTCTCTATCCTCCCTCTCTTGTACTGCCTGCCACATTTGCACTGTATTTTATTTTATGTTTTAATTATTCTGATTTCATTTGATTATTTCTGTATTTTATCTTTTATTCTAAACTGTTTTAATTATTCTGATTTCTTTTGATTATTTTAATTTCTTCTATGTAAAGCACTTTGAATTACCATTGTGTATGAAATGTGTTATATAAATAAACTTGCCTTGCCTTTCCTGGTGCTTTATAAATGGAATTTTGAAATGCTCTGCCCACAGCCCTTGTCAACTGGGCAAGGATTTAATCTATACTTGACACAGTTGGTGACTGGTTAACCATAGACAATGAAATAATATTAAAATGTTAATCTTATATTTTGAATTCTAACAATGTAATGTTTGGTTAGAGTTCACTACATTTGGGAGTGTTAGTCTGCTAGGTCATTGTTCTATTGTCACTATAAGTTATCTACTTTTCATCAAGAGTGCATGTTCTCTATAGGTCTTGAGACCACAACAACAAGAAATGTTGTTACTGGACTCCAAATATCCATACAAACCACAAGGGTTTCAACATGAGGGATATCAAAATGTTATAAGGTCATCTGAGGAATGCATGTTATTTGGCGGTCACGTTCCCCTAACCTATAGATGTTACCTAATGGTCCTGTTCTGCTGACCGTATACAGTATGTTCTGTTTTTGCGTGTTTCTGGCCATGTTCCTTGGTCCTTGTGTGTGTGTATATATATATATATATATATATATATATATAATACTTTTATTTTATTTAATGCATGATAAAGATTTGTACTCATTTGTACCCATGTTCGACCGTCTGTGAGTATCTTGAATTTATGTATTTAGTAAGACTACATTTTTGATTTTGGTTTCTTAGTGACTTTGCAAAAAGTCGGGTGAATGGGATTTGGACAGAGAGAACTGGCGTGGACATAAAGGTAATAGTTTTTAAGCAGTGTTTTCCAACCAATAAGTGAATGATTTGAATATGTCATGTTTTGGAGCTGATCATGTTTTATTTTCTCTTGAAATAGGGATTTCCTTCACAACCTTATGGGAATGACTGTGGCATCTTCATTCTGATGGTCAGATTTTACAAATTTATCAGTGCTTCGCCTGCTACTTCGGTGGCGCTGCCAGACTAAGACAATTTAAATGCACTGAGACAAAAATGCATTTGCCCACCTATCTAAATGTAGGGGAGACAGTGAATAACCCCAATTTCAAAAAACGGTGGAGTGTTCCTATAACTGCCTTTTACTGACAATAATCCCTTGCAAAGCAAGTGTGTTCAGTATATCCTGGTAACGCATCCCTAAATTAAAATTCAACTTTATCAAATGCTTTCTATCCATAGCTATTAGCCTGACAAGAAGTGCCTTAAGCGGGTGGCAGCTTTAGCGTGCACTTTCTGCTTTGGGGAGAAAAGCTGCTCTATTGTGCATTCTCCTTTTATATACACTTATCTTGAGGCCGCGAGTTACTATCTCAAGGCCACGAGTTAGTATATCTTGAGGCCACGAGTTACTATCTCAAGGCCACGAGTTAGTATATCTTGAGGCTAGAATTACTATCTTGAGGCCATGAGTTACTATCTTGAGGCCACGAGTTACTATCTTGAGGCCACGAGATAGTTCTAATTTTTTTTTTTACAAAGTGGGACTAGGGGGGCTCCGTAACAATCTGAAATTTGAGAAATATTTATTTAATAAAAAATGTTTTGAACTGGTTTATTTTTCAGGAGTATAGAGACATCAATAATCGACACTTGAATCTCTATATAGTAGTTCAGAGTTGATCATATTTTTTTATGATGATGACCTTTTTCACTAATAAGTGACCAAGATCTTCTTATCTGAGTTTCTTTTGGATTTCTACAATAACAAATATGTATCACAGACACGCAGTTAAAGCAGCCAGAGAAAAATCAGTGTTAAAAAATAAAGGGTCAAGACCCCAACTAAAGCGAACACTGATCTCCATCATGGTGACATTAAACTTTATTATTTACAATAAAACATCAACGTCTAAACCTCTGTTAATTCTCAATAAGAATGTTAGTATGAAAGAAAAAAAGTAATAAGTGAGGATGCAGAGATCTTGAGAGATTTTTTAGTGTTTAATGTTCTGTTGGGATGTAAAGTGTTTCTGTATTGTCTGTTTTGTGTGTCACCATTGTGTTGAAGTGTAGAGCCTGTGCTTCATTCCAGGATGAGCAGAGAAACACTGATGAAATGCTACATGTAGCTTTATTTAACAGACAGTAACTGTGTAGTTGCTGATGCAATGACGTATAGTCACAGTAAATCATGCATGTAGTTAACTGCATGTTTTTTAGTACAAAAATCAAGAAATGTACGTAAAATAACTGTTTTTCTGTTAAAAAGCTTAATGAAGATTTCTGTAATAGTTGTCTTGCACACAAGTCTATGCATAAATGCTAAACCTGTGATAGCACTTACTCAAGATATTATTTTGTATATCATTGTCTTTACTAAACGGGCAATATTATTTATCAGGTTTACCTGATTAGTGGAATCGCTCGCTGGAATTAAGACCGCTGTACTGATGCTGTGTACGGGGTCAAAGGTCGACGCCACAGAACATACTCGGCCCCTCTGATTGAGCACCTCAACACCCGCTGCCAGCAGCTATTTGGAGTGACTGTCTAGGAGAATTTCCGCGCACCTGCTAATGTGACGTCGAATGAGTTACTTGGGTTGGAATACCTGGTCAGTCAAAGCACAGGTGAATCTGGTCCCTCAGTGAAATCTTAGAGGACAGACCTAGTTCAGAGCCTGGCCAGCTTGACCAAGATGAGAATTATGAGGCGTACCACAGTGACACAGAGGCAGATAACCACACAGTGACTGCCATCCCAGCCCACATCACCCTTGCCACTGACGAGACCACTGCAGCTCACTCTCCACCCTATTAGAATTAAATATAAGCATCCTTTTTGCCTGGGTATTATTTTACAATGCAGCTAATCTATACAAATGAAAGCACTTTAACTAAACATGCAATTATTGTACTTGTCAACAGGAGGACGCTTGTAGTCACAACCCACTTCCCGGGTTCCAGCAGTTGGAAGAGATCTGTTCTCTGCTGGTGAATATTTGGCCTGACTGAGGACAAGCTGACCTTAACGACGGAACAGAGAAACAAACCACAAACAGCCACAGAAGTTTCACCAACTGTACAAAACTCACTGGGGAAACACGCTGTACGTGATCTCATTCGTCGACAAAAAAAGTCTCATCAACCTGCAGTCGACAAAAATGCCTTCTGCCACCACCCTGAAGACTGTGTCGATCTCCTCTAAAGAGCTGCCTCCAGCACCATGCCAGCCGTCAGTCCTCCCTCCACCCGACTACACGCAGATCGAGTATGAGAACATTCCAAGCAATGCAGGGACAGAGGTTTCAAAAGAAAGAACAGACATTGCGATGCCAGGTCCAAAAGCTCTCTAACAGTTACAACACAGTAAGGCTGCACTGATGCCCCACTTACCACTGCCAGTGAGAGAAACAGTTGTAAGACTGGAAAAACTGTAAGGACTTTAAGAGAGGGCCACTCTCTGAGAAAAAGGAAATTAACATTTGAACTCCCCCTCATGCACTATTGAGACGAAGGTCTCACCTCCCTCATCCTAATCTACATTTCTCTCCCCCATTCTTCACCCTGGCAGAGATCTCCCAAACTCACACAAGAATCTAAATGGTTTAATGTGAATGATTTTCATCAAGGTTTATACATGTTTGGTATTATTTGAAATGTCTCGGTGCAACTGGTACAAATGTCTCATTCTCAAAGAAGTAAAACAAAAGGTAATAAGGTTTTTAAGAGTTTAGGAATAACTGGCACACAAAGGAATGTGGTCTCTAGGCACTCCCAAAGGTGTAAATTCATGAATGCTAATTTCCACTATTCTTAGCAGATGGTCAACTTCTACCCCCAGTAATGGTGGGGGAATACAGTAAATTTCCACTAAACTCAAGTTTTACATATCAAATAAGGTCTGGCTATATAAGGAAAATGCAACGAGAGCTCAGGGCTGTTTTTCTGTATTCAGATTAGCCTGTGTGGTTGAGGGTCTCGCGACTCTCAGCTCACGTAGCCATACAGTGTCGGGTAAAGGATTGTCCTCTTTGTTCTAGAACATTTGATGGTTTGCATTTGATTATCTTTCAATTGATTATGGAATTATAATAATACATTTACCTGACATAATAAATTGTTATATTTGATTATTCTAACAGACTTTGACTTTATTTTCATTGGAGTTAAAGGGAATAGTCAAACATTAACGTATATTTAATGATGCACAGATATCATTGAAAAACCTTTTCATTTTATGGAGTCAGATGAAACGAGTTAATACATAAGATAAAATGTATTGCATTTAACCAAAAATACTTTGCCGCGAGAAAAGACGTAACACGCAAAGACCTTCACCGCTAATTCTAATACCGCCATTGGATCGAGTTAGACGGCCTTACACAGTTGTAACCAAAAGAAAAACATTGCTCACTTCCACCATCACCAAACCTCCACCCAAAATCACTTCATCTGAAATTTTTTCCTACTAGAAAAGTCAATGGGTTCCGTCAACTGTTTGTTCAACAGAAGAAAGAAACTAATACAGGTTTGGAACAACATGAGAGTGAGTAAATGATGACAGAATTTTCATTTTTGGGTAAACTATCCCTACAAATATGATCGATTCAATGTAAACTAAAAGGTGAAGGTTTGTTTTATCATAAAAAATTTGTACAAGTTACATGTGTATATCTTCACAATGTATATTTAAAAGGTTTACTTTACTTTAAAAAAACAACATTGAAATGATTATTGCAATATTTATTTTCTTACTTAATATGTTCTATTCTATGTAACTATATAAAGTGATAATTTGTTTTAGCGTTAAAAAGTGTCCTATTATTTATACATATACATCTTGAAAAACTTTTGAATAATTACATCAAATCAAACTTTTCATCCATTGTAAAAGAACAATTACATAATTATGATGCTATTATATTAAACAATGAACATCCATAGTAAACTTATATTTTTTTTTTATCTAAAATTTGGGTACATAGAAAAATACAACATCACAATACATCATAATATTAGTTTGTATACAGTATACAACAAAGCAACTTTTAAGTATTTCATAGGGATTGCTTTAAGTTATTTAAAAGCAACCTATAAATTCAAGTAAGTTAGTAATAGGAAAGTTTTTCCAAAGTAATATGGCATATTAATCAGTTGAAATACAATTATTTAAGCTGGATGAGTGACGTCATTGTTGTCAGAATTCATGATATCACTGACCTGAGATAAACTTACTCTCGTGACATAATTAAAATATGATAAATCGGGCCCATTTTCATATTCACATGCACTACTGAACAGTGCATCACCTAGAACAGAATCAAACTTGTTAATGCATCAGTATTATAACAAAGTGTTTACTCAGTGAACAATGCAACATAAGTTCATTACATGCAGTTATTTACAACCTAACCATAAGCCCTACTCTTCTGCACAAGGGTAACGATCAAAACTTCAACAAAATAGAAACACTTTCAAATGTCAAACATAACTGAACATTAAACATTAACAGATGTTTCCCTTTAATCAGAAACATAAAATAACACTTCATTTTAACATTACTCTCTAATTCCAGGTCTGAGCAAAGTATGCTGGGAACTAACAATAGTGTCTCTAAATAAAACTGAATAATTGAGCTAGTTCTCTTGAAATAAATAGGTAGCCTTTTTCCCTTAATTTGATCAGCTTAATCAGTTCCTCAATTCAAGTTTAAAAATTGTGTATGTTTCCTGAAAAAAATTAGGAAAATTTATCTCTTGGTTTTATTAGTGCCATGTTCTCAATATTTTCAATACAACACACAATTCTCTTAATGAAATATACACAATATTTTTAATTATCACCTTAATTTTTTAAATAAAAATTACAAGACCCATGATTCATTTTTACAGTGTAGTTTCCCATAAATGGTAAGTGCCCTCGCGAAAAGAAAATATATTTCCCAAATATGAATGATCAATATGAAATAACAGTATATCTGAAAATATACAGAATAGTATATTGTGTTAATATATTGAATAATACATAAGGAATTGCTGCTTTTCATATATTAAAAAAGTATGAGACAATATATTTACTAATATATCATAATCGGTGCCACACTACCTTCTAGGGCTGGGTATTTGACAAGGCAAGTTTACTTATATAGCACATTTCATACACAATGGTAATTCAAAGTGCTTTACATAGAAGATTTGAAAATAATCAAAAGAAATAAGAATAATTAAAAAAGTTTTGAATAAAAAATTAAATACAATACAAACAGTCGGACGAACAGGTGCACAGTGCTCATCCAGTAAATGCACAGCTAAACAGAAGTGTTTTGAGTCTGGATTTGAATGTGACTACTGTAGGAGCACATCTGATCTCTTCTGGAAGCTGGTTCCAGCTGCGGCTGGCATAGTAGCTAAAAGCAGACTCGCCATGCTTAGAGTGAACCCTTGGTATTTCTAGCCGATGTGATCCTAATGATCTGAGTGATCTGTTGGGTTTATATTCACTGAGCATATCTGCAATGTATTGAGGTCCTTGGCCATTTAGTGATTTATACACCAGTAATAATACTTTAAAATCAATCGTAAATGTAACTGGCAGCCAGTGTATGTTCACCTTGAGAATAGGCAGTTAGTGGGATGAATAGGCACACGCACGCACGCACACACACACGCACACACACACGCACACACACACACGCACGCACGCACGCACGCACACACACACACACACACACACACACACACGCACGCACGCACGCACACACGCACGCACACACACACACACGCACGCACACACGCACACACTCGCACACACGCACGCACGCACGCACGCACACACACACACACACACGCACACACACACGCACACACACGCACGCACACACGCACCCACACACGCACGCACGCGCACACACACACACACACACACACACACACTATGGCGCTAATACTATGGCGCTCGAAATGTTCCATTCGGTGACGAGACTGACAAGCACGACAGATAACACACGTGTATACGTGCGTGTACGTCTCCATTTGTTTTATATGGAGACGTACACGCAAATATCACGTCACGTAGAGACGTCAATAACGTGTAGCTGTTGATCTATGCAGACGTCATATGAGGTGTGATTTGTGCACTTTTTGGCGATCGCTAAGCAAACTGAGAGGTGAACTAACGTGTATACGCTCGCGAGCCGTCTGGCCAAAATCCCATAGTATTCAGGCGTCAGACGTAAGATTTGAGACGTCACACGTCACGGTCACGTGTTGGAGCTGCGCTCAAAGTGCGCGGCGGCGTGGCGGCGACGTAGCTGAAAAATGATTGTTTTTACTTTGCGTCTGAATAACGTACACGTGGGTAAACGTGTGGATAAACGTCCGAATAACGTACGTGTGGATCAACGTCTGGTTAACGTACGTGTGGATAAACGTGTGGATCAACATCTGGATAACGTACGTGTGGATAAACGTGTGGATAACGTACGTGTGGATAAACGTGTGGATCAACGTCTGGCTATTAACCTAATAGTTAGGCTGAATTCTATCATCTCACTATTGTACCTTTTTAATTTGGGATATAACTAACACTGTCTTCATGTTTTAGGGGGTTTACAACACTATTATATATCTCATTTATGTATATATATTTTTGTGTGTTTAATATTGATAATGGGCGGCGCTAGGGCGGGCTAGTAAAGACCAAAGCACCGCCAAATATTATTTCTGGAATCAATTAACGTTAACCTATTCAGGCTGTGTTCTATGCAGCCCTGAAACAAATGGTGCAGTGAAAAAAGAAAACGTTCTTGTCATGGCGGGGAACAGAACACAGGAAGCAATAGCAAGTAACTCAATTTATTAATGACCAAAACAATGACACGGGCGTGGAATGGTAGCGCAGGGACTTCGATGGCCAGAAGTGATGACAGGAACCGTGAAGTGGTGAAACACAGAAGACGGAATCCACACAACCCAAACGATAATCCACAACGAAACGACAATCCACGAAGAACACGAACACCGGACGAGCGGGATGACAGGACTGGAACACCGACACAGGAGACATCAAACAACGATCTGACAAAGAGGACAAAAACCGGTGAGTTATAAATAGGGTGAGGAAATGGACTGCAGCTGGTGGTGATATGATGATCAGCTGGAGCGGATCAGGTAATGACATCACACTCACGCCCACTACACACGTGCATTCATACCACAACATAAACACGAGACGAGAAGGAACCAGAGAATAGTATACCGTGACAGTACCCCTCCTCCTAAGAACGCCTCCTGGCGTTCTCAGACTCCCTTACCTGTCGATTGTAATCATCGATAAGGGAGTGATCCAGGATGTCTCTAGCAGGTACCCAACTTCTCTCCTCCGGACCGTAACCTTCCCAGTCCACCAAGTACTGGAATCCGCGTCCCCTCCGCCTAGAGTCCAGAATACGGTTGACCGAATAAGTGGTTTCCCCATCTACGAGTCGCGGCGGGGGGGGAACCGGGACTGGCGGATTAATGTGCGAATGAAACACGGGCTTAATTTTGGATACGTGGAAGACGGGATGAATCCTCCTGTACGCCGGAGGTAATTTGAGGCGGACTGCCACCGGACTAATGATCTTGGTGACAGTGAACGGGCCAATGAATTTGGGAGCAAGCTTATTGGAGACGGAGCGGAGAGGAATGTTTCTGGTAGAAAGCCACACTTTTTGACCGACGATGTATACGGGAGGCCTTGACCGGTGGCGATCGGCCTTGGCCTTGGTGCGCGCCCCCACCTGGAGTAGAGTCTCACGGGCTCTAGTCCAGGTACGGTGACACCTCTGGACGAAGGCGTGAGCAGAGGGGACCGCGACCTCGGATTCCAGACTGGGAAAAATAGGTGGCTGGTAACCTAAACTACACTCAAACGGAGAAAGGCCCGTGGACGACACCGGTAACGTGTTGTGGGCGTACTCCACCATGGATAGTTGTTGGCTCCATGAGGAAGGATTCTTGGAGACCAAGCACCGTAACATCCTTTCCAGATCTTGGTTGGCTCTCTCAGTTTGGCCATTGCTCTGGGGATGGAACCCTGAGGACAGACTAACCGTCGCACCCAGTAATCTACAAAATTCTCGCCAAAATTTGGACACAAACTGGGGTCCCCTGTCGGAGACCACGTCCATCGGGAGGCCATGTAAACGAAAGACGTGATCTACGACAGTCAACGCTGTCTCCTTAGCTGAGGGTAATTTGGGTAAGGGGATAAAGTGAGCCGCCTTCGAGAACCGGTCCACCACGGTCAAAACGACTGTGTTACCCTGGGAGGGCGGGAGGGCGGTAATAAAATCTAGCGCGATGTGGGACCAGGGTCTCGAAGGGACTGGCAGCGGTTGGAGTAACCCATCTGGAGGTCGATTAGAAGTCTTACCAGTGGCACAAACTGAGCAAGCCAAGACAAAACTGTGAATGTCACGAGCCATAAGTGGCCACCAAAATCGTTGCTTAACCAAGAAACTGGTTCGGTTGACTCCTGGATGACAAACCACGTTGGAGCAATGACCCCACTGAATGACGTCGGACCGTAATTCCTCCGGCACAAATAAACGATTCGGTGGGCAACCGGGCGGAGGCGTTACCCCTTCTAAGGCCGACTTGACCTTCGATTCGACCTCCCATGTGAGTGTGGAAACAAATAGGGTTTCGGGTAAAATGCACTCGGGAGTAGACGGGCGTTCGGAAGGCTCAAAAATACGAGATAATGAATCGGGTTTGATGTTTTTAGAACCCGGGCGGTACGAGAGAGTAAAATCAAAACGGCCGAAAAAAAGTGCCCACCGAGCCTGCCTGGAGTTCAATCTTTTAGCCGTTCTAATGTATTCTAGATTCTTATGATCAGTCCAGACGATAAAAGGTACCCCTGACCCTTCTAACCAGTGACGCCACTCCTCCAACGCTACTTTGACTGCCAACAACTCCCTGTTACCGATGTCGTAATTACGTTCGGCTGGGGACAAGCGATGAGATAAAAACGCGCAGGGATGCATCTTGTCGTCTGTAGAAGAGCGTTGGGATAGCACTGCACCTACCCCCACCTCTGACGCATCAACCTCCACCACGAACTGACGTGAAGAATCAGGGGCAATAAGGATGGGGGCTGAAACAAAGCGGCCTTTCAGTTTGGCAAACACAGCTTCCGCTGTGTCTGTCCACCTGAACGCCGTTCTGGGGGAGGTCAAGGCAGTCAGAGGTGCGGCTAGTTGGCTGAAGTTGCGAATAAAACGCCGGTAGAAATTGGCGAAGCCCAGAAACCTCTGTAGGGCCTTACGGGAATCTGGGCTTGGCCACTCGACCACAGCCTTAACCTTTTCAGGATCCATACGCACTCCTTCAGACGAAATGATGTGCCCTAGGAAAGGAACAGACTGTGCATGAAATTCGCATTTCTCCGCCTTGACAAAAAGCCCATTCTCTAGCAACCTCTGAAGCACTCGTCGGACGTGCTGCACATGTTCCTGGAGAGAAGATGAAAAAATCAATATGTCATCCAGGTAGACATAAATGAACTGATCTATCATATCACGCAGCACATCATTGACGAGTGCCTGGAAGACCGCAGGGGAGTTGGACAGCCCGAACGGCATGACCAAGTATTCAAAGTGCCCCCTGGGGGTGTTAAACGCAGTCTTCCACTCATCCCCCTTCCTAATGCGAACCAAATGATATGCGTTACGTAAGTCCAATTTCGTGAAGACGGAAGCTCCCTGTAACCTCTCGAAAGCTGAAGACATCAACGGCAAAGGATAAGTATTCTTTACCGTGATGTTGTTCAACCCCCGGTAATCGATACAAGGTCGCAGAGAACCATCCTTCTTCCCCACAAAAAAGAACCCCGCCCCCGCTGGAGAAGAGGAAGGGCGAATGAACTTGGTTGCTAGAGAATCAGAAATATATTTCTCCATGGCCTCCCTCTCAGGAACAGACAGTGAGTATAACTTGCCCTTGGGCGGAGACTTACCTGGCAGTAAATCTATGGCACAGTCATAGGGACGATGCGGAGGGAGAGAAGCAGCACGAGACTTACTAAACACTTCCTTCAGGTCCAGGTACTCCCTGGGCACGCTAGACAAATCCCCTGCTTCCTCCTGAAACATAAAAACAGGCACAGATGAACAAGCAGACACAAGACAGGACTTATGACATTCCTTGCTCCACTCCAGCACAGTTCTTTGCTGCCAGTCTATACGGGGGTTGTGGTGGATGAGCCAGGGGTGTCCAAGAACGATGGGTGCGAGGGGTGAATCCAGAAGGTAAAAAAAAATAGTCTCAGTGTGGTTGCCAGATGTGATGAGGGTAATATCTTCCGTCGTGAGTGAAATAGTGGGAAGTTCTTGACCATTAAGTGCGTGTACTGCAATCCTGTGAGTGAGGGGCTTGAGGGGAATCTGAAACTTGAGTGCAAATGATCTGTCCATAAAATTACCTTCAGCCCCGGAGTCCAAAAGTGCTCTACAGTCGTGCTGGTGGACTGACCATCTTAGTCTTACCGGGAGGAGGGTAGATGTGGATGAGGTCTTCTTGGCGGAGATCCCACCCGATAGTAGCCTCATACTTACTATCGGGCTTGACCTTTTACCGGGCAGTTGTATGCGAAATGTCCCGTACCCCCGCAGTAGAGGCAAAGGCCCTGGGACCTCCGCCTTTCCCTCTCCTCCCGGGAAAGCCGAGCTCGCCCCACCTGCATGGGTTCGTGATCGTAGACGGGACTGACCGCGTCCCTGCCGCTGGACCTAGGACCCTCGGCTCCTTCCGGTGTGCGGGTGAACGACCCTCTTCGCTCGACTCGTGAGAGTCGAGCGTCCACCCGCAGTGCCAGCTCGATTAGTTCCTTTTAAAGATGTGGGGAGGTCCAGGGCGTAGATCTCCCTCTGGACGCGGTCAGCCAACCCATGCAGGAACATGTCCCACTGCGCCTCCTCGTTCCATCGACATTCGGCCGCCAGGGTCCGGAACTCGATGGAAAAGTCCGCAACCGACCTCTCTCCCTGATGCAGGTCGGCCAACACCCTGGCGGCCTCTCTCCCCGCGACGGCGCGGTCGAAAACTCGTCTGATTTCGGAGGAGAGTGTCTGGAACGAGGCGCAGCATGGGTCTTGGTTCTCCCACACCGCCGTTCCCCATAGCGCCGCCTTTCCCGTCAGAAGGGTCAGGACGAACGCTACCTTGGCCTGTTCAGTCTGAAAAGTTCTTGGTTGTAGCGCAAAATGCATTGAGCATCGTGTCAGAAAGGCTCTACAGTACCTGGACTCCCCGGAATAAGCCTCCGGAACCGGTAGGCGGGGCTCAGACTGGTGGTGGAACTCTGGTGGTGTGGGGGGAACGGCTGGTGCGGGTGGCGCAGTGGGAGCTCGCATTTGTTGGATCTGCTGGGTAAGCTCGGACACCTGCGCCACCAAAGATTGTACCGCACGACCCGTGTCATTCAAATTTCTCTCTTGGGAATCCATCCTACGTATGCTGTGCCGAATGAAGTCCTCCAACGAAGACGATGGTGCACTCGCTGCTTCCATGGTTTGGTCAGATCGTTCTGTCATGGCGGGGAACAGAACACAGGAAGCAATAGCAAGTAACTCAATTTATTAATGACCAAAACAATGACACGGGCGTGGAATGGTAGCGCAGGGACTTCGATGGCCAGAAGTGATGACAGGAACCGTGAAGTGGTGAAACACAGAAGACGGAATCCACACAACCCAAACGATAATCCACAACGAAACGACAATCCACGAAGAACACGAACACCGGACGAGCGGGATGACAGGACTGGAACACCGACACAGGAGACATCAAACAACGATCTGACAAAGAGGACAAAAACCGGTGAGTTATAAATAGGGTGAGGAAATGGACTGCAGCTGGTGGTGATATGATGATCAGCTGGAGCGGATCAGGTAATGACATCACACTCACGCCCACTACACACGTGCATTCATACCACAACATAAACACGAGACGAGAAGGAACCAGAGAATAGTATACCGTGACAGTTCTATTTCGAGATATTGAGTCATTATTTCAACATAAGTAGCCTAATCTGTGATTTCGACATAGTTATTTCGACGTAATAACGGGACAGTCTAATCTGCACTAAACCACTCTAAGCGTTCTTGTAGCCTAATGATTTTCTATGGGCAGCGTTCGAATTGATTTATGACTCTTGGGGGGTCCACGAAAATGTAGGCTATGTAATTATAAAATGATCAATTCTGAAGACTACCTTGTTATGTACCCTACTGTAGGCAAAATATATATGGACCAATGTTAGGATTTTTCCTGTCTCAAAATGAGGCAGAGGTGGCAAAATCCTAACACTGGGGGGGCATGATAAATTCATTAATCTGGTGCACTTTGTTGTCACTCGAATCTGTTGTTAAAAATAAATGAGAATCCACCCGCCAACACCCATATTTGATTTAGATATCTGCATCTGATCTTCACATTACAATTATTCAATTATGATAATATGGTAATATATCACACTGAAGTAGACCGATTTAAAATTAACATTTATTTAACTGAAAAGTTCTTCTTTTGGCAAAATTACATTTCCTTTAAACAGAGGCTTTACCCCCTTTAAACTTAAATTGTCAATGTTTAATTTTTGAAAACACTCTTATCTGAATATTTTTTTGTATCTCTATAAAGGGCACTTTTCCCCTAATTTTATTTAATGTATGCTCTAAATTTCATTTCAAATTCTTACATTTTATTAATAGGCTATTCAATTAAAATAATAAGACAGCCTAGTCTAGTGGCTGCTACCAATCAAATTACATACCGGATAGTTAAATTGAAAAATTATAGCTGTATTAAATGAGATTATGAGATTGTTTTAAATATTTTTTTTTATATATATATATATACAAATAAGGAATGTTGAAAAGAATGATACTTTGAAACTAAACCGACAGTAGGAGGCGGCAGGCGGCCGTCTTAATGAGCGAGTCATTGAGTCATTAATTTAAACGATTCGTTCAAACGGCTCATTTATTCAGAATGAGCCGGTTTTATAATGGGTAATTTAATCTTTGACTCGTAAGTAGCCTAACTTAATTTTAACTAGGCCTATTTGTTTATTGAACTGTTATGAAATCAATATTTCGGTTTCAATCGTGACGGCATTCAGGAAAACAGCACTCTGGTCGTGTGTAGCCTATATATCGTTTCTTAACTCTAAATTAATATGTTATAAATAACTGTCCGAGCCCCAACAGCGCAACTTTGTACAGTCCTTATTTAGCGGGTGCACCACAACAACAACTCACTCTGCTAGATGAAAATGCCCTGTGGCAGGACTCCTGTGCTATAGCTACTGCCCTGATTGCTGCCTCACATTTTTAATGTTAAAATATAGCCTATTTGGGACCCCCCAAAATCCAAAAATATATTTTTTTATGGGGGTCCCTATGACTTATGGAGTCGCGAGCGCGGTGAACTCGTGAACTGGAGCATCTCGTCATAAATTAAAACAAAATTATGAGAAATAGCCTATATAGACAGTTTGAAATGTCTTTAAACGAAACAATTCAAAACTAAAATAAATACACTACTGTCTATAATCCATTATGTGCATTTCTCTCTAAGCGCATAAGGAGATGGTTTATGTACGGATAATGTTTTATGGGTTTCTCTGTCTGTTCTGTTTATTCTGCATTGTCTCCTCAATCAAAAGCATCTGATTCAGATCAGGTCATTAACATGGGCTTTATACATAAGAGCATGTGTGGTGATGGGGTGACTTCAGGACTCCTGTGCTATACTGCACCAGCCCAACAATAGTCTGGGATAAATATTTACAACACTGTGTTTGAATTATTGTGTTAATGTATAATTGTTCACCTCTTCTAAAAATAAGAAACATTTTCTTGGCCTTGTCACCAAACTCTTTCTGAAGCTCACTAGTCATGTAGTCCAGTGTTTCCTGACCCTGAAGACCCGTTGCTGAAGTCTTCCTCCTTTCACTGCTTAGGCTATGTCTCAGAGTCTCCACTGAAGAGCTGATGTGTGGATCGAGATGATGATCCGAGAGGAAGTGATTATGATAAAGAGCAGGGAAATGTGTTGTGTTTGGTGTATCTTCAGGAACAGGGTTGGGAAACAGTGAGGTTTCCTTTTTTTATGGTAAAATACAGTCCCTAAAAATGTCTGCAAATAAATGACAATCAGTTCTATGTGATAGTTTACTGTATGTACAATATGTTCATTTCTCTCATCAAGTAACCATTAGGGTGTAGGCCTATTGTTAGTGTAAGTGTACAATATTTGTGTAAGATTTTGCACTGTCTCTCAAGTATTTGTATGTTAATTACCCTTGAACAACAAGGGATAGGCTATACAAAAAAGATTGTTCCCCTGAATCAAGTTGTATTTTCTTTTACATTTTTCCCCACTTCTTTCTATTTTTTTTTTATTTTTATTTTTTTTGCGGCCAGCAGTTAGTCATTTTGTAGCATAATGATGTGTAATCCGAATGGTTTACCATTATAAGAACCAGTGCAGTCATGTGTTGTGTGAATCAAGTGTGCTGAATTTGATGAACTGTCACAAAGGTGGCACAGTAATAAATCACCTCTCCCCCCCCCCCCCCCCCTTAATTACTCCAAAGGAATGCATAATATAATCAAAATTGTTTCTTTAGAATCCTTGCAGTGGCTTAAGCATCAACAAGGTAATATTTCGTTTAAGTGATGGTCAGTTTTTGTACTCAGTTACAACACTAAAACTCTCATTTAGAAAGAGTCTGGAGGACAATGAGGCTTACATGCACATCCATTTTCTCCCTCACATACAAAAGGTACCAGTCTGAATATTATGCATTTTAGAAAACGTATTTCTGTATGATTTATAAGATTGTTTCCTCATGGACACCAAAACACTCCCACAAGGTCAAAATTTACTGCTATTACTATATTTGTGGGGTCAATTGGTCCTCAGAACGTAGGGATTACCAGCGCACTCACACACAAATACTGCAAGTAGCCTAGTGCATTATCATGACGTAGTAGTTTTGGCGCATGCGCATTCAACAACGTAATAACATTTTGTGGATGGTTAAATGTTATTTTCCTCTCATTGTGTAGTTAGACTTTATGGTTAAAGAACTTGACTCATCCAACTAACTAAAAGTCAATCATGTATTGTGTGTAGTCTAAAAGTATAGGCTACGAAACAATCAATGTCAAGGTAAGAGGGAAGTCCGCTTTTTGCAGGAGTTTTGTGACTGTCATTAGCTTTCCAGTTGTTTGGTCAGTTCGCACTAGCAACATTCAAGTGAAAAAAATGTTTTACAATTTTCGGTTACTTTCATGAATGTGGCGCTCTTTTTTGACTTGATATTTGTTAAAGTTTGTCTATAGAACTAAACATAAAAATAAAATTGAAACGGTTTACTTGTGTATTTTGTTACCCGTGTAATTAAACTAAGCATTTTTGCTCGTTGGGGAACCATTTAAACTTTCGCACTTAACAAATCCTGACCAAATTTTTAATTGTAGTAAATAAGCCCAAAAAACATGATAAAACCATGGTTAATAAACAGACAAGCCCATCCCCCCTCTTCATAAAGTCTCTCTCCGCTCTGGAAATATTACCACTCCAATCACATACTCTGGTGTGAAACAGTGTTCTTTTTCTTGTCTGAGAGTTGATTGATAGCTTTTAGATGCGTTATTGGAAGCTTCACCCTCTGGTTACATAGCACCAAGAACATGTTTTTATTTTTTTAGACAAAATCGCACAACCTTTTCCAACCTTTTAAGTAAACAGTGAAACAAACTATCACATTGTAATTTAAAAAAGTAAAAATGTCAAATTTAAGCAGTATTTACATATTTTGGTAATATCACCCTGTAATTGTATCCCTCAGGAGTGTCTTGATTGCTACACTGGACTGTATTTTATTGATCTGATGTTTTTTCTTTTCTTTTTTCTCTCTTTTCAGCGAAGAACCACATGTTCTTCAGGAGGTGCTGAGTGCCATCTCTGAGAGCCTGCAGTCATTAGGTGCAGAGCTGAGACAGGCTGCGGTAGATACACACTGTGATAACTTTTTCTTTAGACTGGAAAGCATTGTCCATGTTTTGTCCAGATTTGTTGTGTACAGACCACTGCGACATGAAGAGGAGATATTTTCACTATTAAATGTTGCATTGCATGAGCTACATATCTTTTCTTTGCCAGTCCAAACCTGTGAAAGGTTTTTCTTTCTCAGTGAAGAGCAACTGAAATATTTACTTGACGAACATTTCACAGTTAAAGAAATTGCTGCAATGTATTCTCTAAGTCAACGAACAATCCGGAACAGAATGACCCAGTATCAGTTATCTGTGAGGCAGACTTACAGTGATATCACTGTTGAAGACTTAAAAAGAAATGTAATAGAATTTATTGCCAGTTGTCCTAATACAGGACAAAAGATGGTCATGGGACATCTTAAAGCAAGAGGTATAAGGTACGTTTCAAACGTGAGTATGTTTCAAAAAGAGTGTTACTTCTTAACCATAGAGACATGGTTTATATTCCTCATCAAACTTCTAGCATGTCATGTTACTTCTAGCTTGTATTCGCTGACTCTCAGCTGATCTACGTCTACATAGGAGTACGGTTCCTATCATGGTATCTCTATATAGACCATTCAGTATTATTCAGTAGCTTAGTGTGTTGCTCAGGAGCTAATTAGCCTCTTCCATACCCAGCTCCAGGCACCTCTCTTTGAAAGTAGGACTTCGCCTTCTGATATTCAAATCTGATTAATTTCTATTGCCAATAGAAACATTAATGACATCTGCTATACATTTGGTTCTGTTCTGTTTACCCTTGTAGCAGGGATCTTCAACCCTGCTCCTGGAGAGCTACTGTCCTGCAGACTTCAGTCCCAACCCTGTAATTATCAAGCAACCCTGAACACATCATTAGCCCCTTCTGGTGTGTTTGATTAGGGTTGGAGCTAAAATCTGCAGGACGGTAACTCTCCAGGAGCAGGCAAACAGACTAGTTGTTGTCATACAATACATCAATTTAGGAAACAAGGTTGTCTTTTACTGACATTGATATGCATAGCAACATATTTTGACTAAGGAGGAGAAACTTTTGCATGTCATTATAACAGTTCTGTTTCTAGGGTACAACAACGAAGAGTTCGGGAGGTTATGAGAGCCATTGATCCGGTTGGAACTATGTTACGTGGACTGGAACTGAATATTGTTCCAAGACGCCCTTATTCAGTTCCAGCACCTCTCTCCCTGTGGCATATTGATGGCAACCATAAACTCATCCGGTAAGACTTTTAAAAGAAGGTACCGTTTAATGTTTTATCATTATTTTTTTTTTTTGTAATTAGTAACATTATTAGTAGGTAGTATTTTTTCTGGACAACAAATTTTTTTTTGTTGTATTTTTAAGTTTTTATTTTTTCGATTATTCGTCTAATGCGGGAAAAAAATAGACAACTGTAAATACATAGCTGAGTGCTGAAGTTACTACGTCACTCTGTAGGTCAAAACGCAGAAGTGAGTTAGCATTTTAGCACTCCTGGTTCCCTCGCTCTAAAGTCTATGGGATTCTTGAATGGGTTTTTGCTAAATCGCCTGAAATAAGGTCTGTGGTTAACAAAGCTTCTAAATATTTTCACATTTTGATCTATGACATTGAACACACAGTTATAACCTGCTTGTGGTTTTTTAAACTGTATTGTGTCTGCTTGTGTTTTTAAAAAACTTTATATAGGCTTCAAAATGTATAAATTTTGGATGAACTTGTAAAGATTATCTTGATAGACAAAATGTGTAAGGGTCACAACTCTTTGTTAAACACAGATCTTATTTTTTGCGATTTTCCAAAAGTCTATGGGGAAAATGCATAGTTTTTCGATCGAGGGAATCCATGCGCCGCTAGCTTCCGAGTTGTCCTACAAAGTGACGTCATGACTTCGGCACTCTAGAGGGAATGCATTGACGTCACTTTACCGCCGGAACAACCCCTCTCAGCCTGACTGAGTGGCAAAAGATCTGCTGCGTGACTGGATTTAATAGGAGAAACTGCGAAAATGCGACTAAAACGAACAATTTGATCAATTTAAACTAAATGTTGGACTCAAGTGTTCCTTACAACTTACTAAAGTTCCAGTGATCCATGGATATTGACATGCAGCCAGGAATCGTGTTGCCTGACATTTATGTTAGCCTGATTTCGACACCGGGGAGATAAAAGCAATATAGACCTAAACATAAAGCAAATTTGCCCGTGAACTCTTTATATAAATACAATATAGGTAGGTCTAAATCCGGGTGATCACTTATATCAGTGTTATATATAGCATCATATCCTCCAGCCCTTAAACTTTATATATATTTTTTTTGGTCCGTGTTTATTAAAAAACATCCAATAATGCAGAATATGCAATGATAAATATTTAATTGATGAGTTGTTAATATATATAACAATACAAAATATATGGGTATGGTTTTACACCTAAATTCAGCATATTGACACAAAATGATAACTGTAAATCCACCTTTCGCTGACTGGAGTCCAGTTGTTTCTGTGAATTGCAGCGATCCATTTGCTCCTCTTTCTATAGCAGTCTGTAAAAATATACCTCTGATTCTTTGTCAAATCTAGTTGTACAGTCAATCGCAAAGCTCTTTCGCACTTTATATGTGTTGTGTTTGTTTTTCGCGGCATTCACGGCTCATTCAGTCTTTTTGCCACTCACTGTGAGTAACTGCAGGCACTCCGGCGACGGTGACGTCACGCGCATACCCTCTATTTGCAAATACACAATATAAAATTTAAAAAGTTGATTTATCATTTGAGGCATTACAATAATCAGCCATCATATCTATACCATCACATTGTCAACTGTTCCTGTTAAATAATTTATTTCTAATTATATATTCTCTCTTCCTCCCTCTTTTCACAGTTGGAGAATAGTTGTCCATGGGGGCATTGATGGCTTTAGCCGTAAAATTATGTTCCTGAAAGCCAGTAATAACAACAGGGCCTCTACTGTACTGCAATGTTTCTTGGAAGCTGTGCATGTTCATGGTCTGCCTCAGCGTGTCCGTAGTGACCATGGTGGGGAAAATGTAGATGTGGCAAGGTTCATGCTAGAACATCCTGATCGAGGACCTGGTAGGTGCAGTAAGTCAAGAGTATAAAATACATATATATATATATATATATATATATAAATTCTACACAGGTGTTCATTATTGTATCACATTTAGAAAAGGATTGGCTGTCATCTGTCCCTAGTTAGATTATCAGTGAATATTTCCATTGATTGCAGTTGTTTTTGTTGAATTATTGAATTATTGATGTTTCTGTTAAATTAAGATTATTAAATGTGTACATTCTCTGTCAGAGCGCAAGAGCTACATCACGGGCAAGAGTGTCCATAATCAACGCATAGAGAGGCTATGGCGAGATTTATGGTGCACAGTCATCCATATTTACTATGCGGCCTTCCGGCACCTGGAGGACATTGGAGCTCTTGACCCGAACAGTGATGTTCATATCACATGCCTACACTTTGTGATGATTCCGAGACTGAACTGGCATCTGAAGTTCTTTTCTGACACCTGGGCCCGACATCCCCTCTCTTCGGAGGGCTACAAGTCTCCCCAGCAGCTGTGGGTGGCTGGACTACTTGTTGCACCACAACAGCTCCCTGAAGAGGTATAAACAGTTCCAGATTTACTTCAATATTGAACTCTTGACCAATGTTTATATTTACAAATCTTATTACAAATTATTAACGTACCTTACTATTATTTATTTTTCTTATAGGTTGAAATGTCTGACTGGGGTATTGATTGGGATGGACCAGTTCCTGTTGAAGATCCGCGTCAACAAACTGACATTCCAATGACGCAACCAGCACTTCGAGAGATGCTGGAGGCCCAACTCCAGGGTAGCATTGACCCTATCAAAAACAGTGACTTGTTTGGTGTGGATATTTACCAGGAGGCACTGATGGTTGCTCAAAGTGTTTTGAACAACATTCAGTAGTGAACAATCACTAAAATGGATCTGAACCTCATTGTCCTACCATTCATTTAACTCCTTTAGGTTCGGAGGATGTGGATTCCAAACTAGCCATATGTATATATATATACTAGCCTTTTACTTTTTTTTTATTTTTATTTTTTTTATCAGTTTTTGTTATTTTCACCTTTTTTTAGACAGGACAGTACAGAATGGACAAAAAGCTAAGTGGGAGCCTAATTAGAGGGGGATGTGATCGAGAAAGGTCCATAAGCCGGAACGTCCTGGTTGCGTATGCAACCCACCGTTCCCTGAAGGAGGGAACGGAGGACGTAGTCGACGCGACTGAAATGGGATCACGCTAGGGAGCCTATCATCTTCGAGTACTATTGAACGAGCCAATGTAATTGGCGTGCGTGATTCGCATCACACACTCCGCCCCCGCGGCGCGGGTATAAATACGGAAGTGGATGCACGCACTAGTTGCTTTTCGCTGAGGAGCCGAGAGTAACCCGGGGTCAGCGGTGGTCCAGCGGTAGTGGCAAGGGGACTACGTCCTCCGTTCCCTCCTTCAGGGAACGGTGGGTTGCATACGCAACCAGGACGTTCCCTTTCAGTCGATAACGTCGGACGTAGTTGACGCGACTGAAATGGGATCAACCATTGAACACGCCACTAACGCTGCCACCTTCCAGTGCCTAAACCAAAGCCTCCTGATGCCCCCGCAAACTTAAGGCGGGGAAGGACAGGGCTTAGGCCAGGGAAGTCACTGCTGTTCCTACAGGACCACTGGGAAAGCGTTCCCCGTACGTTGGAAGGAAGGGACGCTGCGGAAGCCACATCCAACCCGAGGGAGGTAATGTGGAGAATACACATATGAACTGGGCGGAAACCGGGCAGTCTAACATATGGAATGTCACTGGGGTGGCTCCAGCCTAAGACGGGGGGAGACACACCGGACAGTGACGGCAGAGAGACTCTGCCGAGGGAAGACACGGGCTCACCGCAGGGAGCCGTATCGTGGAAGAATACACATATGGGGTCACCGAAGGGACCGCAACATATGGACCCAGCCTAACACAGGTTCCACACTGCTTACGAGTGGTAGGCCTAACACCAGACGTTCCGCACGTCCGACGTCGGAGGGGTGTGGAGGAACTCAACAGGGTTCAATTTTAAGGGAACTCAACTGGAGTAGAAAGGCGCACGTATCCAGTCCATAGGAGGGGAATGGCGCCGCAAGCCGACACTTGAACCGGGCTCACGGTGAAACTGGCTTCATGAGAAGGGAGCCCACGGGAAGCAGCGGTTCAACTAGGTGTCGTCCAGCCCCCAACTCTAGAATCTGTTTAGCAAAGTATATCGTCAACGCCCAGGCGGAGCACTTTACACTCATCATAGAGGAGCTCAACACCTAAGTGGACATGTTGCATCTCGGATCTTTGCCGAAATGAAGGCAAGCACTAAGTGCAACTTTGCATGGAAACAGCCTTCCCTCTCTGCTGAATTCCAACAGATATTTGAAGAGCTGGTCTGAGGTCTATTACTTGCATTCTGTACACGTCCAAGCGAATCGGACAGAGAAGCCAGGGCTGGATCTGCCTCCTCCAGGGCAGCGCTTGCAGGCTCACCACCTGCTCCTATTACGGGAGAGGTAGGAACCTTGGGCACAATCCGAGCCGGGGTCTCAGCTTGTGAGAGTTAGCCGGCCCAGACTCCAGGCGCAATACGTTGACCGAAAGCGAGCAAGTCCCTACCCTCTAGTAGAGACCACGCGAGCAGGAGAACTGATATAACAGAATTTTTAACTCACTACCTGCAGTGGCTCAGGGGCGGTCTCTGCAGTGCAGTCGCACCAGGGACAAGGCCCAAGAGGATAAAGAGGGACACAAGGATTTACAAGACCTTGCTCCTCAGGAACCTGACGATCAGAACGTGCTTCTGCATACTTCTGCAACACGATGAGCGTCGTTTAAACACCGAGGCAACATCATTTTGAGGGTGATTTAGGAAAACAGCCTACTGCAACCCATTTTGCAGGAAAGAGAGCACTGAAGTGATCGAAAGCTTTCAGGATCTCCTCAGGGGAGAAGACGCACTCAACGACTAGGTTCCACTTCTAAAGGCGTAAGCACGCTACCCAATTCTAGGGGGTGCTCGCAGAAGTGATGGTAACTAACACATGATCTTGTGATAGCCACCTGAACCTCCGCGTTCAGATGTAAGACCGCCCGGAATCTCCGGGGGAAGAACGCGTGTGCCATCGTGCCCCGTCCCCGAAAGAGTTTCCAGGGGAAGTCAGGAAGGCTGTTGAAGGGAACCAGGTCTAGTTGGGCCAATGAGGGGCAACTATGAAGACCTGTTCCTCTCCTGACATGGCACGTAGGTGCAAGTGACGGGCGCAAAAGACAGGAGCATTGCTCAACACAACATGTGAAGATCACTGGGCTTCAGGAGCATTTTCTGCTCAGCACTTGGGTGTGACAAGTTCACTGAGCTTCAGGAGCATTCCTGCTCAACACCTGAGTGTGATAAACTCACCGAGCTTCAGGAGCATTTCTGCTCAACACTTGAGTACGAAGAACCTCACTGAGCGACAGGAGCATTTCTGCTCAGCACTTGAGTGTGACAAGTTCACTGAGCTTCAGGAGCATTACTGCTCAACACCTGAGTGTGATAAACTCACTGAGCTTCAGGAGCATTTCTGCTCAACACTTGAGTGCGAGGAACTTCACTGAGCACCAGGAGCATTTCTGCTCAGCACTGCGTGTGATGAATTCACTGAGCTACCTGTGATGGACTCACTGAGCTACAGGAGCATTGCTGCTCAACACCAGAGTGCGATGAACTTCACTGAGTTTCAGGAGCAAATCTGCTCAACATGAAGAGTGATGATTTCCCTGACTTGCAGGCGCAAGGCGACCATGAGTCGCAGTCACTTTTAGAAGGCTCACTGGGGTTAAACGCATTTCTGCGGGCCCCTGGGGCCGCTGAGTCCCAGTGTTTGTCCAAGGGTAGTCCGCTCGGTTTACCCAAACACTGGCGGAAAAATAAAACCGGGGGGGCAACTGAGCGGCCCCGGAATGGTCATGACCCAGCCGGACCCAGGGGATGGAGTCTCCACTTGCCCTGGCTATAACTGTCGTGAGGCTCGATGGCGGCACGATTGAGTAAGCGGGAGGAGTGGAATAAGGCGCCCTCAGAAGCGTCTGACTCCAAGGAGGAGGTGACGGGTGAGTTTGTGACATGCAGGGGAAGCTTGCGCAACGGTCGCAATGTCTAACAACTCGAGGCACGAATGCCCGTGTAGTCGGGGGTCGCCCAGGCCCCCGTTAAAACACGCCCTTTGTACATGGCCGCTCTGTTGAAGAGGGTTTGGCAGCAGACCGGGATGAACTATAGTCACACAGGGTGAGCTGCTCTGCCACGGTCACCTCGGGACTCGATCGTGAAGCTAGCGCTGAAGCGGTCACATATGGAGGGAGCCAAAGGCTGCGACTACCATATACCCCAGGAGCCTCTGAAAGTTCTTTCAGTGGGACCCTTTCTCACTTCAACACCAGCTGAACACATTCTCATTGGAGAGACATGTTGGACCGAGTACCTCTCCAAAACTAGAAAAGAGATACTCAGCCCGTGGGCGAGATTACTCTCTTCCAGTTGACCTGAAGACCCAACGGGCTCTGGAGCACTCGAGGGGAAGGACACTGTACTGACACTCCACCCTTAGACGCAACACACAGGATGGCCTGCGGTGCGGGAGGTAGAGATCTGAAGCACATGTCTTTCAGGTCAAAGCTGCAGACCAATCTTGGGCCAAGATGGTCACGACCCACCACCTAGTAGCACGAAGAACGAGTTTACAACTGGCCTTCGTACCGGCTGGAGGAGCGGCTATATCAAATCCTTCGCCAGCAGGATAAGATAAGCACGCACAAGTCAGGAGCACTGCTCAACACTCGGTGTGATGAATGTCACTGAATTTTCAGGAGCACGTCTGCTCAACACCTAATGTGATGACTATCACTGACTTGAGCGGGGTAGCCGAGCCTGAGGTGGGGCAGCAAAGTAGAGAGAGTGGTGTTAGTGTGCTGTGCAACACTTACCTGTCTCCACAAGCGGCAGGGGGCGCGTGAGAAGGCGGATGACCGGGTCCTCGAACGCACCAAGCTGCCTGCTGGCGACCAAGGGGGAGCTGAGGGGTGTAAGGCTATACAGGGTCACACCCGCCAGACTGGCCCTCTTGGGACCCAGGAACAGATGAAATTGCTCTCTCTTTGAAGTGTGGGTACCGCTTGCTCCGCTTTTTTTTTTTTTTTTTTAGGGAGCCAGCGGCGGAACAGACACACACACAAACAAAGGCTCCACCCGGCCCTCACCCGGGGAGAGGGAGTGATCGTGCCACTCCAAGAGCATCTCATCCATTCCTGGGCGGCCCGCTCCGGAATGCTTTCGCTGTCGCTTGCCACCTGGCTTGGCAGCGCCTGGAGCGGGCTGGGCGTCTCTACTGCGGCCGGCTCCCTGCTGAGGCCTGGGTGGAGGCTGCTGCGGAGGGCCAGCAGGAGCGGCGGCCGGAGAACGCCCACGGCGACGAGCAGGCGGAGGAGCTGCCACCGGCGGCGGGTGGAGGCAGCAGCTGGCCACCGGGGCAGGATGTGCCGGATGACCTCCGTCTGCGCTTGAGCGGCAGAGAACTGTTTGATGCAGTTCTCCACCGCGTCGCCGACCAGCCCAACCTGGGAAATTGGGGAGACCAGGAACCGAACCTTGTCCGCATCCGCCATACCAACCAGGCTGAGCCAACGAAGGCGCTACTGGACCACCAAGGTGGACATCGCCAGACCGATCACGCACGCTACGACACCCGTACCCCGGAGGGTGAGGTCGGATGCAGTGCGGTGCTCACCTATGAGCGCACGGTCTGGATTACCCTCGTGCATGCCATGGGTGCCCTAGCCTGCAGCAACGCCATGGCACGCAAGAGGAAGGGGCTTGCCCACAGGCTTTGTAAGCTCTGCCCGTCGGAACGGACGAAACTCACAGGCCCTAGGGGGGAGACGAGGATCCCCCCAAAAGGCAGCGGCCGCCGGACACAGGTGCACCTGTGTCGACAGACCGCTCCAATGGAGGGACACCTCGCAACCCTTCACCGTTCCTCCATCAAGGGTAATGAGGGGGAAAAGCTTTTCAAGCAGTTTCTGGCAGAGAAAGATGCTGTTCACCACCTGATAAGCTCTCCATGCATTTCGGGAAAGAAAGGCACTGGGGCGGCGAGCTGAGAACCAGCGCGGCCCGCCCCAAGATACCAAACTCCAGATTCCAACCGAGACTGAACGGGACACGGTGGAGGTTCCACTCGAGCCCGGCAGCCTCGGCGGCCCGTTTCAGCATAGCTGATAATTCTGGATCCGGCTCGGGCAACATTGAACTCCCGGAGGGAGACAATGCAGCCGAGTCATCATCTCCAGAAGTCAGCTCACCCTCTGATGCTGCAATCGGCGTCCTGTCCTCCAGGGGAGCCCCGAGTGAAACCGCTGGCCCACCCATTACAGATGGACCAGCAGACAACACAGGAGGCTCCAGTGGTTGCAGTGGAAGGGAGGAGTGAGGAGCCCACAGGGAATGGTTACCGGGCGGGACATCCAACACTATCCTCCGGTCACCCATCCCACACAGCACCCGAGGGTGGGGCATGGTAATGGGGACTCGCTCTCCGCGAACGAAGGCGAGTCTCGCCCTCAACACTGCGACAGTCATGTTCCCACTGTGAAAACATGAGCTGTCCACAAAAGCTGTCTCAGCGTGCTGTAAGCCAAACACGTGACACAACAGTTGTGACCATCAGAGAGAGACAGGGAACGACCGCACCCAGAAACGCACGGGCGGAATGACATCTTGAAAAAGACGCAAACGCACCCGTGTTGCTCTTTCAGAAAATAGGACCGTCACCAGTGCCGGAGCACACAGGGAAATGACCGCGGCAACACTGAACAGAGAACTGAAACAGTGAAGCACTCACTTTTCCGCCCTCTAACCAGCCATCAACACACACAAACATTTAGAAATTTGTTGCTGTTAAAACAGCAGTTGAGAGCTCAAAGCTCGCGATCACCGCTGCACTCGCGCTGTAGAACACCAGCACTGGGAGAGTCTTCCTGAAGAACACCGACACACTCGCTCGTTGTAGACAACAGCACTCTCAGAGACATCAAACGATCGGCTCCGAAGCGAAAGGCAACTAGTGCGTGCATCCACTTCCGTATTTATACCCGCGCCGCGGGGGCGGAGTGTGTGATGCGAATCACGCACGCCAATTACATTGGCTCGTTCAATAGTACTCGAAGATGATAGGCTCCCTAGCGTGATCCCATTTCAGTCGCGTCGACTACGTCCGACGTTATCGACTGAAAGGGAACTCGGGACACCAGAAGCGCAACAGTGTCCTGTGTCAGTGTGCTACCCATAAGGCTATCTGCACCAATTGTTTTTCTACTTTGCACACTTGCAGATCAGACATGTCAAATGGAAGTTTGTATCTACGGATGTGTTTTTGAAATTGTTTGCTCATTTGCAATTGGTCTTTAACAGACATTTTGAAGTTTCTGTCTATGTCTCTGTCTATCTACTATTTCCAATCTACTGGCATGGCAACCACCCAGAATACCCAACCAAATAGCAACTATTCAGAATACCAAAGCAATTGCAAAGCAATACTCTAGCAACCACCCCAGGTACCCTAGAAACCACATAACATCTTATAGCATTAAGAACAATAAAAAAATAAAAAAACGATTTACCTTTCTATTGAACATTCTATATTTTAACTTAAAAATTTGTCTGGATGAACAATAATCAAACACTCAATCGTGATGATGTAAATGTATTAAAACTATTACTTGGCAACCCAGTACACTTGAGTATGTACATATAGACAAGCAGATTTACCCATAGTATTAACGTGATTGCGATAGACACTTTTTCCTATCGCTTCTATAGGAAAGTAAAGCAAAAATGCTTAACCATAACCGAGTCTAATATTACAGTAAGTGAGTGCTTTGTGTTCACAATCTGCTAATGTGCTGCTAATATATTAATTCAAAAGAAACTTCTGAATTTATTTACAATTTATCCCATTTTTTTTTTCCAATCCACCATATTGACAAAATTGCTCCAATAGGAAATTAAATAAGGTTTAGTGCCAATATCTCTGAAAGATTGCACGATTAGACAGTGCTCGAATTGAGGGGGGGGCTGGGGGGATCCGGGACCCCCCATAAGATGTAAAAAATAGAATTAGGGGGTTCCCTCAGATATTTTTATTTTAGTAAAAAATAATAATAACAAATCTGATTAAATGCATGCAATGGGTACGGTAAATTTCGTGAATAGATTTTTTACAATAATTTGTTTTAAGTTGGCTAGTTGCCATGTCTCTTTAAAATGTAGGCCTAAACGCCCCGCCCCACATCTAAAGAGTAATTTTAACTTAAAAAATGGAGAAAAATAAACCTCCACTCGAGGTCGGGAAGAGAAAGCTTCTTACCGACTTTTTTGAGGGGTAATTGTCTCTCTCTATGTATCTTTCTACTTTATATCTACCCACACCATATCGGGGCTTTTGTATTCCTTGCGTAAATTGGAAACATTTAGGCTTCAGTTACTATTTGTGACCAGTCACGGAAACTAGGGACACAAGTCGGTTCTGGGGCATTTTGAGTTATTCATAGATTCTGAGAGTGTAATATCCAAGCTTTCCAACGATGTGTAACATGTGGAAATCTGATAATATTTGGAGAAGTTGTGGCCATTTTAAAGTAGGCACTTAAAAAAGCTCAAAGAGGAGAAAACGAGCTAAAGATTGTGCAGTTCTCACCTGTCTCTGCTGCTGGGGGTGACAATAGGGCTCATTTACATCTCATTTAGATAAGCCATACCCCCTGTAAAGCTCCTCCATGTGCTTTACAGCTTTTTTTACACTTCGAATGAGTGCACTTCTGCCGCACTAGGCGAAAAACAATTGTGCTGCCCCTCTATTTGCAACGTACCAGCAACAACACACAAAGACCAATAATGCCATATAGCCTGCATATAACGCGAAACCAGCAACAACACATAAAGACCAATATGCCATATACATATAACGCAAAACCAGCAACAACACACAAAGACCAATATGCCATATAGCCTGCATATAACGCAAAACCAGCAACAACACACAAAGGCCAATATGCCATATACATACAGTATAACGCAAAACCAGCAACAACACACAAAGACCAATATGCCATATACATATAACGCAAAACCAACAACAACAAACAAAGACCAATAAGCCATAGGCCTACATATCTATAGCGCAAATAGTACGCAACGCTCGTGTGCCCAAAATGTCAACAATATTAAAGTTTATGTAGGAGGCAAATGCCTGCTGGCATTTTTCTTTAAAGAGTCATTTCTGCAATTTTCCAAATAATCACATTTCACCTCCTCAAATTACTGTTGCAAATCTCTTTACACCACTTTCTTATGTGCGTATACACACACAAATGAAATGTCCGCAAGCACATTATATCATCAGCAGGTTCAGCATCTTAAATAACGACTAAAGAGCAAATGAAGCTTAACTTACATTTCAGAAACACGCACGGCAGGCCTTCATCGCAGCAGCAAAGGTCTTAACTGCATCCTCTATTTCGATTCTCCGTCACATATGAAACAGCCAGCCACCGCTGTCAGCGAGCCGAGCCGCCGTATTGAAGCACTGAGGGCGCGCGCGCTGCGCCCATACCTCCGGTTCAGTTTCCCGAGCCCACGAAGTGCGGCGAAAACATTTTCGGTGTAACTGCCAGACGGTTCATCTCGTCTGCGACAATCTTTGCGGCATCCATCTTCATTGAATTTTGATATCAGAGAGAGCTGGCCAGAGCACAGCATAATAAGTAGCCATGTGGTTGACTTGGAGGGCGGGGGCAAAAGCGCCGGGTTATTCAGTATGGAAATACACACAGACAATGACACGCCACGCCCCTACTGCATGCTAGAATCTCCGAAAACAAGCCGATTTCAACCTCAAAATGTAAGCTTTTAAATATACCAATACTGCTATCTCAAACATGGAGAGGCTTCTTCGTGATTTCAATTAACAGATTCTCCAAAAAATTGAAAATCACCAATTTTGAAAAAAAACTCTTCTTTCTCATTTTGCTCGAAAGTTGTGCTGCCGACTTGTGTCCCTGGTTTCTGTGACGGGTCACATTTTTTTTTTTTTCATTATTAATAGTCCTGGTTCTATGGGAGTGCTAGAGATCTCGACGGATAACAGCGTTTTAGTAAAGGGAGCGATCGTTGTGTGCTGTCTATGCTTTCTAATTTCCATTCAGAATTTGTATAAAACTTGTTTTTCATGCTGCCAGGACCAAATGCCCACGTAAACACAAAGTTTTAGGAATTACATATGCATGCGGGATTCACTCTTGAAATAGCAATAATTGACATTGATTGCCATGGCATTGTTTGTTTCTGAATAAAGCAGCCCTTTTCAAAAATGGTGGTTGAATAGCCTAGTTGCTGACTTGCTCACTCATAACAGTGCTTTCCCGCCACCCCTACTGGACGTAAATGTAAAAATCGCATGTGCTGAAATAGTTGAAAAATCCCCACCAACACACAGACTGACAGCCTGTTTTGTCACAATCTATATGTTTAATATCTAATAAACAAGTTACATCTATTTAATCAAGTCTTTTGGAACAAACATTATTATCACAGTCATCACAGTGTCACATAATCCACATTAATCATCCAGTTGTTTTTAGGGTAAAAACTACATTGGTAAATAAAGCTAGAATCATTCTGTTGGATGTACACTACTGTTCAAATGTTCAAGAGTCTCTTCTGCTCACCCAACCTGCATTGATTTGATGCAAAATACCGTAAAAACAGTAATTTTAACCATCGTTTCTCCAGTCTTCATCACATGATCCTTCAGATCTGAAATGTATTTTTTTTTAAATGTAGGGAAATAAATTAATACTTTTATTCAGTATGGTTGCATTAAATTGATCAAAAGTGACAGTAAAGACATTTATAATGTAACAAAAGATTCTATTTCAAATAGAAACTGTTCTTTTGAACTTTCTATTGATCAAGAAATCCTGAAAAATAAAATAAATGTTTATTACATAAATGTTTGTTGATCATCAGATCATCATATTAGAGTGATTTCAGACGGATCATGTGACACTGAAGACTGGAGTAATGATGCTGAAAATTCAGCGTTGATCACGCATTTTACTATATATTAACAAAGAAAACAATATTTCACAATGGCAGTGGCAGGAGCTCAGCACAGGTTAGCAGCGACAAGATCTCAGAAGAGGACAAATGCAGTGATAACAGCTTTATATGGGTCTACCACCAACAGCAGCTCAGCACAGATCAACAAAAGCAAAGAGCAGGTCACCAACAGCTCTGAACGGCTCAGCACCAAAACTCAGAGCAAGGAAGTTGATAACTGGAGAAATCAGTTAGAAATAAGCCCCGTTCACACTACACGCGACCAGGCGACGCGATACCATTCATTTCAATGGGGAGCTGGCGTTTTCCGGCGACACGCGCGACAGCGACCGTTGGCGACCGGATGGGGCGTGTCTGGCGACGCGACAAAGTTGAAATCTGTTTAACTTTATGCAAATGAGGAGCGACTTACGGGAGCGACAACCAATAGGAGCGGAGCGCGTATGATCCTTCTCCACATCATTGGATGTCATTCATAAAGGCAACCAGTAGTGGGAACTCCCACTAGCGACCTCATCGCCAGCCACTGGCGACATACAGCGACAAAGTCGCTTGTAGTGTGAACGGGGCTATATGGAGGAAACAGTACTCCCCGTGGCTGTACATCAATGAAAACAAAATTGGATGTAGGCCTATTGCATGTAGAGATGTTAAACGAATTTGTACAAACAAAAAAGGTGTTCAAGTGGCAGGCGAGTTATCACTGCTTTCGGAGACATTATGAAATAATTATTCCTGTGCCACTGTTAAATCTGACAGTGATACCATTCAGTGAGTCTAGAAGCCATCTGATTATTTTCTGATGTATTTGAGACATTTCAATGTATTTTGAAGTAAGTTGCTTTTACGGGTCTTCAAGAGCATTATATGTAGTGGTATATTTGCCATAGTTGCTGTTTTGGGTCTGCTGCCCTCTAAATCCAGTATTACTTTAAAAGAATATATATATATATATATATATATATATATATAATTATTAATTTAAAGTAATGCTGGATTTAGAGGGCAGCAGACCCAAAACAGCAACTATGGCAAATATACATAATATAATATATAATTCTTTATTAAGTGTTTTTAATAAATAGTATAGCCTATATTTATGCTTATTATGATAAAAATATATTGTATATTTTGTGTAAAGTGTATATTGCAAGACTAAACCTACATCCATCCAAGTGACCATAATAAAGGACCATTTTCATTAAAAAAAACGCGGACTAAAAAATGTTTTTTTTTTTTTTCAAATATATTGAAAGCCTTCCAGTTCTGAAAGAATAAGGACATATTTTTAAAACGAAGACTATTTTAAATAAAATAAGAATAGACTTATTGAGTTTATAGATATGAAACCAAGAAAGAAGCATTTTCTTTTAAATGAAATTCAAAGATCATAGCCGGCCAATCAAAAGAAAAAAAAAAGAAAAAAAGAAGGCAGGGCTTCGCTGTTCAAAAAAACCCCGCGAAACACGAAACTTCACTATTAAGGTGAACGACGTTAGAGACTGTTGGTAAGAAATTTTGTGCCTACTATTCTTGTATTATTTAACAGCTTCTTCAAAATAGCAACGACAGCATGATGGTAATTGCAATATATATATATATATTTGAGATTATGCATTGATTGTGCCGTGATTATGCATTTTTACCATAAATTACCGACTCAATTATCAATGTGAACATAAAAGAAGAGATGTTTCAAGCATCTGTACGCATAACAATAAGAATTGCTTATTGTGTAACGTGAATGTCAATGTTACAAAGTGTCCAAAACTAACTTGCATATAAAAACTTGGTCGGCAAAGCTTTGGTCGGGTCGGGATACAGTTATTTATAATAAATCTAACGTAAGAACTCAATTTTGGTGTTTACAGTAAAAGAAGAGGCACAGAAGACGATCAGGAGATGTCATCGCCAAATGAAAGGTATGTTGAGAGAATGTCTAATAATGGGCTCGGTATGTTGCACTCTTCCATAGTTTCTGCATAGCTGAGCAAAATAGTAACTTATTAGGCTACTCATTGCGATGTTCCCGTGCTATTTTAAATTTTTTTTTTTTTAAGAGACCTTAGAAATAGTTTGCGGTCGTTACCCCGCCTTTTCTTGTTTAGTTACGTTATTCGTTTTACCCTATTTTTTTTTTTAAACATTCACTTCATTGGAATTAAGCTTGGTAAGTGACATTTATTGCTTTCAACCACAGATGAAATCGCTAACATGACTACAGAAGGCTTAAACGAGATTTAATTACTTAGGAAAATCGAATAGCGTTTTTGTTATGACGTATTAAGTAAGTTAGGCCTAGCCCACGTTTTCAAAGTTGAACGTAATTAAAAATGTGTGGTTTTCTTCTTTGTGTAATTGGCATTGAGCTCCGTACGTTAACAATGGAGCGGTTCATTGAACTTGGACTCGAATATAAAGAAATGCGGTCGCTGCTAGGCCTAACGTTAACTAGAGTGAAATTGACAGTTTTCACAGATTCGATGGTCAATAACTCGAGCTAAACGTTGTTAAAACACAAATTACACCTATTTACATATAGGCGTCATTTACGGGGGGGACGGGTGGAACATATGTCCCCGCCACTTTTTGCCAGTGTCGATATTGTCCCCCACCACCACTTTTGAAACATCTCGCGGCACGGATGTACCAATACAAATAAAGCATATCCCGTTAACTAGCAGCATTCGTTTGTTAAATAAGAGTCGATCTCAGTAGGGGTAAAACCTTTGCGTGGCAGGGGGAGCTGCCACTCGACCAGTCACAGATATTCGCGCCTGCCACTGCATTATATGCGCCTGCCACTTGAACGTACACAATATGTAAGATATGTTTTTAAACCATATGCAGCGCATGCATATCCCCTGAAGCCAACGGGAGCCAGAACGGTACGTACAATAGGTCAATATTCACCATTAACCAAACGCTTTTCGCCTGCCTTACAACTACTGTACCCACTTTTTTTAAAATCCTGAGCACCAGTCTCGTGACATTGGCTTGCACCTGCCTCAAAATCTCTCACTGTTTTAATATACCAGACGAACCCACAGACAGTGCAATGCTGATCTTATTTACCTATTTCTCATCTTATCTTATTTTTTATTCGCTCCTTTTGCCGATAAGGGAGCACGTACGTCTCTTGGCTCCCGCCTGGGTCATACCAGCCACAAGATCTCTCACGTTTACATCTTTCAGACACTCCTAATGATATACGAGAGCACACAGACAGTGCAATACAGATCTTATTTACCTATTTCTCATCTGATCTTATGTGTTATTCGCTCTTTTTATCCGTGTGGGAGTGCGCTTGTGGCTCTATTAAGCGTCGCGCCAGCCAGTAAGCATCGCACCTGCCACACGATCTCTCACTGTTTACACCTACCAGACACTCCTAATGATACACGAGAGCACACAGACAGTGCAATACTGATCTTATTTACCTATTTCTCATCTTATCTTATATTTTATTCGCTCTTTTTATCCGTATGGGGGTGCTCGTGGCTCTATTAGGCGTCGCGCCATCAGCCAGACCTGCCACACGATCTCTCACTGTTTAAACCTACCAGACACTCCTAATGATACACGAGAGCACACAGACAGTGCAATATCGATCTTATTTACCTATTTCTCATCTTATCTTATATTTTATTAGCTCTTTTTATCCGTATATGGGAGTGCGCTCGTGGCTCTATTAAGCGTCGCGCCAGCACTAACTCATCGAGTTGAGTAAAGTTGGTAATAAATTCACAGATTCGAACTTCCCGGGTCAATTACTCCTCAGCTAAACGTTGTTACACAAATGACACCTCTTTTTAATCGTAGATACGATACGATCTTCGCCCGTGACGTCACGACGCGGTTACATGCGCTCTGGTTGGCAGAAAAGTAATGGCCGTTTGCCGCACAGCATTATAAAGACATAAGTTAACCCAAAGATTGGGTACTGTACTGTACTGTGTATCATCTGTGTACATACCCTTATACATTAAGGGCAAATTATTGTATTTTCTTTGATACATTTTTACGTAGGCTATATGTTAACCAATGTTATATATCAGAGATAAGATCATTTTGATTCAAAATATAGCCCATGGACAAATTGCACCTCTATTTTACTCTAGTTGTAACACATTCACCAGTTAAATCCTTAGTTAAAACAAGTAATAATCGTAATTATGACTTATAGGCATCTAAAGATTTGTACGCCTTCATCGACTCTCTGGTAAACATAGATGGCCTGTCGATGAGATACAGGTTGATGTCGCCGAATGTCAAATCTGGCCATGTGTCTGGGCTTTTGCTCCAATCCTCACTCAGGTGATATGGATCAGGCAGAGAACATGAACCCTGGTTATATAAAAGCTTAACCTTATATCTCCTTTTAGCTTCTTCGTACAAAGAATTATCATATGCTGACAAAACACAGGTAGACTGCTGCATATGTTTTGGTTCTTTCTGCCAACCAGTTCGCGCCCACGCCAATATCGATTCGTGACATCACTTTTGACTCCGGCGAACATCGCTATACCAGTGCGGATTAGAAGCCAGAATCTTCGACACGCTTGGCCAAGATTCTGCCACTGGACCATTAGAGTAGGCTACGTAACATAGGCAGATCTATTATTCACGTAAAAATTCACGATAACAACATAGGCTATATTAGATCTCACTGTACGACCAATTAAACCCAAAGTTCCTTCACATTTTTGGTCGGACATCATCACATTTTTGTATACAATTTTTATTTATTTACATCAGTAAGCTACAGGACATCATCTTTCAAAACATGACCTGCGCGAAACAGAAAAAATAATGAATGAACTCTAGAGCTCTGCCCTCATCACTGGCGCTGTTGAACTGATGCTGGTACATAGAGTCACTGTTCTGGGAACCCCTTCATTGAAAAACCATATTTAATAGTTGTAATAACATTACAGACTGGTATACTCAGTATATGTCTTATCAGTATGTATTATTTCTGGATTCTTTTACAGTGAACGTTTACAGCATGTTGCGTCAATGCTTGCAAGGGTGTCAAGTCTTTTAAATGACCAATCCTTATTGGATAATTCGACGACTACTACCCCTCCCTCCACACCAAACGTCCTCCCTCCTAATTCTGCTCCTACTAACCCGATGCTCACGAGCCCACTCACACCAGCGAGCAGCACTCCAGCCATTGCACACACTCTTCCCCATCCCCCCATGCTTGCTCCTTCTTTACTTTCGAATCAGTCCCATTCACTTCCACCTTTTTATCCTACAACCCATGCTCCCTTTGTACCGGCTCCTCAAACGTCTACAACAACCACACTCTCAAGGCTTTTCCAAAGTCCATATCCTCGAAGAAGAGAAAGACTACGCGGTCTTTTTAACAAGCCAGTGTGTGGGCCATGGGAGCATGTTTTCTTCGGTTGTGCACTAAGATCTACAGATGCAGTTCCAACAGCGGAGGAGACCCTGATCCTACAAAGAAATGGACTTGGCAGGAAAGTTATAAAATTTCCAGTGAATGGTTCTGCAGCAGATGTAAAAGTTAAAATTGAAGAAGCTTTTACAGCCTTCCGTGCTGTCGGTGGGTTTAAGATAATGAGGTGCTGCAGAAGCAGGAAACTAATTGACTTGCCAGTCCCATTAGGAGGCTACACAGTGTCATATTTAAAAGAAGATAGTGGACTAAACAGAGCTGTCGCCTATGTTGTGCCTCTTCAAAGTGACCTCATCTTGACGGCTGAGGAGGAGGACCTCAGTCAGAAAGTAAGATATATATAAAATATATGTTGTGCTTTTGTTATTGATAAATGTAGTCACATAAAAGCATTAATTCCTTTGCAGGGGACTATGGAAAAGGGTCATTAATCATAGTGGGTGGGTCAGATTCTAGGACATGCCTTACTGTGCACTTCTAACAGACGTGTGTAGTTGTGAACCAACCATTAACACATTCATTACTGGTTGTAGGATGAGGGTTTTGGAAAAGAGCAGTGCAGGAGGTGTGGACAAGAGGTCGCCATTCACCTACTGGTCCAACATCTAACACAACATGAAAGGTCAGTCCCTAATCACTAGATATTGTCAAAATGCTGTTTGATAAAATGCATACAATTATGTTAAGTACATCAGGGACAGGCAACATTGGCCCCAGAGTGCAGAGTCCAACCCTGAAGAAAAACTGTTGTTGTTGTTGTTGTTGTTGTTGTTGTTGTTGTAGTAGGTGAATAAGCAGATGTAGCTAGAAATGTAGTCTACAATACAAATGCTTTGGTGTACAAACACAGAGGGAATCATGTTGATTATTCAAAATTGTTATAAATTATTTGGAATATTGAAAACTTGTTTTTGGATAATGCAATTACATTAATCATACAGTGTTCAACAAATAGTTTAGACCACCTGTCATAAGAGAAAAGTAATATTATGAGTTTGACAAAAACTTGTGTAATCACAAACTGGAAACACTAAATACTCTAGTAGAATTTTTGTGTTTTCATTCCCAAATTTAAGACAGCACATTCAACTTTTCTCAAAAGTAACAAGTAGTACAGAAATGTAAAAAATGATTTTGGTATTCACCAGTACTGTTTGTTTAGGGCATCTGCGGCACAAACCTTACATGTTATCACTACTGAGTGGTAATTAATACAGGACGAAATGATTAATTGATTGTAATATTAAGTTAGCTACATCAAGTTAATCTGATTAATGTATCACAATATTCATAACTTACATAACATAAGTTATAAATAATTATTAATATTTCCCTTTTGAGATAATTTGCTACAGTTATATATAAATATTGTTTTCTTTTGTGTTAGACCCTCACAGTTGGACCATCCTCCATTGTAAGTCTTACAATTATGTACTCTATGTAGCATTACTTATGAGTTTTTACTTACTTTGTAGTTTACTAACATATCATTGTAGCTGTAATTTATAGTGTTTCCTTGTTTATGTCCTTGTGGAAGCATTGTTCTTCTTTTATTTACAGGCATTCAGACAGGACTGCGACGTACAGCATGCGCATGGCGCTAATGCATGAACACATGGTTGCATACAACACTCAAAAGGGTAAGAATACTTCTTTCAAATACAGACTCTCCTAATATTAGTGCATAATGATGCATTTAGGAATTAAGCTTATAATGGATCTTTTTAAAAGTTCACATTGTTATTGCCAATGAAATGTAACTGATTTTTTTAGTAAGGTTAAACATTAATTATTAGTCAATCAAACCCCCTCTCTTTAGTACTCACATGGTTTTAAAGGGAATGACGTCCATGTTTAAAAACATATGTTATTCCTGTACCCCAACTAAAAGTCAGTATTTATAAGTTAAAACATCATAAGCAAGAAATCAAACAGAGCTCTGCACTGCTTATCTAACTGAGATCTTAAGTATGTTAGTGCTAAGTTGACATTTAATGGGCCGTGAACTTGACACCTCTGAACATTTGGAGTTTTAGCAGACAGTGTTAGTTTGTTCTCTGGCAAATTGACCCCTCGCTAAGCCCCGACCTCCCTAGTTACTGTTGCTACGCCTGTCAAGCTTTCATGGCTGCCACGTCTATTACAGTGTGTATGCACCGGTGTCAGACATTCCCAAGGAGATAATTACTAATCTTTGATGAACAGGTAAAATATCTGAGAGAGCCTGACTAAAGGGACTGAAGTATGCATTCAAGGGATATATCCACGACATAATATGCAATCGAGTAGAGAATAATTTCATAAAAATTTAATCCAGGGGTGGTTTTCGGGCGTGGCTAAGCGAAGGGTCAATTATGGCTGTACCTAGTTTAAGTGTAACAGTGAACTGTGGCTTTACACTATGGTTAATCTTTCAGTGTAGTAATTAAATAGAAAAAACTGTATTAGTATAAATTACAGTGCCCTTTTCTTAATAATGAATTAATGTGGTATTATTTGATTTGCAGCCGATCCAGTAAGAAGTGTTCTGGTCCCTCAAAGCTTGACTGAGGGCCAGTTTAAAACATTTATCGAGGAAGAATACCCCCAACTGAAGAGCAAGTCATTCGACATGTGTAGAGTCAACAGACACCGTGTAGTAATTCCACTGACCGAGGGGACACCTAGAGCAATACGAAACAGTGGAGTGCTGGGGAGGTCAGCCCTATACCTCCGGCCAAGTGTAAGCTCACTAAGGTTTTGTAAAAACTAAAATGCAATCATCAATTTTTTTAAAATTCTTTTTCATGTATTGTTTTATTACATTTAACAGCAGCCTTTAAACAACAATGAAGGTTACACCATTTCAGTGGTAAGTAACTAATACAACTAATGTATACTAATCAGTCAAAAGACATTCATTATAAAATTTGGGTTGACATTTTTCGTATGTTTACAAATTTAAGGAACCCACTGACTCAGCAACAACAGATGACGAATTGGTGAGGAAAAATATGTATCCATGACTTGAGTTATTATCATGTGTCACTTATATCTCCATTCCTAATTCTTGTTTCTGATCTGGTGTCAATGGGAGTTATTACAGTTGCTAAATCTCTGTTTGTCTGCCTGTTCATGTGTAGGTCATCAATGAAAGTGATGATTCCCCACTAGGTCATCATAATGATGATGATGATTTTGTTGATGTTGATGAGGAAGTGGTAAGAAAATAATTATTATATTTACATAACATAATGACGTAATTATTGATGTAATATTTAATTGTTTTGAAGAAAATGCATATGTCTTGTTTATCTGCTTTTTACCATATAAAGTGCTTGCTACTAACCGGATTATAATGAGGCCGTTATAATTTATACAAATCTGTCAATTAAAAGGTCATCATTAACAGTGATAATTCGTCAGAAAGCCATCATGGCGGTGATGATAATAGCACTTCTGAAATGGTAAGACCATGATTTGTGTTCTTTGCTTTTATCTTTTCATTCTTCTATGTCTGTGTGTGTGTGTGTGTGTGTGTGTGTGTGTGTGTGTGTGTGTGTGTGTGTGTGTGTGTGTGTGTGTGTGTGTGTGTGTGTGTGTGTGTGTATAATATATATATATAATCTGTACTTCATTATTTTATCTTCGTTTTAAGAAAAGAACAAAGATTCATATTACAAATAAACAACATAATATACAAACATAATCAGCGCTTTATTTTTCCCCAGCTACAATAGGTAAGGTTTAATTATTAGCAGAATTGTTTGTCCTTTGTTGTTGTTTTATTAACATCAATGGGATAGTTCTCCCGAAAAAGAAAATTCAGTCAAACCAGAATGAAGTCTATTCTGTTAAACATAAAAGATATTTGAAGAATGTGGGTAACCGAACGGTTGATGGTTACAAGTGACTTCTATAGTATGAAAAAAGTACTATGGAAGTAAAGGGGGATGTAACTGTTTGGTTATTCTTCAAAACCATCTTTTTTGTTTAGCACAAGAAAGATATTAATATAGGGTTGGAACAAAATGAGGGTGATTTAATTGATGACAAAACAGAATATAAATTTTTGGGTGAACTATCCCTTTAATGGAAAGCTGCAGCATGTTTACTGCTACCCCTTTAAGACTTGCAGGCATCTAAAATCAGACAAACATCCTATTTTTATCCAACTGTATACTTATACAGTACTTAAGACAAACCAAACAGTACTTTGTAAACCTTGTATGTATTTGACAGTGTTGGGTGCTAAAAATAAATTCAGTCCAGTAATAACCTGCTATTTAATGTATGCGCTCTTTGAGTGTAAGCGATCAGAAAAGCACCTATGAGAATAGCACGCTAATGAAAAGTTGAAACTGCAAGCCTTTAAAATGGATTCAAGTAATGAACTTGCATTAATGCAAATAACTACAGTTTACCGTGAGTGTAACTGTACCTCTGCGTTAACATGTGTTGTGAATCAGACCTAATTCTTCACCTTTTAATTTAGTATTTATTACTGTTACATTTCTGTTTGTCTGCCTGTTAATGTGTAGGTCATCAATGAAATTGAAGTATCCTCACTAAGGCATCATGATGACGATAATGCTGATAATGAAATGGTAAGTAAAACGTTCTTCTGTATTGTTGTAGTTATTACACATGTCATGACAATTACTTTTTTGAATTTGTAATTAATTCAGAAGGTCAGCTTTGAAAACAACCATTCAAATCAAGATCATCAAGTTGGGGCAGAAAGAGTAAGCATTGCATTGTAACCTTGTAGACTTCCTTGAATGACAAAATGCATTTCGCTTCACTCTGTAGGAACTACAATAACATAACTATCTTTCTAAGAATACATAACTTTGCTTGAGCAATGACCGGAGCAAGTTAATTCTATCACACACTGACAAATTATGTTGTTGATGTTGTGTTGTTGCATTTTGTTGTGTACTTTTGTTGCCACCTTATTGTGTATAATAAATTCAATTATTGTTCAACAGGAGAATGTAGTCGAAAGAAGGAGACTGATTGAAGAGCAAGATTCTGAATATGAACAGTCCTTGCTTTTGGACAGAGAAAAGGCAATTTAATTTTTAAACACAGCAGAAATTTGGAAACCTACATATGTAACTATGTTAATGACATGTATCACACAGATAAATAATGAGAGAAGAAGAGAACAGCAAGAGGAGAGACGACTTCAGGCAAGTTCAATTAATCAACAGTGCTTCATTTTTCAACCGTAATTTTCAAATTGCTGAGAAAAATTGTAAAGAACAATGCATATCGTATGACAGTTCAACAGTTACCTACAAGGACTCAGTTAGTTTCTTATGGCTGTCCCATAATCAAGACCAAAAACCACCAAAAATTATAAGGGTGGTCCATAAAGCAACACCACATTATGCTTCCAATCTAAGAATCTTAGAGCTTTGCCATTCACACTGTTTGCTTTGTTGAATATAATCACTGCTGCAATCAAGTCAATAATGTGAGCAATCAATGCTTGTTGGTCAAGACTTGTAAAAAAAAAAAACATGATAATTGCGAATACAGATAAAAATAAGATGCTGTTTTGTATAAACTTGTGATAACGGAGTGTGTTGTAGTGTGAAAACTTATTATGTTAATTTAAAAAAAATGATAATTTCACAAAATACAGTAGGAATGTAGGCTTCTATTCGGTTTGTATTTTAGGAATTCCATTATGAACTAGTAAAATACTTCTGTTTCATAGGTCATACGTGAGAGGATACAACTGTCTGCAGTTTTCCCTTCAGAGGGAGATGTTCCATTTCAGTTTCACTATCCGGATGGGCCTCGGAAACGCAGACATTTTCAGCTGCAGAACACTATACAAGTAACAGCCAGTTGATGTGTACATCTGTATTGTAAGTTTTCAGATTTACATAAGTTGTTAATTGCAACTTGTTCCCCTTTTCTAGCAACTCATATCCTATGCAGGAGCAGTGGATTCAGCGACCGAATCACTCTGCTTGATATCACACAGTCCAGCTGTTGTAATAACGAACTCATCTAATGGGAACATAGGAGACTACATCACCCAATCCACCACATTTTTTGTTCGCTGGATTGGAACTGAAGACGTATGTTATACATTTTTTTAATTGTGCGGATAAATTGACGAAACTAAAGCCTCAAAAACTGTTATCAGTTTTAACTGATAGGACTTTAGAATTAATTTAGACCTCTCAAAGTCTGTCAGGGGTGTCCCTGTGTAGGCTTATGATACAGATCAAAACTTTGTGTGCAGGAAGATATGTAATGTTAGTTCCCTTTCGTATGGGAACTCCTACGTCTCGTCGGAGGAGTTTCCAACGAATTGGGATCACGCTAGGGAGACCAATTGCCTTCGAGTGAATTAAAACGAGCCAATAAATATTGGCATGCGGGATTTGCATTCCGCGTCCCGCCTAGCAATGCGGATATAAAGGCGGAAGCGAACGCACATACCATTGCTTTTAGCTTCGGAGCCGAAAGGCTGTCTCCAAGCAGAGGTCAGCCCACTGGCTAGTGGATGCTATCGTCCGGACTTATGAATCCCAGGACGTACCTTGCCCACCCAGGTTGACGGCTCACTCCACTAGGAGTGTCGCTTCCTCTTGGACTTTGGCGCAAGGTGCCTCACTGACAGATATCTGCAGAGCTGCGGGCTGGGCGACACCTAACACGTTTGCCAGATTTTATAGCTTACGTGTTGAACCGGTTTCCTCCCGTTTACTCGCTACGGTCAGTGGCGCGAGGGAATAGGTTCTGTCGGCTTGCTGCGCCATTCCGCCTTTATGAGCTGGATCTGTGCGCCTTTTTGCTCCTTGGTTCCCCAACAAACGGCTAACCTTCTGAGCTCCTCCATCACTCCTCGGCATCAGGCGTGGCGGACCGCCTGACGCTAGGTCTATTACCTCTCTTAGGAAGTTGCTAGTAGACTGAGTGACCTTCACCATGACTTCCTCGTGATCAATTTTTCCACGTTCCTGCTACCCTACGGGCTAGCTCCGTGTCTTCCCCTCGACAGACTCACTCTGTCGTCCTTGCTGGGTATGCTCCCCACCCTACGGGCTGGGACTACCTCGAGGACTCCCATATGTTTTACTACCCTACGGGCTAGTTCATATGTGTATTCAGTGCCTCCCTTCGGGCTGGCCGGGGGCTCCGCAACGTTCCCACATGGGCACGTTTCCCCAGTGTTATCCAAATCCACTGAGCGGGTCTTGCGGAACAGCAGTGTGATTTCCTCTTAGCTAGCTCCCGCCCGGAAGAAACTGAGAAACTGCTTGGCGGGCAGCTTAGCTGGGCTCTGGAAGGGGCGAGACGACGAGATGTAGGAGTTCCCATACGAAAGGGAACGTCTCGGTTACGTATGGTAACCCTCGTTCCCTGAGTAGGGAACGGAGACGTCTCGTCCCGTCGCCATGTTTGCTGTACCTTCGCGGGGGACTGGACACCGTCCGGCTCCTCAGCGTAAAGCAATGGTATGTGCGTTCGCTTCCGCCTTTATATCCGCATTGCTAGGCGGGATGCGGAATGCAAATCCCGCATGCCACTATTTATTAGCTCGTTTTAATTCACTCGAAGGCAATTGGTCTCCCTAGCGTGATCCCAATTTGTTGGAAACTCCTCCGACGAGACATCTCCATTCCCTACTCAGGGAACGAGGGTTACCATACGTAACCAAGACGTTTTTTTGGACAGGATAGTGTAAATGGGGGGGGGGACAGATTCAGATTTGAACCCGCAAAAATACTTTTTTTCTGTACCTCCAAATACTTTCAAGTTAGCCTGTGTCGCCACCATACACATCAGCATAAATGCTCCTGATAAATTATTTGTTATTAAGGCATTAACACACAAACCATTGTTATAACATAAAAGCAAGCAGCTCCTGCGTGCATGGTTTGGCATGACTGTGCGCTCCCTTAATAATTCCTAAAAAGCTGACAGTTCATCTCGATCTCACACATCTGTTATTATCAATGAAGCTTTCGAAATATATACACATTGTTTGTTATTAGTAGAGGATTTGCCAGCATACAGAATTCAGCACTGAACAAAAAGTCCGTTTTGAGCGGTGAGGGGAGTCCATCATAAATGCTTCTGATTGGCCATTGCGTTCAAGAAAACAACACATATGTCTGTGATTGGTTACATTGCTCAACGCTTTATTCTCCCTCAACCCGCACACACAGAGTGCATTACCGCCCGCGCTCCCTCTTATAGCGTATACAAAAAATCACAATAATTGAGAATTTTTCCAATTCAAGTCATTTCAAGTAAATAGGCACAAGTCCGAGGCAAGTCTAAAGTCACAAGTAGCAAGTCTAAAGTCAAGTCGAGTCTTTTCAGAGATCTAGTCAAGTAAGTCTCAAGTCCAGAAAATTGCGACTCGAGTCTGACTCGAGTCAAGTCATATGACTCGAATCTCCACCTTTGATAACCAGTGATACATTTTTAAGGATTCTTTTATGAATAAAAAGTTAAAAAGAACGGAATATAAATACAAATATTTCATACATTTACAATTCACTAGGATTTTTTTTTTTTACTTTCAGATGACAATTACAAGACGAGGTAATTTCAGTTACATGGCATGTCAAAATTAAACATGTAACCTTCAGAATTATTGATGTTCTGTTGACCTCTGGAATGAAGGGGTAACTCATACACTACAGATGAATGGATAATCTGTAACTACCAGAATCTGCTGTAAAAAAACAAACAAACAAAAAATTCTGTCAACTTAAAAGTATAATTTGCTATGGTTGCGTGATGATGGAATGACTAATGTTAGTTCAACAAAGGCTAAGTGCTACCTACAGGCATATAAAGTGTAGTGTAGACTTGTGGTTCAAGAAATGTGAAATGATGTGACATAGCCTACCTTTGTGACATTACCATTTTATTAATTATGCAGCAATACCTACTAATCACCCTTTTCCTTTTCCTACTACTAATCACCCTTTTTTCTGCTTTAGAGTAACCCAATGTTTTCAATGTGTTTTAAACAGGACTCTTTTGAGAATTTAACACCTGCTGGAGTCAACCAAGCTGAAGCAGCCATTCCTTCCAACCCAACTTTTCCCTCTGACTCCATAGACACTTCCAACCCAACTTTTCCCTCTGACTCCATGGACACTCCAAACCCAACTTTTCCCTCTGACTCCATAGACACTCCAAACACAACTTTTCCCTCTGACTCCATAGACACTCCAAACACAACTTTTCCCTCTGACTCCATAGACACTCCAAACACAACTTTTCCCTCTGACTCCATGGACACTTTCAACACAACATTTCCCTCTGACTCTATGCACTCTCTGGCCTCCACCTCTACCTCGACCAGCACAGCAGTGAGTGATACTAGGTAATATATATATTTTTTTTTTTGTACTACAAACTACAATTGTATGATCCCAGTCCCTCTATGCTCATTGTATGTGATAATTAGCAGTGGCAGTGTTCACTGATACATTCAGTTTGTCACTAAACAGTACAAGAGTACAGTTTGAAAGCTTGCTGAAGCCTATGCAGTGCATTCAGAAAGTTTGGTCTATTAAATTGATTGGACATGATTTGGAATGGCACACACCTCTATAAAAGGCCTCACAGCTGACATCACATATAAGAGCAAAAAACAAACCATGAGGTCAAAGGAACTGCCTGCATAGCTCATAGTCAGGATTGTTGCAAGGCACAGGTCTGGGGAAAGCTACAAAACATTTCTGCTGCACTGAAGGTTCCCAAGAGCACAGTGGTGTAATGTATTTTTCTGACTTGCTAATTATTTAACATGTTAAATACACACTTAAGACAACTTGGATAACATTGATGTACTTTGTTTTGCAGGCATGACTTGAGGGGGCTGCTCCTAGATCTACAGTCAGCTGTTGATCTGGTTGAGCCTGGACCCACAGCAAACTGCGTAAATGTTGTAAGGTCCAGGGTGCTAGAGTGTGCTTTGAGGACCTTCAGCAGACGAGCATTCAATCCACAACAACAACTCGATGTTGTATTTGTGGATTCGTGCGGATCAGGGGAGGGATCTGTTGACACTGGTGGTCCTACCCGGGAGTTTCTTAGGCTACTGATGCAAGAACTCCTGGACTCGAAATACTTTGTTGGACCCCAGAACAGCAAGAGCCTTGCTCTTGATTCCCTTGGTGGGTAATTTTTTTTAAATATATATATTTAAAAAAGATTGATTGAGTTTTTGATAGACTGATTGATAGATAAAACCAGTACAATCAATTACCTGTCCTGGATAGATATCCAGATAGAAAGTACAATAAGTAGATAGAAAAAGGTTCCAAGGGAAAAAGGTTCCAAAGAGTGCAAAAAACAGCAATATGACAAAATACTAATAAATTTTTTTGTATTCTAGCTGACACTACTATAACATGCAATTTATTCCTGTGATAGTACAGCAGATATTATAACTGCCATCTTAATCTTAAATCTTCATTGTCACATGAGCTTTCAAATATGCTTGTTCACCACACTTGCAACATTTGTGGTGTTGCAACTAGCTGGTGTAAAAATAATGACAGTGTTGCGTCTGTGGTCATGAAATGATGTATCATCATTGTTACCAATCAAAATGTGTGTTCATTTAAATGCAATGTGCTTTTTTTTTAATGATTCCTTACCTTACATTTGTCCTAATTCCATTAAAAAACAAAACTTATTTACATTTATGCATTTGCCAGACGTAAAGTTATTTATAGTGCATACACTTTACGAGCACATGTGTTCCCTGGGATCTAAGCCAGCAGCCATATCACCCTGTAGCCAAGACTGGTTGCCCACTGAAGCTAAGCAGGGCTGAGCTGGTTAGTACCTGGATGGGAGACCTTCTGAGAAAACCAGGTTGCTGCTGGAAGAGGTGTTAGTGAGGCCAGCAGGGGGCACTCACCCTGTGGTCTGTGTGGGTCCTAACGCCCCAGTATAGTAATGGGTACACTATACTGTCAATTGAGCACCGTCCTTCGGATGAGACGTCAAACCGAGGCCCTGACTCTCTGTGGTCACAAAAAATCCCAGGATGTCTTTCGAAAGAGTAGGGGTGTGAACCCGGCATTCTGGCCAAATTTGCCCCATGACCTCTGTCCATCATGGCCTCCTAATCATCCCTAATATATATATATATATATATATATATATATATATATATATATATATATATATATATACCAATTGGCTTCATCACGGTCTCCTCTCCACCAGTAAGCTGGTGTGTGGTGAGCGTTCTGGCGCAATATGGCTGCCGTCGCATCATCCAAGTGATGCTGCACACTGGTGGTGCTTGAAGAATTCCCCCCTCTATGTAAAGCGCTATATAAATGTAATGAATTATTAATTATTCCCTGGGATTATTCACTGTACAATGCAATGCTCTACCTATCGACCTGTGTGAAACCTGAATTATGACACAGATAAAAGAGTAAAATACACTAAAATGAACGTGTCAAACGGGCGCAACTTTTGTAAACGCTCCTATGGGTTGTATTTCAAAAAAGTGACAAATTACCTATTTGGAGGACATGTTGGATTGTTGAATACGGTGCATGTAATTGCAGGATTGCCTATAATGCACTGCGAGAGACGTCATACATTTCACAGCATAATGTGTTTCACAAAATTCACAGCCCCTAGTTGCAAGACAATTGTTTAATTGTGGTCTTCATTCCAATTGTGTAGGCTTATCCAGAGGAACATACAAGGTTTTAGGAATGATTATGTCAGTCTGCCTTGTTCATGGTGGGGTGGGACCCCGTGTGTTCACAGCTCTCAGGCTGTATTCACAGCTCTCAGGGATCCCTGCTCCGCCAGTGAATATTAGAGAGATTTATGACCCTGAGCTGCATGATCAGCTGGACAAGGTAAAGTCGAATCTGCAATGTCATTAATACCTTAACCTCATGGCTAAAGTAACCTTTTTCTATTGTGCTGTTTTATTTTATTTTTTTGGGGGGGGGGGGGGGGGGGTCTGTTGAGTAGATGTAGATAGATTGTTGGTAAATATGGACATGTCAAACATTTAGGGAAAAAAATGACAACACATTTATAGACGCAAAATTCAAATTTGCACATCTAAAGGACCGTATTGTGTATAAACAACTACAATAATAATAGAGGCCCTTGTGCTGACAAGTTATTAGTGTATACTACTAAATTAATAAATTAGTTTGTACTTTCAGTCAACACTGACTGATATTTATAAAAGATGTTACTGTCATGATAGTACGAAGACTACTCCAATTTTTTGTTCATACATCACAATCATTTATTGCACTACGTCTGCCATTATTTTGAACATAAGGATAACACTTCACATTTCCAGCAACAAAAGGTTATTTCTAATAGAACCTCTTCTCTTACTAACTTTTAGATCCAAAGGGCAGAAACCATTGCAGAGACACACACAGCCATGTTGGAGGCTTCAAACAGCCTCCACATGCTCGGTGCCTTATGCAAGGTTTCAAACCTTGACGAACGTCAGGATCTTGTCAATGCAGCACTAACATTCTACCTAGAGGGAAGGATGGAGATGCCTCTCAAACAGTAAGATTACCTGCTTGATCACTAATGTTCTATTAAATGCTGATACTAAAATTAAAGGTAAAAATAACTTTCACTGTAGGGGTTAAGTTTTCATAGATTTGTTACTTTTTCAAATGTGTTGCATATAAATGTATATAACTTCTGATGATTAAAATGTTTGATTCTGACAACATATGTACTTATCTAATTGAAAGACTGAAAGAAGGACTGGAGACATTGGGGGTGCTAAATGCCATAATGGAGCACTCCTCCATTATGGAGGAACTCTTTTGTGGTGGTCCCCCCACCTTGTCGGCTGCCTCCTTGCTGGACCTCTTCGCAGTAAATTACTCCCAGAGAGGAACTAACAGGAGAGCATTGGAAGAGGTTGCAGTTGCCCACTGGCGGGACTGGATTATTGAAGTCGAAGGTGGGTCCTTGTAATTTTAATTTTGTTATTGATTATATTGGCAAGGTATACTATTAAGTTGAGATGTGCCCAGAGCATACCTCCAATTTTGGAAAAGGATGGAAAATAATTTGTGTGTTCTACAGTGCCCTTAAAGGAACAGGGATAGTCTTACTTCATTGCAGTGTTATATGAATTATCACATGAAAATAGTAACTACAAATGACTGACAGGACAATTTTGGAGGTTTTGCAGAACCTAAGTGTCACTGTTAAATTGCTTATTGAAAATTAAATTGTATTATTAAACAAGTGTTTGTTTGGGAAGTTCCTATGCAGTTACAAAGGATTTATGGGTGGTTGCTAGCAATTCATAAGGTACATAGGGGTGGTTGCTGGAATGTTGCTATGTGGTTGCTAGGGTGCTTAGGGTAGTTACTATCATATTGCTCTGAGGTTAATAAGGTAGGGTTAGGGTTCAAATTATGTTGCTGTTAGGGCTATGCAAAAAAAAAAATCTAATAGTGATTACAATTACAGATGCACAATTACATAATCATTCAAAGGAACAATAAACATAAATAACCAAAATGCTACAGAAGAGGAGTAAAACCTTTTTAATATGTTTTAGCTTGCTTATATATGTATAGAAATATGGCATGCAGTTAGTTCAAACAACGTATTTATGATTAGAATCTTTTTTGTGTCACTTTAAAAAAAGATGTCTTGATGCTTTGCTTTTTCTGTTGCAGATGGAGATGCAGAAGTGGAGGTGGATGGTGGGGACACAATGAAAGTGACTCTACAGAATGTGCTTGTGTTTGCTTCTGGGGCATCCGCCATACCTGTATTTGGATTCAAAGAAAGTCCGAATATCACATTTCTACATGAGACCACAAATGGGAACCGGCGGATGTTCCCGGAAGCAAACACATGCACCATTACTTTAAAGTTGCCC